>NC_061111.1:63938442-64220249 GCF_002878395.1 Capsicum annuum
ATTATAAATCCGCTAAGTATTAAAAAATTAATAATATTTAATAAAAATAAAATAGACATAAAATAATAAATTGACTTTTGATGTTTAAAATTAATTTGACATCTTATATGAGTCAAAAAAATTATTATAAATTACAATAGCTAATGGCTTAAAAAATATAAAAACATATTAAAAATATAATTACTTATCTAAATTTTAATTTAATTATTTAATTTAACTTTCTATATATTTGGTATATAGTCTTGGAGGTTGAAGTGATGGAAAGCTGAGGAGTTGCACCATCGAGAACTCCAACTGCATTTAATGCAATGTCCACGCTTAAGACAGTTTCCATCACATCTCTGTAAGGAGTGAGAAGGTTTCCCATCATCAGGACTTTAGGCTCATCATTACCTAAGTCTAGGTGGCTAGAATGGGCCCCACATGGGGAAGGCTCTTTCTTTTTCAATTCTAAAGACTTAAGATAAATAAAGTTGTTAGAGTCTTTTTAGTGTTACATTAGGCTTTCAAATTAGGCAGGCCTTTCAACTGAGAGTTCGGATTTTTCGAGTCCATGGCCTCTATTATTTCTCGGTCCACATTGTGGGCCTCTAGATTCTGCTAGGGTAAGTGTCCACTAGCAGCCTTGCCTTGGGCTATTACACCAGGAGGTTTGGAAATCCTATTATGGGCTGGCCCACTAGTCTTAGGCCCAAAGAGGGTGGGTAGAGAGGATCTTGCTTACGAGGAGTCCAGTGAGTTAGGGTTGACAAACTTACCTGCCACAGCATTGAAGGTTTTGACCTTGACGATAGGTGCACCAGTGGTGGCTCCCTTAGGGGTTTTTTCGGTCGTCGTCTTTCTTTTAGCAAACGAGATAGTTTGCCAGTCCTGGGCTTGGTTCTTTATCTCCTTGGGTTTTGCCGATGTACTTTCCTTGTTCTACGGGTTAGCCTGACTTAATTTTTTATTATAGGGACAATTCATTACTATATGTCCCAAATGCCCACAATTTTTGCAAAAGAGGCCTTCTCCTTCATAGAGAAGTAGTTGTGAGTGGTTGTCGACAGAGATTGAGCCAGTCACAGAGGTTTCCAATGGGATTTGGACACAGATCCTTACATACCTACCACTCAGCGTGGCTGAGGTGCATGTATCAGCTTTCAACAAATTCCTAATTTTCCTATCTATTCGTTGGAGAAATTGCGGTGTCATAGAACTCTGTTGGCCGGTGTAGTATCCTGACCCAGATTGCAGTTGAGTCTACCTTAGACTCTCTTGGAATATTTAGAGGTTTGTTGGACTGGTAGGTTATTATTTGTGTTTTATTGAGGGTTTGTCATCCATTGTAGCTCCGGTGACCAAGTTGACTCAGAAAAAGATTTCTATCCAGTGATTCGATGCTTGTGAGGAAAGCTTTAAAAACCTTAAGGATTTGTTGACTTCAGATCCTATCTTTAATTTGCCTAAAGAGGGCATGTATTTACTGTGTTTTGTGATGCTTTAGGTGTTTGTTTAGGTGCCATGTTGATGCGAGAGAGTAAGGTGATTGCGTATGCTTTTTCCCAGTTGAAACCCAATGCCTCATTTTGTACTATTGGGACAAAAATAGAACTATAAGTTTGGCACCCATTTAATTGAAATGATGTTGGATGAAAGTTTTGATCGTTCCGTCAAGTCTGGAATGTCAAATTTAGTATAGTATCATAGTTAGTTTGTACAGTGGTTTCAAACAAATCTTTAACACCCGGTCGAAGTCCGTGAGGCCTTGGTAAAATTGTTGATAGAGAACATCTAGTGCAAGAAATATTTGTCCTACACATTCATGAAGGTCATGGAATTTGGCATTCACATTCGCGCGCAAGCTGTCGTGTTCGCAAAGTATGAGAAAACTTGGCCAGCCCAGCTTTACTCTTTTTATTTGTGGACGACCAGCCGCATTCACAAAGTGTCTTTTCAATTTAGCCTCACTTTAGCGAGAGTGGTTCCATGTTCACGAAGGACCTCTGGCATCCCCTTAATATTTTTCTCTTACTCGATCCTATGACAATTTTTAGGGATTTTTCCATCATTAATGGTCCCAAGAACTTATGAAACTTGTGAGGAATCATAAATTTAAGGTAGAGATGTGTAGAGGATGGTGAAGTGACCATTTCCCACTAATTTGTTTTAAGTTTCCGACCTAAATACTATCTCGTGGGTCTGATTTGAGTCCCGATTTGTAGTCCATTAGATCTCAACTTTTGTGCTTATATTCCTTGTCCTTATAGGGACTTAGGGACGAATTCAATTTTTAGATTTTGTTAGTGAGCCTCATGGGCCTATTATTGACCTAGTTTTGGGCTCAAATTCTATATTGCAATATGGGCACCATTTTACTCCTACTAATATGTATATTATTATTTTTATAGTACAACATCATTTTGGGATCCTAGAGCAAAGACTACCAATTTGTGGGTGATTTAAGATTCTGGTTCGACATCGAAGTAGGCTCCAATCTACTTTTCTCTATGAGATCATGTATAGTATAGATTTCATTATATGCTGGGATTATAGGATGGGTTGATGGCTAGTACACCATGGCTTAGCCTACTTAGGAAATTTGGGATAGAAAGATGACTTGAGCCTTCACATAGGATATCTGTTATAGCCACAGAACCTTGCTATCCTTGATTATAAGCATGTTAACCATAGTTTAATGTAAGGATCCCTTTATTACAAGATTTACCATTTGACTTAGTGAATCCAACGATATTCCCCTGAATAGATATTTTAGTGACTTTGCAGCCTTATTTATTGTAGTTTCCTAAGTTATAAGCCTTTTATTATGATACTAGTTGGACTTCAGGCGAGTATTCTATGCTTATAAAGGACATGATTCAAGTTTATAGAAATGTAAGAACTTAGGATTGTATTGCTTGTCTATTTATAATGATATCCATACTTTTAAGAACATTCATGCTCTCTTAGTGGTATGATTCCAACCAAACCCTTGATTTTACTACTATTTTTTAACAAGGGATTTATTTTCACTTTTCACTTTAAAAATGAAGTTCTTCAATAATGGAAATCGTACCATCTTATTTAAACAAATTATGAGCTTTGAAACTAAATGTGATATTTTGCAAACTAAACAGAGATTGATTTTGGTCCATTACTATTCCACTCTTTTACCACTACTATTTACTTTGATCGAAAGAGATACCGACTCTTTCTATGCTATTATGTAGATTTAGTCTAGGTGGTGATCTTGGACAATGGATATACAAGTTTACACTCTTTTATTTACGGTTCAAGTATGTGCACTTATTATACTTGGATATATATATGCGTGTGTGTGTAATAGCCCATATTCTTTCTAGTTTAATTCAGCTCAAAAGAGGAACATCAAAGACTTAGGACATGAAATTTCAGCTAAGTGTTGGAGACTTAGTCTCATTTTTGGCCTTTAAACTTGTAGACTTTATTCTTGACCTTTACGAACTTAGAATGTCAATTTCTAAGTTGTTTCATGATCAGGGTAGTCCATGTATCTCCGAGGTGAGTTTCAGAATTTTTATAGAAGGATTGGGGAATGTTTGGTTGGACAAAATAGAACGTCGACTTGATATCGCCGTGCCGCATCGGTGGCCGCATTGAGTAGGCAACATGACGCGTTGCTAATCACGTCGCTGATCGCATTGTTGCCCTGTTTTGTGTTGTTAAATGTTGGGTTTATAAGGGCATTTGAGTCATTTACCCTTACCCAAATGCACCCAAAACACATAATTTTAGCCCTAAATAACATAGATGCTTCATTATTTATCTTTTTCCTCTCCAAGAACAAAACCCTAGCTCAAAGAATCAAGAACAATTCCATAACTCCTACTCCAAGAAAGCTTATAATCCAAAGTTCCGGGTTCAAGAACTTCAAGAAGAAGCTTCAAGAACTCCATTAGAGATTCAAAAGTTCAAGCTTTTACATTCAATTCATCAAGCAAGGTATGTGGGGTTATGAACAAGGATCCTCTTTCATCCTTATGCCCAAAACTATTTTTCAAAGTTGAATTAATATGAATTTATATGATTTACAGTTTAGGGTTCATACCCAATTATCATTATTTGAAGATATTGATGTTTCAAAAGATTAAGTGTTGAATTGCCTCTCTACATTTGCATATTTATGCATGTGAAGTGATTTTATATACATTGAGAATTAAATTTCACTATCATGACTAGAATTATGCAAAAATTTCAAGGTTTTGATTACTGAGAATGACTGTAATGACCCGAGACTACATGAAGTAATGTGAGCTGATAGGACAGGCCCCTAACTAACTCTACTAACTACTAAGATAAATACATGAAGTAATATAATATATCCTCGGATGATGAGGACTCACCACTGCTACTGTACTGCTGATGATCTGAGGGACTAAGTGTGATCCGAGAACTGAGTGTCAGCAATTATGATATGATACATTATTGAACAAAAAAAGGTATGCGATCAGTACTTTGAATGTACTGGGATGCTAAATGAGGTAGGCTGATATCCATGGTTTCATGAATAGGAATAATAATAACTAACCGATTATGCATGTAAAACATAGAGTACTGAGTAGAGAACTAATGTGTGAGCCGATGCTAGCGTATTTGAAGCTTTTAACTCTGAATAATTGTGGGGTCTTAAGCAAATTTTGTTGTTTTTGATTATTTTTAATGTGTTAATGCAGATACAAGTGATCAGGGAGGAAACTAAAGGAAAGAAGAATAAATCAACTGAAATCTGGTGTAAATAAGCTGAAGTATAGATGACGTCAATTCTGAAGCGCCGTCATACATAGGACAGGCTATCAAAGTTGCCGTCAAGCTTAGACAGAACCTGAAAAACTAAGATAAAATGTGACGACATTTAGGATGAACTGTCAAATATGTGACATGGCATCAAAATTGCACTCAACCAGAAGCAGAGAATACTGATTTCCAGTGAAGTTGTGACGACAGTTGTCACGCGCCGTCAAGAATTTTGACACACCATCAGGTTTGCCATCTGAAGAGTCAGAAGATAACAATTCACGTAAAATTTTGATGATATCTCACAAACGTCGTCAGACATCTAACACGCCATCAAGATCGTCGTCGTCCAATCCAAAGAGAAAATTAAAACTTTAATTTTATTTCCTTATTTACGATTGACTATTTAAAGACTTGTTTTAGGGTTTTTTAGGGATCGATCATTAATTATCAGAGAAGAACTTCTTAAGAGAAGCACGTAACATTGCTTCATCTTTACCATCAAATATTTTTTATGTTTCTTTAAAAAAATCACTTATCAACTATTTTTGGGTTTCTATCTCGTGAGTAAATTGAAGAAACTACTTGTTGTTTTTCATCTATTCGTAAGTTTATCCTTATTATGATGAATTCAAATTGTTATTTCATTCATCAAATCATGAGCGGCTAATTCCAATAGCCGGAGTTATGGGATCCATTGATTAGGGTCTGATAGGTTACTAGGCATTTAACGGATTCAAAGAGTAGTAGGATGTCTTGAAATTCTGTTGTTTTGATTGAAATCTATTGGTTCCAACGGATTATGCCTTAGGTTTTATTTGCTTCTAATGGAGAAATAGACTAGAGGACGTGAATTATCAACAGGGACTCGGAAGCTACCAACCTTTTATTTAATGATTGATGCCGTAACTAGATTAATCTACCTGAGATAACATCCTATTGGAAATAGATAAGTTTTCAAAGTTCGAGAGAATTAGATAATAAATTGTCTGGCGAGGTTGAGAGATAAGTCAGATAGTATCGTCATCAGGGATATTCTGCTGTTTCTACTTACTTCAAGAATCCCAAGAATTACCTAGTACCTATCAATTCCCAAAATCCATGGTGAACATAACTCTAGTTTCCCATTTATATTGATTACAAATACTAAATTATTGAAAGTGACAATTAAATCTCTGTGAAACTTAAACCCCCATTTTAAAAAACATTAAACTACCAGTAAAGTATTTTGTACGCAAATTGAAGTTCACACCCTATGCCTTGTGGGATTCGACCCCAACCTAGTTGGGTTTTATATTGACAACGATCGCTTACACCCATTCAAGAGTGTAATTTGAGCATTATCAAGAACATAAAATCTGTAAGTACTAAAAATATGGAGAAATCCGTAAACACTGAGTATGCATGACCAGGCATGTAACATGGATTGAGTAAAATCTGTAAACTGAAATACTGACAAAATACTGATCTTTGTATGCTTTAGGCAAACAACTCTAAGATTTTATAACTGAACTGAGACTGTAACTGAGACTATATCTGAGACTGTATAAGGTATCATCTAACTGACATTTCCCAATTTGAGCTAATCGGGGTCCAACCTGTAACTCCATTTGGAAGGGTGTTAATACCGTGCCATGGGTGTTAACGCTGGTTGTGTGGATCAACTAAACTGATATCATGTCCGAAGGACTAAAGGTGTTAAGCCTGAACTGACGGTGACCCCTGAAGATAGTCAAGCCTAATTTGATGGGTGGATACATATATCCTACGTTGGATATATAGTTCTGGAGTATAAGGAATGCTACTAACGACTCTGCCAATCTGACGGGGAAGACGCTATCCCTACAATCACTCGGTGGTAAATCCTTCTCCCAATTGAAAGACACTGACATACTAGACCGTTCAGAGATTAATAATTGATATCTGACTATTCTGATAATGCTTATAATATAATCTGAAGACTATTCTGTAATGTATTGAGACTGGACTAAATAAATAGCTATGGTTTTCAGGTATTCAATACCCCAGGACTCAAAACAACAATAGTGAAAAGACACTAAAGCTTAGAGGACAAAGAATGAAGGTTTTAATTAAATCAAATCAATCACTCTTGTAGGAATTTCATCAAACACTTGTAGTTCATGGTTCAAAACCATCATAGGAATGTCCTCAAACATATAGAAATATTATGAATCCAACATAAAAGAGTTAAATCATGGTCTTGTTCAATAAATAATAACATTAAAACATGGAGGATTGAATAATAACAATAATTTCATGGTAACATGGTATAAAATCATAGTTCATGGAGATTCATGGGTGAAATCACAATTTAAAACATAATAACTTGAAAAGATCACAATTTTATAATTTAAAAGAGTTTCTTGGACTCCATGGATGAAAGGTATCCATGGATGAACATCTAACATACCTTAATTAATGGATTTCTTGAAGTTCTTGGTGAATTCTTGAGGATTGACCTTGAATTTGATAGCTAGGGTTCTTGATTGGGAGAGATTGCCTTTTCATTTGGGAGAAATTAATTAAACAATGATTTTAAAAACATTTTTAGGGCTTAAATATCACACCTGGGTGGACTAAAATAATACGGAAAGGACTGCTTTATCCCTGAACAAAATACTAATTTTTCATCAATTTTTTTTGAAATGAGCACCTGGCGCGACGCGGTGCTATTGTGTTGTGTCAGTGGAAACTGACAACTGAGAACTGGGTTGACTGTGCGATGTGCCACTATCGCAGTAAGCCCTTGGCTGCCATTTTAGCCACCTCCGCGATGCGCCAACATCGCGGAGGCCCACTAGAAACTGATAAACGGGAAATTGACCTGCTCTGTGACACACCATGATCGTAGAGTCACACTAGAAATTGACAATTTTCATTTGGTTTGCCTACATGACGTACTAAGGGTTAAAATGATGGTGTTTAATGACTAAAAGTTTAAATCGCCAGAACTTCTTACCTGGTTATCGGATTTAGGCAAATTTTATATCGTTGGAAAGCTAATTCAATTTCCCACACAATGGCAGGCTCTAAATAGGAAAATAATGCATGTTTTGAAAATTTCATATATGTATACTCATGTATAGAGACTTAAATTATGTTAGAGAAATGCGGGGTATTAAAATGACTTTATTGTAGTTTGACATGAGTTTGAAACATGGGTTTTAAGCCATAAGTATAAGTATTGATATTTTCCCAAGATGATGTTTTTAAGCATCCTATAACAAGCTTATATTCAGATTTTTTAGATAAGATTTGATATTTTGATCCTCAGTTAAGTTATGGAATCCACTTTACAATTTTATTACAGTTTATAGAAAACATATTAGTTTTGATTACAGCTTAAAATAGACAGATGCATAACTAGTTTTCATTATAAACCCTTGTGCTAGTTTTAAAGTGGACTTCCTACAGATTAAAGGGAGTAGTATTTAGCACTGAGCGGGAAGTGTGAGTTTAGCGGTTCCTACTTCTGCAGAACTACGAGCCAATGTTATTTGCATTTTTATATGGATGACAGATATAGATTGTGATCACTTAGATTAGGTTAAACTGTTTGGTAAGAGTATGACACCTCTCCCCAACATAAGGTTTTTCCAAAAGGTAACTAGACCTTGGGAACTATGATAGCTCATATAGTGTATGTCTAGAAGAACCTCCCTTGCAGAATAGTTTTTAAAAGACTTTCTCTACAACCTATAGAACAGAAAAGAATAACAGAAAAGCTTTTAGAAACTAAGTGGAAAGGCTTACAATTTTATCCAGATATCATTTTACACAAGTCATTAGTCATGAGATTTCAACTTTAGTTTATAGACGATAAAGGTGAGTCTTTTTACACTTAGCCTGCATGATTTGAAAATAAATTTGACTACAGCCCTACTTATTCTACTAGAAGAAAGAATACAAGTACAACTTTAAGAACTAAGTGTTATGGCTCGTAGGACCTATACAGTATATTTTATTACTCATGATTTATGATTTTCCGCTTTTAGTTATTAAAGCTAATGTGAACTATTTACATTTAGGATGCATTCTTTTATGAGTTTATACGAATATTAAGATATTGTTTTACTTAAGCATTCACCCCTACATGCTCAGTACATTCCAAAAGTACTGATCTACTATGTACTACATTATCTCATAATGTAGATTTAGGTGTTCAGTTCCAGTTGTATGATTGACCGTGAGCATCTCTATCTACATCCTGACAGTTGGTGAATCCTCATTGTTCGGGGACCCAACTATTTAGATTTCTAGCTTTCCAGATTAATTATTTCAGTTATGTTAGATAGTTCAAGTCAGCTGAGATTCTATACCAACGACTCTTTAGTAGTAGCATTAGAGGCTTGTCCAACTATTAGATATATTTTAGTTTTTCAGTGTTGGTTCTCCAAATTTTCTTAGTCGTGTTCTTTAAGATATTTTATGCAGTTAAACTCAGCTCAGTCCAGACAGTATTAAAGTATTTTAGCCTACCTCATGCTTATATTATCTTTACTTGGATCATCAAAATGAGTAGCAAGCTTTCAGGGTTGGCTCGAGACTACTTGTAGTCTAGAGAACTATGTGGCATCCCAAAATCCATTTTCAGGGCATTACAAACTTAGTATCAGAGCATAAGGTTATACGATTCCTAGGGAGTCATACTAGCTGTGTTACATAGAGTCTTGATCGTAGGTGTGAAGTGCGCCATATTTATGAGCAAGAGGCTACGAGATGTTTTAGGAAACCATCTTTTTCTTTCATGATCTATCGTGCTTAATGTGTCCCTATCTGATTTTAACTCATGCTTTTACATAATAGTTGAATATGCCTCCTCGCCTAGCTAATGTATACAGAAATGACAACTAGCCACCCCAGCCTGCTGACACTCTAAATGAGAATATATCCCATGTCAAATTTAGGGTTGCCTTTCAAGCATTGACCCAAACTGTGACTTTCATTGTTCAGGGCAACCTCAGGCGGCAGTCTTACTTCAGAAAAATAAGGATTTAGCAGCAGTCCGAATTCATGACTTCATAAGAATAAATCCTCCTGATTTCTTTAGGTCATAGGCAGGTAAGGACCCACAACTTTATTTAGATGGGGTAAGGAAGATCACCTAAATTATGCATATGACTGATGAGAAGAGTGTACGATTGACATCCAATAGGCTGATGGATGTAGCATATAATTGGGTGGTTATGTGGAAGAATGGTAGAGGTGAGAATGAAACTCCTATGAGTTGGCAGGATTTTCAAGACGCGTTTCTAGACAGGTTCTTTTAGTGTGAAATGAGAGAAGCTAGGGTAGAGGAGTTTGTGAACCTGAGGCAGGGCTAGATAACAGTAAAAGAGTACTGCCTTAAGTTCAATCAATTGTCTAGGTATATATAACACCCTGAAATTTGATTTTTGGGATACCACATGGTGCTCCGAACTATAAGTAGACCTGAGCTAACCCTGGCTGCTTTTCTACTAAATCTGAATCTCAACATAGGGGAAATATGAATATAAAAACGTAATAAATATGGAAATCTTATCTGAAACATACTAATCTTACAAGTCTTGGTAAAACAATACTGAAAAATCTGAATATTAAATCCAAAGTCTAAAAATGAATCTAGCAGTCTGACAAGCCTCTACTGAATGAGTCAAGAAAGTCACTGGGACAGGCCCTAGCTAACTCAAACTGTCCGAAATGAATAATGAAACATCTACTAATAAATTTAAAATCTGAATAGCTAAGTCCCCAAACTATGAGGACTCACCAACTGCAGGGATGTAGAAGAGATGCTCGAAAATCACTTATGCTGCTGAGACTGAGCATCTGAACCTACATTATGAGACAATGTAGCACATAGACGTATATATAGATTAGTACTTTGATGATGTACGGAGTATATGGGGGTGAATGCAATAAGTAAGCAAATCATCACAATTTATAAAATCATACATGCTAAATGTAAATGACTCACATAGGCTTGAGGAATCTGAAATCTGAAGATTATAAATCATGAATAGTAAAGAACATAATATAATTCTTGTGAGTCATTACATTTAGTTCTGAAATTTGTATTCTGTTCTTATTCTCAAATCATATAGGCAAAGTGAAATTTGAAAACTTATTTTGCATGGAAAAATACTTTATCTGAAAGGAATTCTTTCAAAGCTTTTCTTTACTAGAAGGGAGGTTCTTCTAACCTACATAAACCATGTGAACATTCATGGAGTCCAATGCTCTTGTCCCCCTAAGAAGGAATCCTCAAATTGGAGAGAGAAGTCATACTCTTGCCAGGGAGTATAACCTATCTAAGTGATCACATATCTATCATCCACGTAGAAGTGGGAACAATCTAAATCCTATGTTGGCACATAGTTCTGGGGTATGAAACTGTAGTAACGTACCCATCTTGGTGCTAAATACTACTCTCATTCAATATGTATGCTCATTCTGATGGAAATCCACTTTTAAAATAATCTAAGGGTTTATAATAAAAACCAACCTTATATCTGTAAAGCTAAATCTGTAATCTGAATTTGTAAAGTGGATTTTATATCTATTCTGAGATGAAAAGGTCAAATCTTTATCAATAATTTGAAAGGAATCTAGTCATAAGGTGCTTATAGGACAACAATTCTTACAAAAACAATCTTTAATTATGGCTTAATGACCCATATATCAATCTTACGTTAAAACATTGAAATGTTCAAGCTTGATAATATAAACATTTATAATTCTATTCAAAATATGGAAAATTTTGCAATATGCATGAAAATATGAACCGTCATATAATTTAACTTCTAAATCATTGGAAATCTCATAAGCTTGTTAATAACATTAATGGGTGTAAATCGTAACTTCAATTTCATGAGAAATCATATAAAATTCAATAAATTTGTAATTAAAATATATTTTGGGCACAAGGATGAAAGAAGTATCCTTGTTCATAACCCCACATACCTCAATTGATGAACTAGATGCTAAAACTTGAATTTTGGATCTATATTGATGCTTTGAAGATGAATTCTTAGAGTTCTTGTATTGGCAATCCTTAATCTTGAATTTCCTTAGAGAATTAATAGAAGAATTGGGTTTCTTAGAAGGAGCTTTGATGATCTAGGTTATTCTTGAGACAGAAAAGTGATGAAATAAGCAAAAAGTGCTTTGGTATTTTCTTAATAATGTGTTTTGGATGGATTGGAGCCTTGGAGATTGACCAAAATGCCTTATTAAACTTTAAATCTGAACTAAAAATTGACTAAAAATCCTGATTTACTGGTCCATCTCGATACGCCACTATCGCGGTGGCTCTCTGGGAAAGGACGAGCGGGTACTGGGTGTTCACCGCGACGTGCCAGAATCGCGATGCCCCTTGGATTGCCATTTTGGCCCTTGGCGTGATACGCTAGAATCATCGAATCTTACTGGAATGGGACAACTGGGAAAATGTGATTCTCCGCGATGCGGGGCTATCGCGGAGGGCCACTATAATTTGACAATTTCGTATTTCGCCTTCTCCACGATGCACTAAGTGCCCAGGTGACACACTGTCAACTTAAAAATGCCATAAATCCTTCACCGAGTGTCGGATTAGGTGAATCTTATATCATTGGAAAGCTTATTAAATTTCCCACATAATGGGAGGTCTAAATCTGGAAAATTCCACACGAAATAATTATTATTAATTTTGGAATCTATCTCTTAACCTTCTAGGGACGAATTTTAGCTAGAAAAGGTACGAGGTATTACAATATCTCCCCCTTGGGAATATTTGTCCTTGAATGTGGCTAGATAAGATGAGAATACTGAAGAATCTAAGTCTATAAGCTATCATGCACAACTAAAACAAATTGAACAACTGAATCTAAATTATTTTGAGCTTCTGAGTAATTCTATGAGTGCATGAACATACATGAGGACTACTATATAGCTGAATATATGATTAGAAAAGAACTGAATCAAGGAAAAGTATTACTTTCGGCTAAATCTGAGTTTGTATAGAAAATGTGAGGGTGCTTGGCTCGCATATCTACTTCTGTTTCCCACATGGCACACTCAATAGACTGATTCTACCAAAGAACTTTGACCAAGGGGACTTCTTTGATCCTTAGTCTACGGATCTGATGATCTAAAATCTCAACTGAAATCACTTCGTATGAAAGGTCGTTCTAAATATCTGAGCTTTCTAAAGGAACTATAATAGTGGATTCACCGATGCACTTCTTAAGCACAGAGACATAGAATATAGGATGAATGGTTGACAAGTATAGGTGCAAATCAAGCTCATAAGCTACTCTCCCAACACAACTAAGAATTCTATAAGGTCCAACATACCCGGGACTAAGCTTCCCCTTTTTGCCAAATCTCTTCACCCCTTTCATGGGTGAACTTTTCAAATACACTAAATCACTAACCTTAAACTCGAGGTCCCTTCTTCTCATGTCTGCATATGATTTCTGAGGACTCTGGGCTATTTTCAATCTTTCTCTAATCAACTTAACTTTCTTCATAGCTCCAAACATTGAATCGGGCCCAAGCAAAGCTGCCTTACCCACTTCAAACCAACCTATGGGTGATCTACATCTCCTCCCATAGATAGCCTCAAATGGGGCCATCAGAATGCTAGAATGATAACTTTTATTATAAGCAAACTCAAGCAATGACAAATGCTCATCATAACTACCTTCAAAATCAAGAGCAGATGCCCTAGACATATCTTCTAGAGTTTGGATGGTCCTCTCTATGGTCCTCTCTACTTGACCATCTGTCTGAGGGTGGAAATATAAACTAAGGTGGACTTGGGTACCAAGACCCTTCTGGAAGGCTCTCTAAACCTGAGAGGTGAACTTAGTACCCTTATCTATAATGATGGACAAGGGAACTCCATGCAGTCTGACTAATTCTCTGATGTACAACTTAGCATAATCATCAGATATGTAAGATGTATGAACTGGTAAGAAATGTGCTGACTTAGTCAATCTTTCTACAATAACCCAAACCAAATCATGATGACGACGTGAATGAGGTAAACCAATGACAAAATCCATATTCACCTCTTCCTACTTCTAAGTGGGAATATCGAACTCCTGTAATGTACCACCAGGTCTTTGGTGCTCTACCTTAACCTGTTGATAAGTTGCATATTTAGCTATAAACTCCGCTATGTCTCTCTTTATACCACTCCTCCAATAGATTTCCCACAAGTTACGGTACATCTTGGTAGCACCTAGATAAATAAAATAATGCATGCCATGCGCTTCATCCATAATCCTCTATCTTAACTCATCAACACATGACACACATAATCTACTTTGGTATCTCAACACGCCATCTCCCCCTTTAGAGAAAACCTCTACCTTTTGGTTTTTAACTGACTCCTTCAGTTAGATGAAACTAGGATCCTTATCTTTCTTCTCCTTCACTTCTAAAACTAGGGAAGATTCGGAACTACTTTGGTTCCAGACATTCCCTTTAGCTGAGTCAACCAACCTAACACCCAATCTAGCCAAACGATGAAATTCTCGAGATAAATCTTTCCTATCGTTCTCTATATGAGCAACACTGCCCATAGATAATCTACTAAGGGCGTCTGCCACAATATGGCCTTGCCCAAATGATACAACACACTCATATCATAATCCTTCAACAATTTTAACTATCTCCTCTAACAAAGATTAAACTCCCTCTGGGTAAACATATACTACAAGATTTTGTTATCCGTGAACACATCAACATGTACACCATACAGATAGTGTCTCTAGATTTTCAAAGCAAAATCACAGCAGCTAACTCTAGATCATGGGTTGGGTAATTCTTTTCATGAGGCTTCAACTGTATAGAGGTATAGGCTATGACCTTATCTCACTGCATCAACACATAACCCAAACCAAGTCTAGAGGCATCACAATACACCACAAAATCATCTGTACCATTGGGTAATGCTAGAACTATGGTTGAAGTGAGTCGAGTCTTTAACTCCTGAAAACTCATCTCGCAGGAATCTGAACATAGGAACTTAACTTTCTTTTGGGTCATTCTAGACATAGGAGATATAATAGACGAGAAAGCTTCAACAAAATGGAGGTAACAACTAGCTAGACCCAAGAAAATTCTAATGTCTCACGGAGAGATAGGTCTAAGTCAACTTCTTATGACTTCTATCTTTTGGGGATCAACTCTAATACCATCGGAGGAAATAATATGACCGAGAAAGGCTACTGATCTTAGCAAAAATTCATACTTGCTAAATTTGGCAAACCATTGATGATCCCTAAGATTTTGCAAGACAATTCTAAGATGGTCTACATGGTCATCCTCACTATGGGAGTACACAAGGATATAATCTATGAATACTATGATTAATATGTCTAGATACTATTTGACCACTCGATTCATGAAGTCCATGAAAGCTGCTGGGGCATTGGTTAGCCCAAAAGACATGACTAGAAACTCAAAATGACCATAACGGGTTCTAAAAGCTATTTTTGGAATATCACATTCCCTCATTTTAAGCTGATGATAGCCGTATATAAGGTCTATCTTGGAGAAATTACTTACCCCTTGGAGTTGATCAAACAGGTCATCAATTCTAGGAAGAGGGTATTTGTTCTTAACTGTCACCTTATTTAGCTGATAATAGTCAATGCACATTCACAAAGAACCATCTTTCTTTCATACGATTAGGACGGGAGTGCCCTATAAAGAAACACTAGGCCTTATCAAACCTTTATCTAAAAGATCTTTGAGTTGCTCTTTCAACTTCTTAAGCTCTGTCGAAGAAGGTCAATACCGAATTCTATCTCTCTATCGGGAGGTACCCCTGGGAGATCTTCTGGAAAAATATCAGGAGACTCATTGATTACTCGGATAGACTAAATAATTGGAGTCTTAGATTTAGTGTCCTTGACTCAAACTCGATGATAAATGCAACCTTTTGATACAAACTTTCTGGCTTTAAGGTAAGATATGAAATGACTCTTTGGAGACACTGAATTACCTGATCACTCAAATACTGGCTCATCTGGGAACTGAAACTTCACTACTCGGGTGCGACAATCTATAGAAGCATAATAGGAATGGAGCCAATACATACCAAGAATAAGATCAAAACCAACCATATCTAACTCTATCAAGTCTGCTAACATCACTTTAAGAAGGACAGTGATCGGACACTTTTTATAGATTTGCTTAGCAATAACTGACTCACCTACTGGAGTAAAAACCAAGAAGGGCTCAGAGATCTTTTTAGAATTTATCTCAAAATTTACTGCAACTAATGGGGTTATATAAGAGAAACTCGACCCACAATCTAACAACACATAAATATCAAATGAAAGACATGAAGCATACCAGTAACAACATCTAGTGAATCTTCCTGCTCCTAACAGGATGGTAAAGCATAAAATTAATTCTGGCACTGACCACCACTTGTACTGGATGAAGTGCCCTAGGGAGGGGCTAGGCGACCTAGAGGAGCTGGTGCACTATTAGCCTGAGTCTGGGGATGAACATCCCTGTTTCCCAATCTAGCATGCGGTCACTCTTTGATTCTGTGACCCATTTGGCCATAACTCTTTAATTCTGTAACCCAATCATCCCTACACTTAGCACATGAGGGATGATTGGGTTTCCCACTCATACTATTCTGAGATCTGGACATAGAAGAATTACCCTACTGTTTCTACCTATTTTTAGGTGTGGGATCACTGGATGAAGAAGGTGCTGGCATAGATGACTAATTCTAAAACTGCAAACGATTTCCCCCTCTAGACCTATTCTGACCATGATCAAACTGCCTTGTTCTATCCTTCTTATTTACTTTTTCTATTTCCTTCAACTTCTCTGCCTTAATCTGCTGAGTATGAATCATCAACCTAGCAAGATCTATGTCTTCAATAAGCATAGTAGTCCTACACTCCTTAACTACCAACTCAGACACACCGGTCATAAACTTACTTATGCTTGACGTAGGGTCAGCTATCTAATCAGGGGCATACTTGGACAACTGGTTAAACTTGAGGCAATACTCCTTCACAGTCATTGAGCCCTGCCTTAGGTTTATAAACTCTTTATCTTAGCTTCCTCATCTCATATGTGAAGAACTTTTCTAAGAAGACATCCTAAAATATCTGCCAAATCATGGGAGCTGTATTCTTTCCTCTACTTTTCTTCCACATCACCACCCAATCGTATGCAACATCCTTTAGCCTATAGAATGCCAATTCTACACTCTCCTCATTATAAATATGCATAATTTGGGTGATCTTCTTTACCTAATTTAGATACAATTGTAGGTCCTCACCTGCCTTCGACCCAAAGAATTCAGGCGGGTTCATTTTTATAAAATCTCAAATTTTGGCTATGGATAAGTCCCCATCTTGCTGAAGTGGGACTGCAGCCTAGCGGTTGCCTTGAACATTAGCTGTCACACGGCTAGTGCCTGAAAAGCAACTCGAAACTCTATATGTAACACATTATCATTCAAAGGATCTGTAGGCTGAGGTGGCTGGTTATTGTTTCTATATACTCGATGAGGAGGTATTTTATGTCACGTGAAAGCAATAGTTAGAAGAAAATAGAGACACTGAATGCACGATAGATAATGAAAGAAGAGATGATTTCCTAAAATACTCTATAGCCTCTTGCTCATAGATATGGTGCACTTTACACTGCTAATCAAGACTTTACGTAACGTGACTTGTATGACTCCCTATTACTCTCTAAACCTTAGGCTCTAATACCAACATTGTAGTGCCTAAAATCTGATTTCTAGGACACCACATGGTGCTCCAAACCACAAGTAGCAAACCCTGACTGCTTTTCTACTAAATTTGAATCTCAACATAGGGGACATATGAATATAAAAACATAATAAATGCGGAAATCTTATCTAAAACATTCTAATATCACGAGTCTTGGTAAAGCAATAATGAAAAATCTGAATATTGAATCAAAAGTCTAAAACTGAATCTAGTAGTCCGACAAGCCTTTACTGGCTAAATCTAAAGAGTCACTGGGATAGGCCCCAGCTGACTCAAACTACCTGAAATGAATAATTAAACATCTACTTATAAACTAGAAATCTAAATAGCTAAGTCCCCAAACTATGAAGACTCGCCAACTGTAGAGATATAGATAAGATGCTGAAAAATCACTCACGCTACTGAAACTGAGCACCTGAACCTACATTATGAGACAATGTAGCACATAGACATATATGTGGATTAGTAATTTGATGATGTACTGAGTGGGGGTGAATGCAATAAGTAAGCAATATCATTACAATTTATAAAATCATGCATGCTAAGTGTAAATATTCATATAGGCTTGAGTAATCTGAAATCTGAAGATCATAAAGAATGAATAGTAAAGAACATAATATAATTCTTGTGAGCCATTACACGTAGTTCTGAAATATGTATTCTGTTCTTATTCTCAAATCACATAGGCTAAGTGAAATTTGAAAACTTATTCTTCATGGAAACATACTTTATCTTAAGGGATTTCTTTTAAAGATTTTCTTTACTAAAAGAGAGGTTCTTCTAACTGACATAAATCATGTGAGCATTCATGGAGTTGAACATTCTTATCCCCCTAAGGAGGAAGCCTCACGTTAGGGAGAGGAGTCATACTATTGCCAAGGAGTATAACCTATCTAAGCGATCACATATCTATCATCCATGTAGAAGTGGGAACAATCTAAATCCTACATTGGCACATTATTTTAGGGTATGAAACCATAGTAGGGTACCCATCTAGGTGCTAAATACTACTCCCATTAAATTTGTATGATCATTCTAATAGAAATCGACTTTTAAAATAATCTAATGGTTTAAAATGAAAACCAACCATATATCTATAAAGCTAAATTTGTAACCTCAATCTGTAAAGGGGATTTCATATCCATTCTAAGACTAAAAGGTCAAATCTTTATCAATAATCTAAAAGGAATCTAGTCATAGGGTGCTTATAGCACAACAATTCTTGCAATAGCAATCTTTAATTAGGGATTAATGACCCATGTATCAATCTCATGTTAAAACATCCAAATATTCATGCTTGATAATGTAAACATTGATAATTCAATTTAAAATCTGGAAATTTCTACTATATAAATGAAAATATGAACATAATCATGTAATTCAACTTCAAAATAATTGGAAATCTTATAAGCTTGTAAATAACATTAATGGGTGTAAACCCTAACTTCAATTTCATGGGAAATTATATAAAATTCAGTACATTCATAATTAAAATAAGTTTTGGGCACAAGGATGAAAGGAGTATCCTTGTTCATAACCCTACATACCTCAATTGATGAACTAGATGCTAAAACTTGAATCTTGGATATCTATTGATTCTTTGAAGATGAATTCTTAGTGTTCTTATATTGGAAATCCTTAATCTTGAATTTCCTTGGAGAATTAATGGAAGAATTGGGTTTCTTGGAGAAGGAGCTTTGGTGATCTAGGGTTTTCTTGAGAGAGAAAAGTGATGAAATAAGCATAAAATTCTTTGGTATAAGCCTAATGATGTGTTTTTGATGGATTAGAGCCCTGGGTATTAACCAAAATGACCTTATTAAACTCTAAATTTGAACTAGAAATCGACCAAAAATCCCGATTTACTGGTCTACCGCAATGCGCCACTATCGTGGTGGATCTTTGGGAAAGAATGAGCGGGTACTGGATATTCACCACAATGCACCTCGATTGCGATGCCTCTTGGATTTCCATTTCGGTCTTTGGCATGATGCGCCAGAATCGCAGAATCTCATTGGAATGGGACAACTGAGAAAATGGGATTCTCCGCAATGCGGGGCTATCATGGAAGGCCACTAGATTTTTACAATTTTGGATTTTTCCTTCTCAGCGTCGTGCTAAGTGCCCAGGTGGCACACTTTTAACTTAAAAATGTCATAACTCCTTCACTGAGTGTCATATTTGAGCAAATCTTATATCATTGGAAAGCTTATTAAATTTCCCACACAATGGGGTGTCTAAATCTATAAATTTCACACAAAATAATTATTCTTCATTTTTGAAGCTATTTCTTAACATTCTAGGGATGAATTTTAGCTAGAAAAGGTATGGGGTATTACAGTATGCCCCTGACACGATGGATTACCTTAGATCGCATATGAGTAAATTTGTTACTAGAGTATCGAGTTTGGTAGTCAAGCAGTGTAGGACTACCATACTTATTGGGGATATGGATCTTATTAGACTAATGATTCATGCTCAGAATATTGAGGCATAGAAGTTGAAAAGAAGAAAGAGGAGAAATAAGAAGGTTAAGATCATGCAATTTTTGATTATGGCCAAAAAAGATTTGAAGGGGTAAATCATTCATAATTTTAGAGTCATTCATCTATGCCAGCATCATCTTCAGCCAGTGCTCCTACCCTTTGGGCTAAGAAGGAGTAATGGGGTAACACTTCTATATCCAGATCTCAAAATAGTGTAACTGGAAAACCCAATTATACTCTATGTTCTAAGTATGGTAAGAATCATCTTGGTAAGTTCTTGCTAGGATAAAAATAGTGTTATAGTTGTGGTAAGTTGGGTCATGGAATCAAATAGTGTCTGTATGGTAGGCCAGGAAATTGGGATGCTCGTCCCCAGACTCAGGCTACTAGGACACCAACTCCTCTAGTCCGTCCAATCTCTCCTCAGGGTGCTTCATTCAACACCGGTGGCGGTTAGCTCCAGAATTAGTTTTATACTTTACCATGCCATCAGAAGCAGGAGAGTTCACCAGATATTATTATTGGTATGCTTAATCTCTTTCATATTAATGTTTATATGTTGTTAGATCCCAGGTTGAATCTCTCTTATGTGACCCTACTATTTGTAATAAATTTTGAAATAGGTCTTGAAAAGATTCCTAAGCCCTTCTTATTTTTACCGTAGTGGGTAAGTCAGTTGTTGCCAAATAGATTTATAAAAAGTGTCCTATCACCATCCTTCATAATATCATGTTAGCAGATTTAATAGATTTAAAAATGGTTGACTTTGACCTTATTCTTGGTATGGATTGACTCTATTCCTATTATGCATCCATAGATTATCACACCCAAGTGGTAAAGTTTCAGTTTCCAGATGAGCCAGTCTTTGAGTGGGAAGGTAATTCGATGTCTCCCAGAAGTTATTTTATAACCTATCTTAAGGCCAGAAAGTTGATTTCAAAAGGGTGCATCTATCATGTAGTTTGAGTCAAAGGCACTAAGTCTGACGCTCTAACAGTTCAGTCAGTCCGTGTAATCAATGAGTTTCTTAAAGTTTTTCCCAAAGATTTGATAGGGGTACTTACTGATAGGGAAATAGAATTTTCTATTGATCTTCTTCTAGATACTCAGCCCATCTCCATTCCTCCATATCATATGGCTCTATCCAATCTCAAGGATTTAAAAGAGCAACTTAAATACCTCTTAGATAAGGGTTTCATAAGGCCTAGTGTCTCTCCATGAGGCGCTCCTGTCCTATTTGTGCAAAAGAAAGATGGTTCTTTTTGAATTTGCATTAACTACCATCAGCTGAATAAAGTCACAATCAAAAATAAATATCCTCTCCCTAGGATCGATGACCTATTCAATCAACTCCAAGGTCCAAGTTACTTCTTTAAGATAGACCATAGATCCAGCTATTAACAACTTAGAGTAAGGGAATGTGATATTCCAAAGACAGTGTTCAGAACCCGTTATGGTCATTTTGAATTGCTAGTTATGTCCTTCAGACTAATAAATATCCCAACAACCTTCATGGACTTGATGAACTGAGTGTTTAAATAGTACCTAGACACGTTTGTCATAGTCTTTATTGATGATAGTCTTCTCTATTCTCATAGTAAGGATGATCATGAAAACCATCTTAGAATTGTGTTGCAAACTCTTAGAGATCATCGATTGTTCGCCAAATTCAACAAATGTGAATTTTGGCTAAGGTTAGTAGCTTTCCTTGGTAATATTGTTTCCAGTGATGGCATTAGAGTTGATCCCCAAAAGATAGAAGCAGTAAGAAACTGGCCTAGACCTATCTCTCCATCAAACATCTGAAGTTTCTTGGGTTTAGCTAGCTATTATAGATGGTTTGTAGAAGGGTTTTCATCCATTTCATCCCCTATGTCCAGATTAAGTAAAAAAAAAGTCAAGTTTCAGAGGTTAGATTCTTGTGAGAAGAGTTTTCTGGAGTTGAAGACTTGACTCACTTTTGCCCCAATGTTTGTGTTACCTGATGGTATAGATGGATTCATTATTTATTGTGATGCTTCTAGAGTTTGTATGGGTTGTTTTTTGATGTGGATAGGTAGGATCATAGCCTATGACTCTAGACAACTTAAGTCTCACAAAAAAAAATTATTCGACCCATGATCTTGAATTAGCTGTTTTTGTGTTTGCTTTGAAAATCTGGAGGAACTATCTTTATGGGGTGTATGTTGATATGTTTACAGACCACAAAAGTTTGCAGTATGTGTTTACTCTGAGGGAGTTAAATCATTGTCAGAGAAGGTGGTTAGAATTATAGAAAAATTATGATATGAGTGATTTGTACCCTCTGGGCAAGGCCAATGTAGTGGCAGTGCCCTTAGTAGATTGTCAATGGTAGCGTTTCTCATGTAGAGAATGATAAAAGAGAGTTTGTTCAAGAAATTAACTTGTTAGGTTGATTGGGTGTGAGCTTGGTTGACTCAGCTGAATGGAATATTTGGGTTTAGAGTAGTTCAGAATATTCTCTAGTCTCTAAAGTGAATGAGAAGTAGGATAAAGATCCTAGTTTGGTCAAACTGAAGGGTTCAGTTAACGACTAAAAGGTAGAGGATTTCTCCCAAGGGGGAGTTGGTTTGTTTAGATACTAGAGTAGATTGTGTGTGCCATGTGTTGACGATTTGAGGAAGCAAATTATTACAGAAGCATATGGTGCACATTACTCTATTTACCCAGGAGCCACCAAGATGTATCGTAATTTGCGGGAAGTCTATTTGTAGAAGGGTATGAAGAAATATATCGCAAAATTTGTGGCCAAGTGTGCAAATTGTCAACAGGATAAGGTATTGCACCAAAAACCTAGTGGCACTTTATAGGAGTTTGGTATTTCCACCTGGAAGAGGGAAAAGGTGAACATGGATTTTGTGACAGGGCTATCCCATTTGCGTCGTTAGCATGTTTCAATTTGGGTTATTGTAGATAGATTGACCAAATCAGCCCACTTCTTGCCAGTTCACACATCCTACACAGTTGAGGATTATGCTAAGCTGTATATCAGAGAGTTGGTTAGACTGCACAAAATTCCCTTGTCCATCATCTTATATAGGGGTACTCAGTTTAGCTCTCAGGTTTGGAAAGCATTGCAGAAGGGTCTTGGTATCCAAGTTCATCTTAGTTCAGCTTTTCACACGCAGATAGATGGTCAAGAGAGAGGACCATTCAAATTCTAGAGGATATGTTGAGGGCATGTGTTCTTGATTTCAAAGTAGTTGGGATGACCACTTGTTGTTGATTGAGTTTGCCTATAATAATAATTACCATTCTAGTATTAAGATTTCTCCATTTGAGGATCTCTATGGAAGGAGATATAAGCCACCTATTAGTTTGTTCAAAGTGAGTGAGGTAGCTTTGATAGGGCCAGATGTGGAGTTTGAAGCGATGGAGAAAGTCCAAATTATTTGAGAGAGATTGAAAACATCCCAGAGTTATCAGAAATCTTATATAGACGTAACAAGGAGAGATCTTGAATTTGAGGTTGATGATCTTATTTAGTTAAAGGTTTCACCCATGAAGGTTGTGAAGAGATTTGGCAAAAAGTGAAAGCTTAGTCCCCGATATGTAGGTCCCTACAGGATTTTGAAATGTGTGGAGAAGGTAGTATATGAGATTGAGCTTCCTACAGACATATCATCAGTTCACCCAGTGTTCTATGTATCGTTATTGACGAAGTGCATGGGCGATCCAGTTGTTATAGTCTCTCTAGAAAGCACAAATATTCATAATAGCCTTTCATACAAAGAACTTTCATTAGAGATCTTGATCACTAGATCCACAAAGAAGTTCCCTTGGTCAAAGTTCTATCGCAAAATCAGTCTATTGAGGGTGCCACTTGGGAAGAAAAAGCAGACATGTGAACCAAGAACCCTCACCTCTTCTCCACAAACTCAAATTTAGCCGAAGGTAATAGTTTTCCTTAACTCAGTTCTTTTCCAGTCTCAGTTTCAGCCATATTGTTATCTTTATGTCAATTCATGCACTAACAGATTAGTTCAGTAGCTCATGATGTTTTAGATTTAGTCGTGCAGTTTGTTTTAGTTGCGCATGCCCGCACATAGTCTCAGTTCCTCAATATCTTCAACTTAACTAGTCCCATTCGAGGATGAATGTTCTCAAGGGGGAGATATTGTAATACCCTATATTCTTTCTAGTTTAATTCAACTCAAAAGAGGCACATCAGACACTTAGGACTTGAAATTTTAGCTAAGTGTTGGAGACTTAGTCTTATTTTTGTCCTCTAAGATTTGTTGACTTTATTCTCGACCTTTAAATGCCAATTTATAAGTTGTTTCATGATCAGAGTAGTCTATAGTACCTCTGACCTGAGTTTCAGAATTTTTAGAGAAGGATTGGGGAATGTTTGGTTGGCCAAAATAGAACGTTAATGAGATATCACCGCGCTACGTTGGTGGTCGTGTCCAAAGAGAGACGCGATGCATCACTAATCGCGTCGCTGATCGTGTCGGTGTCCAATTTTGTGTTGTTAAATAATGGATTTATAAAGGCATTTGAGTCATTTATCCTTACCCAAATCCACCCAAAACATACAATTTTAGCCCCAAATAGCATTGACGCTTCATAATTCATCTTTTTTCTCTCCAAGAACCAAACCCTAGCTCCAAGAATCAAGAACAATTCCATAACTCCTACTCCAAGAAAGCTTATAATCCAAAGTTTCGGGTTCAAGAACTTCAAGAAGAAGCTTTAAGAATCTATTATAGATTCAAAAGTTCAAGCTTTTATATTCAAATCATCAAGCAAGGTATGTGGGGTTATGAACAAGGATCCTCTTTCATCCTTGTGCCCAAAACTAGTTTTCAAAGTTGAATTCATGTGAATTTATATGATTTATAGTTTAGGGTTCATACTCAATTATCATTATTTGAAGATGTTGATGTTTCAAGTGATTAAATATTGAATTCCCTCTCTACTTTTGCATGTTTATGCGTGTGAAGTGATTTTATATACATTGAGAATTAAATTTCACTATCTTGACTAGAATTATGCAAAAAATTTAAGGTTTTGATTATTGAACATGACTTTATTGTAGTTTGACATGAGTTTGAAACATGAATTTTAAGCCCTAAGTATAACTATTAATATTTCGAGAAGATGATATTTTTAAGCATCCCATAACTAGCTTATATTCAGAATTTTTCAGAAAAGATTTGATCTTTTGATTCTCAGTTAAGTTATGGAATCCACTTTATAGTTTTATTACAGTTTATAGAAAATAGATTAGTTTTAATTGCTAGTTAAAATAGACAGATGCATAACTAGTTTTCAATAAAAACCCTTATGCTAGTTTTAAAGTGGATTTCCTAAAGAATGAGCATACAGATTAAATGGAGTAGTATTTAGCACCGAACAAGAAGTGTGGGTTGAGTGAATCTTACTTCCCTAGAACTACGAGACAACGTAGGGTCAGATTATCAGATTATTTCCATTTCTATATGGATGACAGATATAGATTGTGATTACTTAGATTAGGTTATACTCCTTGGCACGAGTACGACACCTCTCCCCAACGTGAGGTTTTACCATAAGGGAGCTAAATGTTAGACACTATGATAGCTCACATAGTGTATGTCAGTTAGAAGAACCTCTCTTGCAGAATAGTTTTTAAAAGAGTTTCTCTACAGCCTATAGAATAGAAAAGAATAATAGAAAAGCTTTTAGAAACTAAGTGGAAAGGCTCACGATTTTATCCAGATATGGTTTTACACAATTCATTAGTCATGAGATTTTAGATTTAGTTTACAGAAGATAAAGGTGGGTCCTTTTACACTTAGCCTGAATGATTTAAAAATAAACTTGACTTTAGCCCTACTTATTCTACTAGTAAAAGGAGTAAAAGTATAGCTTTTAAAACTAAGTTTTATGGATCGAAGGACCTATATAGTATGTTTTATTACTCATGATTTATGATTTTCAACTTTCAGTTATTTAAGCTAATGTGAGCCATTTACATTTAGCATGTATTCTTGTATGAGTTTATACAAATATTAAGATATTGGTTTACTTATGCATTCACCCCCACATGCTCAGTACATTCCAAAATTACTGATTCGCATATATGTCTATGTGCTATAATGTCTCATAATGTAGGTATAGGTGCTCAGTTCCAGCGGCGTGATTGATCGTAAGAATATCTATCTTCATCCCGATAGTTGGTGAGTCCTCATAGTTAAATGACCCAGTTATTTAGATTTCAACATTTACAGATTAGTTATTTCAATTATGTCAGACAGTTTGAGTCAGCTGGGGATCTATCCCAACAAGTCTCTAGTAGTAGCATTAGAGGCTTGTTCGAATATTAGATATATTTTAGTTTTTCAGTGTTAGTTCTCTGTATTTTCTAAGTCAAGTACTTTCAGATATTAAATACAGTTAAAATCAGCTTCGTTTAGACAATATTACAAAATTTTAATACACTTGGGTCATCAGAATGAGTAGCAGGCTTTCACGGTTAGCTCGGGACTAATTGTAGTCCAAAGCACCATGTGGCATCTCAGAACCCTTTTTTGGGGCATTACAATATATATATATATATATATATATATATATATATATATGATAGATGATGGTTATTGGAAGTCCTGGTTTAGGACCAGCCAATGTATACAGATATCCCAAGGCAAAGCTTTTTATTAAGTAGAGGTTCCTGTAGTTATCATGGTAGGTTAGTTCAGGCTATTTTCCAGGATAAGGTTTTACACATTATGGTTCAGAGACTTTGGGTGGCCAAACATTATACCAAGGTAGTTATTCTAGTTCAATCCCACCTCCTCAAATTGTGTCAGACCAGATGTAATGACATAAATTTAGAGGATTTTTCCTTTTATCTATTTTAACCATTTTACTCCTCTCCAAAGTTGTGATATTAATTTTACAGGTTAGGGGAATGGTTGGCATAATTCCCAAGGACTTTGGGAAGGTTTTGGGTAAGTTTGAGGTTATTGTGAGGCTTTAAGAGCCAATAGATGACTTGGCCAACATATCGAGATCCGAGTGATGGATGGCAAAATAAACTGTACCAGCGAATTCAAAATGTCAAAGTTGGGTTAGTATGGAGTTGGTTTAGTTTCATGGCTTTTAGATCCCATTTTGATCTTTGGTTTGAAAATAGTGTAAACAAGGTACGGGGGGTTGATCTTGTCATAATGACCTTTTTCATAAATTTGATAATTCCATTGGATCCCTAATGCGATTTACAATCAAAATTTACTATTGTACTATGTTCATAGGGTTTTCAATGAATTCCAGGGTCAATTCAAGTTTTGAAGATTGATAACGCTCAACTTACTCCCATGTTTTACTATTCAAAGATATCATCTCACATTGAATTTCATAGTATGGGCGAACCACTATATGGTTACTCAAAATTTGCCAATGGATCTTAATGCAACCCCAAATTATCAATGCTACAGGCTCTCGACTTCCCTTAATTCTATGGCCTTGATGCTACGGGTACTCAGACTTCCCCTACATCTATGGTTAAAAACCCAATCATGAAGGCAAAGCTCAAATAAATAAATTTAGACTCAAATAGCAAACCAAGAACAAAATAACTAATCCATGCAAAGGTGGGCACCATCAAGGTGGCCTAATATTACAACCCAAATAAAATAAAGATGAAAATTATCCAAAAGAGCAGAAAAGTATGCAGAAATATCAATAATACATGCCCAAATTAAATGAATAAGAATAAGGAGACACCCCCAACTAAAAAGATAGCAATGTCCCCACTGCATAAATAACAAGGGTAAAAGAGATTAGGGTGCTTCCTAAAGCAGCATCAAGGGCAGCTATAACTGTTAGACTCTGTATCACCACCCTCTTTCTCAATATCAGACCACTCAGCTAGGGCCTCATCTTAACTGTGCACCCAAGAAGAAGGAAGTCTATCTCGAGGCCTTAGAACCTTCTATAGGCCCTTTACGCCCTTTCATACCCTAATGAAGAATTCATTCCTTTTCTTCTCCCTTGTAACCATTTTCTCATGCGTGATCCGGAGGTCTCGATATGACTCCACCAAAGAAGAGTAGGCCTTTTTAATCTTATCAATGGTATATTATTTTTTCTTTTGGTCCTCCTTGTACTTCTCATAATCGGTACATGGAACATAAGAATGATGAGTGATGGAAGGCTCTCTCGATCTATGGGGAAAACTAGACACAAGCTCTTTGATGGTTACGATATTTACTCCAATATCCTCGAGGGGTCCCGTGGTTATTGTCCTATGATACTCAGGTTCACTACATGCCAACTTTTTAAAGTCTATCTTTCTTTTCTTGCTTTTCCCAGTGCGCCCTTACCTCTAATACTCAAGGGGTAAATGGGGGCATTAGGTCACACCCATATATCACTAGCATACTCGTCCAGCCCTGCTTTTCTACAAAGCTTGGTAATTAAAGAAAGGAAGAAGATATACGTACCACCTTGGTTCTTGAAATGATCTATTTCATTAACCACGAGTTGACCAACATCTAGAGAGATACCATCTAGAATGCAAGAAACCATCCTACCATGCAATTCTGGGACTGCTGTCATGTGGGTGCAAGGTGAAACTCAGCTACAAATGATGTGCAACCATATCCGAGCCTCGGAGGTAAAGTTGTTCATAGAAATATTTCTTTGAGTTTTGGTCAACGAGACTTTCCTTCTATTACATAGCCATTATACCAACCCATTCCTAAATTTACAACCCTTCGCTTTGAATTCACCCATATCTGCCTGCTTGAGCCCATAAACATCATTGATTTGTTTAACCCTAACTTTTACTGGCTTTCCCCGAATCTTGAAATTCATATTGAGTGGGTCCGCAAAAGAGACTTTACTGATGTTTGCATAGAATTCATGGACCCATTGCTCATTTTCAATGCATGGATCCGGGGTGAAGCACCACCACCCTATGGCTTCAAGTTTATCATGAAGTGTCGATAGTTTCTCCATCACATTATCCAAGAAAATTTCTCTCCTCGAGAGAAGCTTTGTCCTTGGAAGATCCCTGTAGTAAAGAGTGTGGAACTCGGGTGCCATGAATCGAATGTGATCATACTTATCTATGAGGTTGTCCTAAAAGAACTAAGCACACATTATATCTTTTGATGTCATTCTAATAATGAAAAGTGGGCTAGATTAATCACTAGAGTTCGTTGGACTAGGTACTTGGTATTGCTAGAATAAAAATTAGAAATGCAGGATTTTTGGTATGGCAGGACATTGTCCTCAGTTACCATGATCGTGAGTCAGGATCGCATTCGTGTTACCACGATCGCAGTCTATGACCACAGTTGCGCTGCCTAAGGAGGGTTTTATGTCAGATTTACATGTACAGATTTCTTCAAAGTGTAGGCTACTAGTATGTTCTACAATGTGGAAGAATATAATAATCATTGGAACAATACTAACAAGCATGCGAATGACCTTTAGAAAGAAAATATAAGTATTGAAAGTTCATTAGAGCGTTTTATGAAACACTTGGTGTGCATATCTCATTGGTCTACCTATTTCACACATAATTGGGTACTCATGATTTTCCCCACTTATGTGCACACCTTAATCAAATAGCCAAATCACACTAATGCCAAATATGAAAATCATGGAAAGCATAACAATCAATATTTTAGGCCCTTCTTAATCATGCATTCTATGGCGTATTTTGACAAGTAAAAACATAGATTCATGTCACCTACCAGAGTTTGGATGCAATGGAATGTAAGGATGCTATTTGAGCTCACAAACTTGACTAGAAATTAGCCTAAATTAGAGAGTACAATCTTAAAAGAGGGTGTGAGGGAAATGAGAGCAATTTGGGATTAAATAGCAGAATTGGCTATGACTGCGGTCAAGGGACTGCGATTGTGGAAACTTGTGTGAACGCGATTATGTTCAAAGATCGAGATTGCGATAACCGAATGCAATTTTGCTCCCTCTTTTCCCATAATTAAGCATATCCGATTCACTCCATAGTACAACAAATGCATGGGTTATTCATATACAAAATATAACATCTACCCTACAAAACCATAATAAAAAAAGATATGGGCCACTCTTGTGGCATTTATGGGTTCCCTCCCACCTAGCGCCTTAGTTATCATAATGGCATGACATATTTGTTCCTTTATTTTCAAGGTGGGTCCTGGAACTCCTCTTCATTCATCTTCTCATTTTCAACATCTACCACGAATACTACTTGCAACTCCACAATTTGCTTATTTTCTTGCAAATTTTGAAGAAGACCTCATCCTCTTGTACTCTAAATTTCATTTCCCTCAGCTCTAGATCAAAAATGGATCTCCCAGTGGCTAAGAAAGGATGAAAATAATGATAGGAACCTTTTAGTCCATATCACAATCCAATACCCCAAAATCCACTGGGAGAATAAACTTCTCCAATTTCACAAGGACATCAAACAATCTTGTACACTTTCACAAAGATGTCAAAGATTATACCCACCAGCCTTTTTATAGATCGGTCCACCATCAAGAGTTGAATAGAGTTTGGCATTAGGGTGTCCCTACCAAGTTTCTTGTATATGACAAAAGGCATTAAGTTGATGCTCTCACCAAGGTCACATAGAGCTTTTGCAAATTTATGCGTCCCAATTATGCAATGAATAGTGAATGCTCCGGGGTCATCTTTCTTTCCTTCAACCTTGCTATCTATGATACTTCTATATCCATGAGTGACCTCAATAGTATCATCTTCAATAAGTTTCTTCTTGGACATCAACTTTTTTATCAACTTTGCGTATCCCGGGATCTCTTGGGTAGCTTCAAGCAATGGGATGTTTATCGATAGGTTGCTAAGTTTGGCCATGAACTTCCTCAATTTGTCATTTTCCTCTTTTTTATGAAAACATTGAAGAAATGGGGGAGGAACTTGGATGGTTGATCTTGCTTCAACTTGTCACCTTTCAACTTCAACCACCTCCTCATCACTTTTATTGACCACTTTCCCATCATTTTTCTCTCTTCTTTGAGGCATCACCTGCATTGTTTGTCCTTGGGCATATTCTGACTCACGTATCCTCTAAAAGGTTCCTCAAGAGCTCTTCCACTTCTTGTGATAATTGCTAGGACTTGGGCATCGTTCTTTGGGTTAGCAATTATGTCACTCAAAAGTCCACCTCTAGGTCAAGCATTTAATTGCATAGATATTTTTCCCACTTGAGTCTCCAATTGCTTAAAAGAGTCAGAGTGAGACACCACCATTTGAGAGCGGTGGAAAAAATCACCCTTCAACTCACGTACCATCTTGTCTGTGCCTTCTACTCTATTTAAGATCCTTGCTAACATATCCCTGGTCTTTAACTTTTTGGGGTCAATGGCACTAGATTCCTTGGATTTAGTTCAATCATAAGGAGGGACATAAGGGTCATAGTCGTGCTCACAATCTCTCCAATCTCGATCCTGCTCATGATCCATCTAACCTTGGTTCCCACCATTCCTTTGATAGGCGGGGTCGAAACCCCTCGAGTAGTTTACCAAGTACTGAATTTCTTCATCCAACTTCTTTACCTCTTTATCCTCTTCATAATATTTTGATGCTATGGCGTTTACCACTTTCGCGGGTGCACCCATAACATGCTTTGTCAAGAGCTCAAGCTGGGTCATTATTTTGGCAATGTTCTCCTCCTTTTTCTTTTCTCGTTTACTTTTGTTCATTAGTCTCCACGGATGTGGTTTAAGGAGTTTTTTAAGATTCGGTGTCTCGGGTACGCCAACCCTGATTTTGTTTTGATACTTCTCCTATCAATCGGAAGGACGCAAGATGATACAATCTCACTATAGAACTGCCCGCCGCATTTTCCACCACCGTTTTATTTAATGGATCAAGAGCCCTATAGAAAATTTTGAGGAGCATCTTTTCTGGAACCTCATGATTCGTGCATTGGGCTAATTTTCCATTAAACCTCTCCCAAGCTTCAAATAACAGTTCTCCATTTATTTGCCAAAAGTTCACAATCTCATCCAACTTTTGAAGCATTTTTTAAGGTAGGAAGTATCTATCAAGAAACAATGTAGTAATATCTTCCCATGATGTAATTAAGCCAGGTGGAAGTGACTTAAGCCATAAAATAGCCTCCCCCATTAGTGAAAGTGGGAAAAGTCTAAGATGGATTCTTGTGTAATATGTGCTATGTTAAATGAAGCACAAACTTTTACAAAGTTCTTCAAATAGACATTCGAGTCCTCATATTCTTGGCCCTAATACAACCCTTTTATTTGCAACATGTGAAGTATAAGTTTAGTCACATAAAACATTCCATTCCCATTGGTTGGCGGAATACGAATTGCACTTGTTTGTCCCACCTCATTTAATTCACCTTCATCATCAAGAGGGGCATCGAGAGGGCGCATATTTCTTGTGTTATTGCTCATTGCTCTATTTACACTTTGATCACCTACGAAAGATTAAAAAAATAACAAATATAATAAATTACACCATTCCAGGTATCCCTAAGTAATAATGACACCACACAAGTGGAATCTATATTTCACTCTCTGGCAACGATACCATTTTCATAATGCTCAACTCACTCCCATGTTTGAGAGGTGAGGCAGTCGTAGTCAAGTAACCTAATTTGAAATGGGTCAATGTCAAAGAGTGAATTATAGACTTCAAACACTATGGGTGCTCAAATTACTATGAGATTACCCGGAATGCTAACAATAATGACATGTAAAATAAGATGAGGAGGGGGGGGATTTGTTTCTGAATTCTTCACAACAAACTTTAACAAGAACTTGGTGAATAAAACTTTTAATTAGCATTCAAGATTTAGAGAAAATCTTGGGATTATGTCTACATAGATGTAATGCATGTGGATCAATGCTGTTTCCTTATGAAATTTTAGTTGTTAACTTAAGTATAGGCTAGTTCGAAGTTCATTGGAGTCAATCTTTCAACAAAACCACAATGATTTTACTCGTTGGCTTTTTCGAGCACCTAACAAGTGTACACATTTTCATAATCATCCAAAACCTCAATCAAGCATCCCTATTTCTAGGATGATGCTCTTTACATAATTTACACTCTCAAAACACTTATTTCTAAGATTGCAAAAGGTAGTAAACCATAGCCTCAATTGTCCACCATTTCTTTGCCCCCCTATAACCCTCTTTCGAGTATGTTATGGGTTACCTAATATTTACCTTTATCCTTCTTTCGAGGATGATAAAGGGTTTTTATACCTTGGGGCTTTCACCCATTAAAGCCATTTGGAGATTTGGCATTTTCACCCATCAAATTCCAACCTATAAGCTCAAGCAATGGTGGAATCCATCCTCAACAACTAAAATCCATGCAAACGCAACAATACCCACATACAATTACACTCTAGTTCAACATAATCCCAAGACTAAATTACTTAGTTACTCATGAAGAAAGTAAACAGAGATATACCATAAGTATTATCCAAAACATTCATTCGTCAAAAAAATCCCAAGAAATTTAGCCTCCAAAGTTAATCACACACTTGTCTAAATTAGGGTTTAAAGTCTAGAATTCAAAGTTATATTATGAGCTAAGATATGCCTAAAAAGTAAGGTTCTTTTGCTTAAATATTGCTTGGGATGCATTTAAGTGCTTTTACAGATCTGCCCCTGGGTATATTCCCGCTAAACTGCAATCGCGTATGGCTTCTCACAATTGTGACTATACGACTATGATTATGTGTTGTGACCTTATTAATCTGACTGTCTTTACTGACCGTGACCGTGGATAGAGGAACGCGGTCGCGGTAATTGAGTTTGATGTAGTCCAGGTCTCTAGTTGCACTCTTCTTTGCCCTTTTTTATCAGTTTCAACTTTCTTCCTCATCTTTTTGTCTCCTTAACTTTATGCCTTCAAAGAGTGGATATTAGTGCATCTATCCATATATTTTGTCTTATTTATTCCTTCAAAATGAGGTAATGTACATGAATAATAAGTGCGAATGAGTGGTAAACTCACCACTCATCAAAGATTGTTGGTGCTGGTGTGGCTGCTAAACTGGTCGTTCACCATTTGACCAACCACTAAATTCCCCTTTTGTCAGCTTTAGCGGTACTTTGACCTGTTGATTTAACCGCTAAAGCGGTCATTGCTGAGGTTAAGTTCAAAACCAAGCCCATTTCGGTGTTTTGACATTTTTGAGCTAGAAAGCTTTGATTTTGATGATTCTCAATGCATTTTTCTTGTATAATCTTGTCTATAAATTTATAACTTCATTTATCCCATTTACCAATAACTTTTATTATTATTTTTTGTAATTTCTAGCCAAGTTATAATCAGAAACCCCAATTTCACCATTTTTGGGGGGAGCTCAAATTTGGGCAATTCCAAATAATTTTTTGAGATTTCTTCCATTATTAAGTTTACTATGTTATAGTTATTATTTACCCTTCATTTAATTTTAAAACAACTTCAAATTATTGATTCAAAATGGGTTTTGGGGGTTTTGCCGGTAAAGCTTAAAAATAGTTTTTTGTTGATTTGAACCACATTTTTACATGGGTTTTAAGATGTAGACTCCTATGATTAGGGGGAACATATTTCTACAAACTATGATTTTACTCCTTTTATTTTTTGAGTTAGTTTTAATCCCGTTTTGAATATAGACAATATGGGTATCATTGGCTTTCTTTTTATATGTAGATATTATATTTGATAGTTTGGTCATAGTTGGAGATGTTTCTAAAGATTTAAGCTTCCAGTTGGGGATTTTTTTGGTATTTGAATTTGCAGATCTTTGGTTAAGGCAAGTTGAGATGTACCTTGATCTTTTTCCAAAGTGTTTATGAGTTATTTTCTTTATTATCGGCATGTTGTGATTTATTTAGGTTAGAGATACTGGTTAGATGATATGGAGAGCATCTCTACAAATACTAGAGTCTTAATAATGGATTGTAGTTAGTCTATTGTCTTAGTTAGTTAGCATTATTGCTTGTAGATATCCTTAGAATAGACTGTAGTTAATAAATTTGGTTTGGATTATTATTATTGGACGCATAATATAGGGCTTTAGAACTTGTATAGCGGCCTTTAATGAGATGATTGAGGTTTAGCGAACTGCAGAGGACAATAATGTTTTTACTAAAATGATAGAATGATGGAGCCTTATATAATGTTTAGAGTATAGATGATTTTGTATTGGTTGCTGAGGCTTAAGATATGAATGAGCTAGGTTTGGGTAGTTTTGCAATATTTTTTAATCAGATTTTTTATTTATTTTGTGTTTCTATATGGAACTTATGTGAAATATCAATGGACTTGAGTAATTAATTAAGTTTGTATGTAATGTGGGTGTTAATCATCTATTATTACTGTTGAGACACTGTGTGAGGCTTTATATTGTTGTGGTTGGTGTCTTGAGATGATACTTGTTGTGTGTTTCTCATGTAGGGGCTTTACGGTGTAATATTGGCTTTGTAAGTGAATTTTGTGTCTTAAAATGATATTGTTGATGACATACTTGCATATATATCACTTAAATGGTCCATGGCTTATATTGGATCATGGATGGTTGGCCTATTTAGTGGATTTAAGCTCGCGTGTATATATTGGTTGGATTTGAGATCCTTTTTATGGGTTAGTTATGAGCATTACATCCTTATATCACACATACATTTATGAGATATTGGAACCATTGTGGAAATACTAGTTTTTCTGATAGAAATATGATACTTTCAATACCCTTACTTAAAGTTCATATGCTAAGGAGGAGATATAGTTATTGAGATTTGGATATTGATACTAGATTTGGTTATTTAGATTGTATATGAGTTTCAAACCCCATGGGTCCTACCTCAAGAGTAGTGCTCGACAGGTGTATACAGAGGTTATGCACTAACCTTGAGCATATCACACCATCATAATCATCACTATAATGCATTGCATCACTTGTATTGCATTATCCTTCTTTGTATGGTTGATGTTGTGTTAGTGTATACTGTTGTACTGTATTATTGTGCTAGAAACTCATATTTGATATTGCATTTTGAGCATTCATTTTACTTTATTATGTTACTTACATCTTCTTATATAGATTTAGGGTTGAGATATTATTAGAAGTGGGGTAAGGATATGGCTTAATTTGAGAAATCATTAGATTGTACCTTTAATGGTATATTATTGAATTTTTGTATTATCTCTCCTTATTTGATCCCATAATTATTTGTTGATATTATGTGATTAAGCCTAAAATATATATGTTCTATAATGAGTCATATGTATAAGTGTTTCTCTCTTATTATGAATCATGAAGTGGCTAGTATTGACTCACCTAGGTTGTAGTACCTACCCTATTCTAGTTGTGGTTGTTGACTATTGTTTCGGGTTACCTAGTAAGATTGATAATTATGATTTGGCTGGTTGTAGATTAATTTGATACATTGGGTAGTTAGTGTGGTGGTTCTCATCATCTCTTTGGATTAGGGTCAGTTGTCAACGATGCTTAATGAGTACAAGTGGATTTTCTTACTCACCCTTGCTTTTATTTTATTTTTCTTATTTTTTGCACTCTGTACAGGTATTAGATTAAGTAGAAGTTTTTAGATCACTTCTTATAGCATTGGTGTTGTAGAGATCGAGGTAGTGACGGTTGGGCTTCAAGATTATCCAAATCTATTCCTTACAATCTTATGCTTAATTTTGCATATAAGAAATCTTAGCATACATGTAAAAAAATTATATTAGAGGATTGTACTAGTGAAAACCAGGCTCGAGGATGTATCATAAATATTATTTCCTTTTTATTTATATTTTGGGTCTACTTCTATGGTTTTTTGCTTATTTATTCTTTAATTGTGTCTTTGTATTGGATAGTCTTACATGTACTAGAGGGTGCACAGGTGCTATCACATGCCTCATTTTGGCATTGTGACACCAAAGAGGATGTTTTGTATATGATAAGTCTATGTATATGGCTAAGGATTGTCAGTAGTATATTTTCAAGTACTCCAATATTAGTAGGGAGAGGTGGTTCATAAAGTGGTAGGAGTGCTTCTAGGTGTACTTGAGATAGAGGTAGAGGTGCTTGTAATCATGGTAACGAGGTTACTTAATTCAGGAGCATATATGGTCAGTGCTACGCTATACTTTCTAGACTCAAGGCAGAGGCCTCTAATACAGTTAATATGCTATCACCCTAGTTTGCTATAGGTATACTTTTGTGTTATTTGACCCAAGTTTTGATGTTGTGTGTCCACCTCTTTTTATTCATCCTCATATTTCCACCCTTATAGGAGATTCTTTAGTGGTAGATTGGGTATACCAAACTTGTGTGATTTACTTTATAGTCCATGAGACTTGGCTAGACTTGATTATACTAGACATGATTGATTTTGATGTTATTTTGGATATGGATTGGTTAGCTCCTTATCATTCTATTTTAGACTCTTATGCCATGACTATGATCTTAGCTATATCAGGTGTGCTGAGATTAGATTTGAAGGGTACACTTAAGTTGGATCTGAATAGTGTTGTATCTTTTCTATGTGCTCATCGCATGATATATAGGGATGTTTGTCTTATTTAGCAAAACTCTATGATAATAGTATTGCCTCACCACCTCCTATGGATTCTATTCAAGTTGTTCATGAGTTCATGGATGTATTTATTATGGATTTGTCTAGTATGCCGCTGAATTGTGGTATTGATTTTCCCATTGATATAGAGCCGGGAACCAATCCCATCTCTATTCCTGCCTATAGGATAGCCCAAAAAAGTGTAGAACATATATCCTTATCCTTGTATTAGTGATCTTTAGACCAACTTTAGGGTGTTTCGGTGTTCTCCAAGATTGATTTGACATTCAGGTATCATCAGTTAAAGATTAGAGCTTCAGATATTCTGAAGATGTTTTTTCAAAGTTGATAGGTCATTATGAATTCTTGATCATGCCATTTGGGTTGACCAATGCTCCTACAACATTCATAGATTTGATGAACCAGGTATTTCAATTGTGTATTAACTCTTTTGTGATTATATTTGTAGATGACATCTTTGTTTATTCCAAGAGTAAGGCCAACCATGTAAAGAATTTGACGATTGTACTTCAAAGATTATGTGATGAGATGTTGTATGATATGTATTCTAAGAGTTAGTTTTGTTAAATTTTATCTCTTTCTTAGGTCATATGGTGACTATGGAGGTATTGGTTGATCCAGCCAAAATAGCAGCAATTTGTGATTGGGATAGACCTATGTCTCTTGTTAAGATTTAGCATTTTATTGTCTTGGCGGGTTCTTATTGGCATTTTGTAGAGGTTTTCTTATCTATTCTGACTTCTTTGACCAAGTTGACTCAGAAAAACTGGTTTTTCAGTGGTTAGATGTGTATTAGAAAAACTTCTAAAATCTTAAAGTGTTGTTGACTTTGGATTCTATCTTGACCTTACCTAGGAAGGGCATGGATTTTACCATGTTTTGTGACACTTTTGGTGTTGGTTTTAAAGTGGTGTTGATGCTAAAGGGTAAGGTGATTGCTTATGCCTCTTGTCAATTGAAGCTTGATGAGAGAAATCATCCTACCCATGATTTGGAGTTGGAAGCCATAGTGTTTGTTCTGAAGTTGTGACATCATTACTTGTAAGATTTTCTCAAAACATCATAGCCTTTAGTACTTCTCCAGATAATAAGATCTTAATACGAGGCAGCGATGTTGACTTGAGTTACATAAGGATTATGACTTCATTATTTGTACCATTCAAGCAAGGCAAATTTGGCTTTAGATTCCTTGAACTGAGATCGACTAGTATGGGGAGTTTGCCTTATCTCTTGACCCAAGAGTGACCCTTAGACTTGGAAATTAAGTCATCATCTAACCAAATGGTTAGGCTTGATATTTCAACACCCAAAAGTGTTTTAACCATTATTGATGCTAAATATTTCTTGATCGAGCAGATTCGAGCTCACCAGTTTAATGATGATAAATTGAGGTTAATTTGGGATAAGGTATTGAGTGGAGAAGAAAAAAAAGTCTCTCTTGATTTTGATGGAGTTTTGAGTATCAGAGACTTGAGTTTGTTTACTAAGTGGTTGTGGTCGGGTGAGATTGATTTTTGATGAGGCACATTGTTCCAAATATTCTATCCTCCTAGTATAATGAGATGTATCATGATTTGAAGCATCTTTGCTGGTAAGGTTGTATGAAAAGGATGTGGTGGATTTTATAGCTCGTTGCTTGTGGTTTAAGTAGGTGAAGGCCAAACATCAGAGATTGGATGGTTTATTTTAAAGATTACCCATTCTTGAGTGGAAGTGGAAATGGATCACTTTGGACCTCGTGACTTGTTTGCCTCGTACTTCTTGTAGTTTTGACAGTATATGGGTCAGCATTTAGATTTCATCTAGTGCTGAGAAGTTTCTCATAACTATGTTTGTGTCGTAGTTCGTCTTCATGGAGTACCTATGTCTATTATTTCAAATAGAGGCTTAGATTTCACTTATATATTCTGGTAGATTTTTCGGGAGAAGGTGGTTACTCAGGTTGACCTTAGCATAACTTTCTACCCCTAGACAGATGGTCAGTCAAAGAGGACTATTCATGTTTTGGAGGATACTCTCCATAAATAGTTATGGACTTCGGATGTCAGTAAGAGCATCATTTGGCTTTGGTAGAGGTTACTTATAATAATAGCTATCATTCGAGTATTGAGATGCACCCCTTTGAGGAGTTGTATTTTAGGCATTTTCGATCTCTTATTGGTTGGTTTGAGACTTATAAAAGATAACATGGAACATTAATATCCTAAGGTTATCTTTTTGTTTCCTTGTTGGTGAGCTTTTGCTCAAAATATTGTAGATCATGCTAGTTCTAAGGTTTCAATATAAAAACACTTTTTTTCAAAATTAATCAACATGCATAAGAGGAATTTGTACACTTCCATAGGCTAAACTTTCAAATTCACCAATCGTTTTTTACATAAGAAAACATGGAATAATTATATAACATATGAAATAAACTTTAAAATTTGAGACAAGTTCATAAGGTCTAAAACAAAATATATGGACAAGAAATAGGAATATAATTTAAAGAAGACTCTAGCTTCTATATCTACCATCTTCATGGAGGATTCAAAGATTTCCATCAAGAAATAAAGAAACTAAACTTCAAGAATTCAATTGTAAGAACCAAATTTGATTCATAAAAAAAAAACTAACTATTGAAACATTCTTATGGGGAAGAACATGATTCCCATACCAAAATATTAGATTAACAAACATTGAGAGATTGAAAGAATTAATGACACTAAGACAATCTCTTCCCTAGAGCTTTGAAAATTATTATGAATGATTTTCATGTCTTTTACTTAGTTATTTTAATATGTGAACAAATATACATGTTTTATAAATTGTAGCCTCCTTTAGAATAAATTATGCATGATTTGATGGATTTAAGTCTATATTTCTTTGACATGCCATGTTTTTCATGAAATTTAGTATCTTTACATGCTTGTGATTCATGATCGTTTATTATATTGAATAATTCAGGATTTTAGACTTTTACTTAGAAACTTCACATTCTATTTAGATTATAGAATTGTCATGTATAGTTGCATTCCTCAAAGATGTTGAGTTATGAATTCTCGATGGCTTAGGATATCATCAATTATTTGTTGAATAATCAGTCCTTCAAGTTTACATGATTAATAATGCTTTCAGATAAAGAACAAATCTTTTAGTCTTAGAACATTAGTATTATTGAGCATTTTAGTGTACCATGATTATTATGTTTGTTAAAGATAGTAATTTCATATAACTAGTTCTTGTTCCATGATTTCAATCAATCTAAGTCACAATAAACTGAACTAATTTATGTATTTTACTCAGCTTCCAATATGATTATGAACATGTGTATATGATTATAGGAGTTGTACTTAGTACCAAAAGGACACAAGTTCATCGAACTCAAGTCCCAAGCTACGTGCCATCATACGCTAAAAGGGTTCTCGCCAGTTGAGAGTGTCTCCCTCCCATGGTCTATGTCATTTACAATAACTCCAAAAGTTTCAGAATCTGTGTTTGTACATGAACCTCAGTTCAATTTTTCTTATTTTTAAACTATGACTTTGCAAATTATCATTGGATTTTAGTAGATGTGTATTCATTATACTCTGGTTTAGCTATTTGCATTCAATTAGCATTCAATACAATTTTATAGCATGTGCAACATTAGTTGTAAATCATATAATTATTTATGTCTATATAGTTTTCAATCCCCAAAAATATTTTAGCTCATGATTTAGAGATTTCATTATGTATCATAACTTTTCACTAGTAAATGGTGCATGGCCTTAGTTTTAAAGTGGATTTTAATGTTTTCCTGAAAACCATAGATCTCATATGCTCAATAGATTCAAAAATATTAATCGCATACCTCTTTTGCCTATATTTCCATGTGATGTAGATTCATCTGGTTACTATCAAGATCATAGTCAGGTAGATCACAACTTCCGGCCAACAGGTGATGAATTCTCTTTATTCAAAGACTCAAGTCAAATGTATTAGTAACAATATTTTTTTTTTATTCGTATGAACTGATTTGGGATAGTTGGGGATACCTATAGTTAGTATTAATTGAGGCTTCATAGATAGTAAGTCAGGGTTGCATTCAATTTCTCTTTCTTTTCACATTACAGATATTGTGAATAAAATTTTAATTGTACTATATTGAAATAATTTATCTCATGATTATGCTTTCGCTCAGTTAGCTTAGCTCTTATACATGTTCTAATCCATTGCTCATGTATTATGCCAGTACCAATGGTTGGCATGGGATCACTTGTGGTTCTAAGAATGTATTATGACTAGAGGGTAGTCTCAGATCGTGACAATTACCTTATACATCTTCCTTGAAGACTATATAGGAATATGGACCTAGCCATTATTGTCCTCTTAAAGCGTGGAAAAAGGGAGTTCTCTTCTGAAGCTTACCTTTACCCTAAGTCATAATCATAGACATCATCCTCATGAGGAATTCTCATAACGTTCGATGGAAAGGAATCGTAGGCACATGTCATATGAAAAACCAAGATATCCTGAGTTTCATGGTCAACTAACGCAGGTTCACAGATTACGAATCAAAAGATTTGGACATAAATGTCACTCAATCTGAAGTTATAGCACATAAAACATGAGCACATTGGGCATGGAATAAGAACAAGGCCTCTCTTGTCGTACAACACTACTGACAACCGTTAAGATTAGAAACACTTCTCAACTATGATTTCACTTTCAAATACCACTCTTTATCATTTGAAATTTATAATTCTCATGTATGCATGTATAAATACTAAAAACTGAGTTTGACTACATACTCTTACCATGTTCAAGCCTAACCTGTAGATGAAAAGTTCTACACCTACAGAAATCATGTTACTCGAAATTATAGGATTCTATATATTATGTCCCTTTAGTGTAACACCCCAGGAGTTCACGATGTCCTTCATCCCGTATCAAGGGCCTACGAGCTTTTTTTTAAGAGTTTTATTAATATCAAGTGTGTGAGAAAATATTTGATTTGAATTTCAATATAGTGACTTAAATTTGAATTTGGTAAAATGTGAAATTTTTAATGTCTTCCTAAACTGTTTTTAATATATCTAAAAGATATATATTAGTTACAATACATTTGTGTATGTACTTATTTAAGAAAGATTTGTAATTTTTTACTATTAGCGGAGATACGAAGTTTAGCTATGTTGAAAAACTATTATTGTATGAGTTAGGATTTATTCAAATTATTTTTCTACTAGTTATGATACATTGAATATATTACATTTATTTTACCACGAGTTTATGAAATATTCGAGTACCTATGTATGGGGACAAAAATATTTTCACTAACGCCACCTCTACACCACGCGGAAGTAGAGGAGGTGGACAACTCCTTTTAACAACATTGAAATCTGACACTTAGCATATCTTTATTAGTTACTAGTTATGGATATATAAGGTTTCAATTTTAAAAGCAATTATAGTAATCAACTTGGCAAGCCACAGTTACACGTAAATTGGGGTTGCAAATGTGATTTTCTTTCAACTCTCTTCATTAAAGGATTGTTGCACATATTCTGCAGATGTGTATATAAACTTTTTCACGCCAAGAGGTAATTTGGTAGAAAAATATTTGGACTCAATATTTGGTTCCCGAAAAGGAAAATTGATTATCTCTCTCAAGTCATTCAAGCTCATATTAGGTATGTTAAGGCTATTTATTTATTTTGGCATGATTCATAATATATGTAATTTTCGGGTTTAGTGTCTTATCAAATAATAGATTTTTTTGATGCCATTAAATTATGGTTGATATTATTCTTGTTAAAAATTTCTATCCGGTGATTTTGTTCTGTATTAAATGGAGAAACAGGACGCTTTCTTTGCAATATATTTTAACTATCCCATAGTAGATTTCTAAATATCCTTTTTTCATGTTTTAAAATGTAACTATACATATTTGTTCGCTAGTAAATCCACCTGTATCTATTTTCTTGAGTCGCCCGATGATTACATCAGTTTGTGTAGAAGAAAATATTGGAGTTAGTGTGATAACATAAACGTTACATATTATGCTTTAATTTTTTATATTTATTGGGGAAGGTTTTGAATCTTTGCTATTTCCTCTTTCTCCTCCCTATTATTTGATTAGTGCTGCCTGAATTTAGTAAGTGAATTCTTGTACAAGATAATAGTGCAAACCTGGGTCGATCATATTTGGGACTTCTAAAAACAAGAAAGATTATTGCATGAAGTTGGTGAAGCGGCATTTCATTATGAAACATATATGGACATTTAGTAATGGATCTTGTCGGCCACATCAAATTACCTTTATGGCGATTGTGATGAATAAGAATATATGAAGAACATTGTGAGGTCAGTCACATGAAGAATTCTTGAAGGAAGTTGATAAGTATCTAAATGTTTGATTACACAGTGGGTTACATGCTTTTAGATATCATGGAGGTCTTGTCGGCTGGCATAGCGATTTGCGTGCTTTTAGATATTATGGTGGTCTTGTCGACCCACATAGCTATTTACTTACTTTCATTATGGATTGTTGGTAAGCTGAAATTGTAATTGTGATAGGATTTGCATATTGGTTGCCCACATACATATGCATGGTACATATGTACATGCATTTCATTCCTTTTGAGGCTAGGATCGGGGAGTTCCCCTACACCACATGCATTACATTCCCTTGAGGCTTGAGATTGGAGTGAGTGCCTACACCACATACATCGCATTACATTTCATATAGTTGTGTAATAGTAAGTAGCTGGTGTTATGGTGATGTAAAAATCAGCATAGATAGAATTGGTTGCGAGTTATCAGCAATAGGTTGTCGGGTCATAGTTATGAGGTTGTATGAGCTAAAGTAGGGGTAGATAAGATTGTTGAAGCTAGGGTTTATTCAGCTCTGATTGTTTTTTATTTCATTACATTTTCATATCATGGGATTGCGGTTATTTGGCACCTACCAAGCTTATGGGGGCCGGGTAAATTTGTGTGTTGATTGGCTATTAACACTAGCTTTACCATTTTTATCAGCGTAGACTAGCACCTTAAAAGGAAGGTTGAATCATGGTATTTTAATAGCTTAAAAAACATGAACAAATATGTAAAGGCTATTCTTCTCTGTTCATGGCATGACCCTTGATTTCAAGATTTTGAATCTAGTGTACTATTGAAGAATATCTCACAGAGCTTCCCGATTATATTGTACTCACTCATTTGTAATAATTATTACTTGTCGATAGCTCATGTTATTATGGATGTAGTGCCTAGTTGGAAAGTAAATAAATGGAGAACCTCTTGTCTTAAGAATAGTTCATACGCGATCAAACACGAATAATCAAGGAAATATTGAGGGTTTAGATATATGATAAGGTCTATGTAAGTAACTTAAACACATTTTAAAATTTTATAGGGTTTAGTAAACATAGTTTATCTAGTTGTTTAGAGATTCATTTTTATTTAATTAAAAATATATGTTTGGAAATTTAACACATTTTTTATATTTATGACAAAAGTTGGTTTTGATTTTAGGACACAAAATAGCGGATGCAAGAGAGGAGAAGTTATGTCTAGCTTTCCAATTCAGAAACCCCCTATGTGCTATTGCTAGTATTTAAATGATATCTTTTTGTATAAAATGTATCTATTGGTGATTATGAATTCTTTGAAACCTTTAGACATAAACCTAGAACTTTAATGATAGGTTATAAAGCTTGGTTCTGTCGTTTATCTATTCAAAACTAAGTTACAACACTAGACAGTGGGGATGTACATATTTACTATTTTGAGGATTTAGTGCAATTTGCACAAACTATAATATTTACACTGATCGTGATTCATATCAACATGCAGGAATTACTGGAAATTAAAGATGTATTTAATTGAGTATCAAGGTTGTATAAACTCTTTTATAAGCTGAGGAACTTATGATAATTGTTTGGTTTACAATTTGAGTTCTTCAGGTTAGACTATTTATGTGATAAAAAGACTAATATTTGTGCATAAACTTGAACTTGTACTCTTGTTACTTGCTGGTGTATTTGAAATATTTATTGTGTCGTATGCTCCTATTTGAAATGTCTAATTGTGTTTTAAATGAACCATGAACTAAGTAGAACTACTTTCTCACGTGTTATACACCTTAATGAACCACTGCTACATGCCCAATGACCTTACTTTTACCTGCCTTCATGGCTCATTTATATATATTCCTAATGAAGCTCATTGAATCATATAAGTTCCAAAGTATCACATTGAAGTTATATTTTGCTTCCTATATCATTGTTGTCGCCTAAAATATTTTATTCACATGTCTATATCATGGGTCTATAGTGTAATAGCTCAACTTGTTAATTTTTTTAAAAAGAAGGGTTAATTGGTAATTTTAACTAGTTATTAATGTTAATTAAGGGAATTAAAAGGATCCAGCCAAAAACCTCCTTCAGTTTCAGATACTAACGTTACAAGCAAAAGACTTGGGCTATATATGCTCCTTTTATTCTTGAAAGATATCAGCAGGCAATGTAGAAGAAAAATATATAAGTTGGAGAACAAAAAAGTGGAATTGAAGATTTTCAGTTTTTAAGGTAAGAATTTTGTTTTCATTGTTCTTTGTCATGGAAAGTAAAATACACGTACAGTAGGACAGTGGCTGCTCATGATATTAGTATAGGTGTTTGTTCATGATGTTAAATAATCGAATAGAATTAATTGGGACTTATTATTTTTCTGAACTGAAGGGATTAATTTTGTTAATGTTGAATTGGTATTGAAAAATAAAATAAAGAAAAGAGAAAGAAAAACAAGAAACAAAGTGCACTACGTGTACAGAAACCTTATTCTTTCATTAGTTGTTGTTTCAGTTTGATAATTGCATCCCTTTAAATAAATCAGCAAGGGGAAATATTCATGATAAGATATTGATTAACAGTGATGAAACCATTGGCCATTCAATTGAATTTTTTGTTTTGGCAACCTCTCTCTCATTAGATTATTCTTAAACTCATGGGTTAAGGCATGAGATATTAAGATTTAGCTCTAAACTTAAAGGTTAGGAATGCTGAGACTTGACCCCGAATAGTATAATTGATATTGTTATTTAATATTTTGTTTTAGATTGATCCTTTTGGTCATTGTTGGTTGACGTTCTACACATTGAAAAGTTGGAAACCTTGTTATTAGCGAAGTAAGTGAGACTTTAACCTTTGATGTTGAGGTGTTGAACATATTTTCTTCGCTGCCGTTATAGTCTCTAGGGGCATACATAGCTGTCGTAATATGTTAGGGGTATTACTTATGCTGCTGTATTATTTTAGGGGCTTGTACATGCTACTGTAGTAGACTTTTGGGGAACTATATATGCTGTCGTGGACTTGTCGGGGTGTTAGCCCGATTATCTTCACTGTCGTTTATAACAAGTTGTGAGAGTTGGCTTAGTTGAGATACAGAGTGGCTTTTTGAACTTCCTTTGGATCTTATTGACATTACTTTATGAGAGACGTTATGTACATATTATTTGAGAATTTTACTGTGCCTTGTATTTTCTAACACTTGTTCCAGGGGTATTTAAGTAGCGGGTCGAGGATCTTATAATGTTATATTTATAAATAGATCATTTCTTACTTGCATAACTACAGATACAGTTGCAGAGAGAGACACGTGTGGTTGACGGTCTTTACGTATGGATTCTGTTGCTGAGGTGAGCCTTCACATTATTCGTGAAGGCTTTCATCCAGTTTTAGTTATTTTTAGTTTATAACTCTTTTTGTTGGGTTTGCATGCCCGAAAGTTGAGTTCATGTAACTCGGTTTAGATGCTCCATGGTCTAGTATGGGATTTGGGGCTTGAGAATTATTATCTAAGTATTGTTATTTTCATAAACCGTATTAGGATAACTGGTTGGTTAACTACTTTGTGTTTAATAATTATTTCGTGATTTGGAGTTGTATAAGTTTTTATCCCAGTGTTTGTAGACATTGTGAATGTATGGAAAATTGGTTCTCCTTGCAAATGGTGTTAGCGGGAGCCAGTCAAGTTTAGAGGTTGATTTGGGATGTGACAAAGTTAGTATCAGAGCCTAGGTTTTAGGTCCCGGGTCATGGAGAAGTTTTTAGTAGATTCTTTTTCAAGGGTATGTAGGCGCCCATACTTATGAACTTGAGGTTACGAAATATTTAGGAAGTTTTCTTTTTATTTTATTTAGTGTTCGTGCATTGAGTTGAATTTAGTCTAATCTTTAATATTGTTTCGCAGATGGTTAAGAGACCTAGTCCTTCCTATGCTAGTCGATCTAATGCGCTTGTTGGACGTGGTGTTGGACAGGATCCTACACGTGGTGGTGGTCGAGTTGGGTCTCATCCAACCAGGCGTAAAACTAGGATGTAGACCGGTGCTCAACCTAGAGTTAGGAATAGGGGCCAGCCCAAAGTTGTGGCTTCAGAGCAAACGTAGGACCAGTTTGATCGAGATACTCCAGCTGCAGTGCCATTTGTTGCACCTACTATTATATTTCCTTCAAACATAGTGGTAAGAATGTTAAATGTACTTGAGGCATTGGTTCTTAATTAGGGTTAAAATCCAGCTCCTCAGGTTACTTCGCAGACACAAGTACAAGTTCAGTTGAATGTTGTAACCTCTCAGAGACCTCTACCAGTTGATCATTCGATTGCAGCTGTAGGAAAACCCAAGGATCTTAAGAATTTCATGGATCTTAATGAGCCAGAGTATAATACTAAACCATCTTCTATTAATCCTCAAAGGTTTTTATATCGTTACGAGAAGATACTGACTACTTTGAGATTGAAGGTGACTCGTGGTGTAGAATTTACCACTTTTATATTCTCAAGGTCTCCCAAGACATGGTGAACTTCCATTTTGAGGGGCATACAAGCAGGGATACCACCGATTACTTGGTCAGAGATTTCAGCCATGTTTACGGACAGATTTATTCCCTTGAGCAAACAAGATGACACGAGATGCCAGTTTAATGAGTTACAATAGGGATCCATGATAGTCACTAAGTACAAAGCTAAGTTTATTGAATTGTCTTGGTATGTTACATATTTAGTTGAAGATCATAGGGAGAAAGTAAGATAATTTTTGTATGGACTTGAGGCTCGTTATCATGGCCTAGTGATATGGGATATGCGTAATGGGTCCTTTTCTAAGGTTGGCGACACCGCTCCGTTTTTAGTCCTATTATGATATGGAAAAGATTAATCAAGAAAATAAGAAGAGACGTAACTCAAGTAGGTTTAGTAGTGCTCCATCTGGGAGCAAAAATGGTTTTAATCATGGACAGTCTTAGCCTACGCAGTCAGAGTCAGTGGGCCAATCTTAAAGGAATAGTTATCCATCTAGACAAGGACAACAACAACAGATACATAGGAAGAGTAGCGGTTTCTTTCAGTCCGAGCAGCATTCGAAATGTTCTAATTATGGAAGGAATCATAGTGGACATTATTTTGGAGTTGGCGGTCCTTTTTATACTTGTGATTAAAGAGAGGACATTACTAAGTTTTGTCCTAAGGGAGATTTTGGATCTAGTCAAGCTACTCCCTAGGTGTAGAGAGATGTCTTAGGTACTCATGCTCACACTCAGCCAGCTAACATTGCTCCACAGGGTGCTCATGGATAGGGTCGACAAGGTTCTCAAACAGCAGGTGGACCACCGAGATTCTTTGCTATGGCTAGACAGGACATAGAGGCATCTAATGCAGTAGTCACAGGTATTATCACTATAAATTCTCATGAGGCATATTCTCTTATTGAACCTGGTTATTCATTGTAATGCCCTAAGTCTGTACCCTGGATGCTACATGGTGCTCATAATCCCGAAGGACCATAAGCTGACCCATGACTAATACCTGTTGCAATAACTGAATAGTAATACTACAAATATGTAGAAATTAGGTGAAAACTTGCCATAAGGTTTAATACTGAAATAAAACTGAATACGGTTTAACAATACTGGAAATGAAACATCTGTCTGGAGTTGATGGGACAATCCCTTAATTAACTCCAACTACTAAAAATTGTACTGATAAATTGAAATACTAAAGAAAATAATCATATCCTTGAACTATAAGGACTCACCACTAACTCTGATTGCTGCAGATCTGAACTACTAAGGGTTCTTAGGAGCCCATGCGTCTGAACCTATGATATAAAACATTATAGCACAAGAGAAAAATATGTGTCAGTGCTTTGAATGTACTGGTATGCTAAGTGAGGTAGGATGAAATGCATGGGTTCATTTGCATGAACAATACTGACTGAATAATATGAATATAACTTAATAAGAGTACATACATAAATACGTATATTGTAACTGACATCGTGATAACATTGGATACTAAGTTCTAAATTACTGATTTACTGATATCTGAGTTTACTGATGTTGTGTAACTGATAACTGACTGATTGTATCTGATAGTCTTGATTCTGTGGAATGGTGCCGAGCTTTGTACTGAATTGAATGATTGTATCTGACAGTCCTGATTTCTGTAGAACAGGACTGAGTTCTATTCTAAAGACTAAAACTGAGCCTGTGGGAGGTAATCTTCTAACTAATATGCCCCTTTCTGAATAGATTGGGGTTCAAACTGTAACCCCAGTTGGAAGGGTGTCGGTATTATGCCACGGGTAAAGACAACTGTAAGTTAACCCTCTCTGATAGGAAGCTCTTTCATTAACCATCGCTGGCAGGAAAACTCGTATGAGATATATCAACCCTAGTCTGGCAGGAAGATATCTCAACCTACGCTTGCTACTTAGTTCTATAACGCAAGGATTGCTACTAAGGGTCAAACCCTCTGCTGGAAAGAATGCCCCCATCCCTGGGTTAACTTGGTGCTGAATCCTACTCCCAACTTAATAGACATTAAACTGATTTCCTAGTTCATACTAGGCTTGACTGAACTGTTACTGATTTTATTGAGTTCTATTGACTGATGGAATACTATTGAATTCTGTTAGCTAACTGATTTTACTAAGGTCTAAACTGAATATTAAACAAGGCGGGACTAATACTGAATCTACTAAGTTCTCCTGAGTCTTGTAATTGATTGAGAGTATTACTAATCGTGATGTGACTGAGATTATTCTAGACCTGACATTGGCTCTAGGTAAATAGCTAAATTGTCGGGTATAAATACCCCCAGGACTCGATAGCATGAAAAGTAAAGCTTCACATGATTTTGCATAGCATAGCATAAAAATGCACACTTGTTCATAATGTATCTATAGAGGCATTTTATCAAACACTTGCATGGCATGAAATAGTATACATACTAGCATGATCTAAGCTTATCATTACATTCACATGAGCAATTCATCAAACAATTGGATAGCATAATCTATGCACATGACACTAAAACAACATGTGAGCATCATGATTCAATTCCAAATTCACAATCCCATGGGTTTCAACATGAATTCACATGATAAATCACACATGTCAATTAACTCTACATCAATTTTGTAATAAGTCATGAAATAGAAACCCAATTATAGCAATAATCATGAATACACTTTGGTTTCAAATCATGGAAAGCATGAAATCAAGCTACTTGAAGTTTAAAAGAGTATTGGACTCCAAGGGTGGAAGGAACCCTTGGATGAACACTTCACATACCTTGGTTGTTTAATTCTTGATGAACAATGGCGAAATCTTGAGCCTTGGCTTTGAAATTAAATCTTCTACGATTCTTGATCTTGAGAAATTTGAGAGAAAGTTAGTGTATGTTGATTAATAAGGGCTGAATATCGTGTTTTAGGACTGATTAGGGGTGGGGAAAAAGACCCAAATACCCCTATGGGTGCGGTTTTTTAATAACTGACAACCAAACTACCAACGTACAGACTGATGCACCGCATCGTTGGCATCAATGTGATGGTCAATGCACCGCATTGAGAAATCCACGTCGGTTTACTAGAATTTGCACTGAGCTGAGGGAAAAAATATTTTTCGACGTGAGGGACGACGTGACGCATCGAGATCGCATTGACTCACTGTTTTGGTCACTCAAACTTGGTTTAAATGAGGTCCAAAAAATCTAAAACTTGTCTGGAAATGCCTACTGACATTCCAAATCATGAATCAATCTAAATATTGATACTTAAGGTCATAAGAGTCGTGAAAAAGAGTTTCCAACTTACGAAGGCCAAAATAATACTAAGTCTGAATACTTAGCTAGAATTTTCTAAGTCTGGGACCCCTTAGCAAGCTTAAAAGACTGAGTTGAACTTAGAATTTTATGGGGTCTTACAATATCTCCTCCTTAGAAATATTCGTCCTCGAATGGGAATGATTAAACTGAGAATACTGATAGACTTGACTTATACACTGAACATGCACAACTGAAGAATGATTTTGATGACTGAAATTATTAATATACTGAATTATCATACTGAACATGCATATTTGATACATAAATACATAGCTAAACATGATTCATGAATGCATGACTGAGATAATTGATAAGCTGGGCTTATATACTAGACATGCATGTTTGATGCATGAGTACATGACTGATATGATTTATGAATGCAAGACTGAGTATGCAATATTAATTGATACCAAGTTGGTAGCTATATCCAAACATGAGGCTGAGTAAATTCAAAGAAAAACTGTTACCTTGGGATGAGTCTGAGCTTGCGGAGAAGAGGTGAGGATAGTTGGTCCGTATGTTTGCATCTGCTTCCCAAGTAGCTTTCTCTACGGACTGATTCTGCCAAAGTACTTTGACTAGATGGATTTCTTTGTTCCTCAGTCTGCGAATCCGATAATCAAGGATTTTGACAGAAGTCTCTTCATAAGAGAAGTTGTTCTAAATATATATGCCCTCTATAGGGACTATGACTACGCCAATTAGCCAATACCTACTGAGTACCACTTGTTTGGTACTCATACTACACTTATTCAACCTGTAGATCATAGTAATAGTTATCTACATAGATGTGTGAATTATGTGGAGTAGCTATGGATCATACATGTGGGGTGATCTTTTAACGTTTGGAGTATTCCAACTCTCCCTCGTATTATTTAGACTTATCTCTATTTGTATTTTTGAAGATGATTTGTACATGTACATTTATTCAGTATTTCACTTTGTACTCTGATTGTATTAGAAGCTTTTGTACTAATTCACCAGTTCTTTGGAGTTGTATTCTACATTAGTCTTTTATTTTGATTCATTTCCGCTATATTATTACAATTCTTTTGCCAGTCCCTTTATGGCTGTTTCAGATTACGGATTGAATTACTTACTGGTGAGTTATAATAGGTGTCATCATGACCTAAGAAGCTGAATTGAGACATTTTCTAAAAGTTGTCTTTCATATGTTAAAAGTCTATTTTAAATTTAGGGCATGCATTGATTTTGTCCTATTTGCCTCATTGATGGAACAAACTTCTGGACTTTGTGGCGGAATAACAAAAATAGAAATTGAAAGTAAGACATTTATGTGTAGATTAAATTTTAAGCTTTTAGAGTGCAAAAACTATGTTTAGACAGTTAACATAAGACAAAACACATGAATTTCAATAAATGAATATTGAATAGGTCTTCTTGATAATATGTTTTTTAAAATTCTAGATGGGTCATTTTTTAGACCAAAAATATTCGAAATTAAAAACACCCTATATGTATATCTATTTGTTAGATTTTTGATGCGTTTAAGGTCATTTTTCAAAATCCTAAAACCAATAATAACAACAACAATAATAAAAATAACAATAGTAATAAATCAAATTAATATAAGAGTATCTAATTATGATTAAAAATTCACAATATATTTAATAAGTGAAAAAGACAATGGACTTTGAAATAAAATAAAACTCGATAGACAAACACTTTAAATAAGTACGCAGGGAATGAGATACTTAGTTTCCTAACACACAATCTAGGTATGAAAAATAGTAAAAAACATAGACAACCTAACAGACAACATGGTCACACAAAACAATACAAATAAAAAGAAACAAACATTTAAAATAGATCCTCAAAAATTATGATTGTCATTCCTTGGATCTTGAAAATTAATGTTGTTGAAAAATGGATCATCAAGTAAAGTTATTATATCATCATTCCAATCCAACATTTCATACAATGGAGTACTCATTGGATAACTAACAAAATAGTTTTCGTTGTTATTCATCGACACAAATGCATCCATTAAGGGGAGACTCGTTGAAGGGTTTATTTGTGGTTGAGATACTTGAGAAGGATAGGATAAAGGAACCAGCGATGAAGCCTCTGAAGGAATCATTTCCATTGAAGACACATCAAAGTCTAACAGAGGAGCCCTTGGTCTCTCAATGTTGGCCCCACTATGAATCATCAATGGATCCACCAGAGGTACCACGAATACTGGAGTACCAGTAGGGTACAACAGATGATCTCTTGGCCCCTCGAAGATGGACCCGTTTGGTACCATCGGTCCAATAGTAGGTACCAACAATACTGTAACTCAACTCACATTGAAACTTTTTCTAAAATAACTTGGAGGCAAATCAATGTAAAATAATTTTTTAAAACAATAATAAAATTAATCTGTTCACATAATGGGAAAGAAACAATAAATTTTGTTCATTCAAAGTAATGTACTCAAGAAGAAAAAGAATTAGATGTCGACTGTCATACAATTTTTTTATTAATTGAAAATAAATATTTTAATCTAATGAGATTTTATCCCTTATGGTAATAACATGAACCGAGCCAGGGACTTGTCGTAATGGGCATCTCAAGATCAATAAGGACTGGAGATCACCCCGCTACCCAATCCAACCAACCCATATGTACCCTAAGTCGGGTGAGTTACGGCTATATAACAAGATAGAGTAATGTTCAACTCAAGAATTTGGGATAGGACCATGACCTTGACCAACCCGAACAAGTCAAACCATCAAATACCAAACTAACAACCATAATATAACCAAATCCATATCCATTCCATAACATACCCAAGTCTATATTTTGTCCATACAAAGCCTCTAAAAATAATCCAAGAATATCTGGTCGAGACATGCCCCCGACCATAGCCAAAACAAATATGCAAGTCTAAACTATTAAGGACATAAGAAAACTAAAAGCAAGAAATAGACCCTTCCGAAGGGTGAAAGCTCATCACTTCAAGTCAACACAAGGTGTCCCCGAATCCATGTCACTGAGAATAAGGTATGATAGTATGACCAACACCAACATCGCGTGGAGATACAACATTTGAAGATATTTAGCGGTTGGAGTGCTAGCATGTAACTCAAGGATAAGGATAATATAACGTCAATAGTTTAAAACCAATCAATCAATACATATAGCCAATGCAATACATATATATAATTATATATACCATGTCGGGGTAAGGAATAGGGTTTAACATAGACCTTTGAAATCCTACCCTGGGTTATGTAGCTTAGCTGTCATATTAGTAACACCCACGGTCTATATAGGATCCAGCTCACACTATGGTTGGGCGCCAGTTTGTGTAGCCGTACAAACTGAAGTCATAGAGGACTCAAACCTCCCACTCATATACTAAGGTGACTTGGGCACCCGACCATGTAGTATGATATAGGGGACTCAAACCTCCCATATCATATATTATGAGAGACTTGAACCTCCTGGCCATAGTAAGTATGAGGACTCGAGCCTTAAACCGTTTTGACCTCACATCAATAAACATGATTTCCAATGTTGATCCCCCTGGGACCTCCACCTTCACAACTCGGCTACACAACCCTTTTTAATTCCCAATTAAAACATCCATTACACATAAATATCTATTATACCAATTTCATACCAAGGCACTCCGTTGGTATCATCATACCAACACCACTTACAAGCGTACAACATGCCATTACCATTATCAATCAACCAATCATTTGTTTGACATTGGGAATTGAAACCATTATCTAACAATGACATTTACCTAATTCAATGTTTAGGGAATCAAACCCAATATCTAACAAAGACACTTAATCAATTCAACGTTTAAGGACTCAAATATTTTTTAGCCAATTAAACCACCAAGGTTACCATTTAAATCATTACATGGCCAATAAGTCATTTAAAAAAACTATTTACCAACCTTTCATATTAATTAGGCCAATGTCGTTGTTCAAAACACCATTTAACCTATGACTAGTTTATTCTTTTAGGCATTTTCACAAACATGTTGAGGGCATACCATTATCAAGGCCAAAACCAAAGTAAAAACCATCAAGTCTAGGGTTAACCTTAACCCAATTGTTAAACCACAATTACCAAGCACCCATATGTGCAAACGATCATCAAAAACATGTATAAACATAATTTAAATAGGAAGTAAACAATACTCCATAAAATACAACAAAATCCTTAACATTGGTTTTCAAAACCACCATTAATGAATCATAAAAAAGGTTTAAAACATATAATATGTGTGAATGAATTAACAATGAGGGAAGACTCACATGCCTTATTTAAGAAGATTCACGAAAAGAACTTGTCTCTTGAGTCTCAAAATGGAAACCTTCGAAGAACCCTAGCCCCAATTTCCTTGAGAGAGTTTAGAGAGTATTTTTGGAGTGTTTTGACCTTTCAAAGTGTGTTATGAGAGGCCCAAATATGTTGTAAGACATGGGGTCTTAAGGATTTTGAGCTAGAAAATATCCAGAATACCCTCAGCTTAAAAGCTGAAAAATGGTGCGTAGGAGGTACTACAACACCACCCAAATCGTACCCACAACATACGAGTGGTGCCCATCACTCGTACCTAGGTAGCAACTTAGACTCCAACACTATCCAACATACGACCACAAGGGCCAACTCGTATCCATAACATTCTAATAGTACTCTTAAACCATACCCTAGGCAGAATAATCTATGATAGACATAGGATATTATACAGTTTGGCTTATACTTCTCATACCCTAACATATGACCAGCATGTACCTTCTCGTACCTTGGACAATGAACAACCAAACCACATTGATTATCATACGAGTTTAGGACCCTAAATCGTACCCACATCATATGACAAGTACCCTCAAGTCATATGATGTCTAGAAGCTCAAAATCAAGAAATTTTCTAAGTGTCAAAAATAGTGTCTTTCAATTATACCTTACTTAGATCATGCATCCTCGAATGACGGGTGTTACAATTCTACCCCACTTAGATCATTCATCCTCAAAAGACAAGTTCAATCATATTTTGACAGAATAATACCGGCCAAACTTCCCTTTAACAAGATTAGAAAACAAAGACTTTAAGGAATGACCGTTTCTTTTAACAAAGACAACACAAAGATATTAAGAACAAGTCATACCTCACGCATGAATTTTTAGAACGGAGATAAAATACAGATACATTGATTTCATGTCCTCTTCCACCTCCCAAGTAGCTTTTTCAACCTTATGGATCCTCTAAGGAACCTTTACCGAAGCCATATCTTTCATTTAGAACTGACGATCTTAATGATCCAAGGTCTAAATTGAAACTACCTCATAAGATAAGGAGTCCAAAATACCCAACCCTTCTAAAAGAACAACCGATGAAGGATCACCCTCACACTTTCTTAACATAGAGACATGGAAAATCGGACGAATGAATCTTAAACTATAAGACAACTCCAGCTCATAGGCAACCTTACCAACCCTCTTCAAAACCAAGTACGGACCAACATAGCAATGACTTAACTTTCCCTTCATACCAAATCTTTTTACTCACTTCATAGGAGACACCTTCAAGAACACCCAATCTACAACCTAAAACTCCAAGTCCCTTCATCTCACGTCTACATAGGACTTTTGATAACTTTGGGAGATCTTAAGACTATTTTGAATCACCTTCACTTTCAGTCCTCAATCTACAAAGTTAGATATGAATACCAAACCTCACTAATTCAACCTTATAATTTCCCAAAGACACAACACTATGAAAGCCTGAGCCTATCTAAACACTTCTCTCAACAAGATTTCTAAATACCCAACACAATGATTGGTATCCCCATAGATCACAATGTTTAAGTCTACCTTCACTATACCCTCTATACAGTCTAACCCCACCAAAGATGTGGAAATACCTACAATTGTTACCTTGCAACCACTAATTAGGGGTATGGACATCTATACTTCTAAATACTTAACACTTCATTTCAACTCCTTAGAGTACCAATATTACTCCTCTAATATCATTTCCCAAAATCTCAACAAGCTTTAAACCTATACTAAAAGTTCACATAGGCCATCTACTCTCCCTAGTTCGACTCTATATAACACTATATAAAAACTCTCTAGACTTATCCATGTTATGAAATCTTAAGGACATAAGCTAAGATAGGCATACATGGCACCCCTAGCTCAGAACTAAGTATACATTACTCTTGCAAACCAAGGCTCTTTTCCATCTAATGATTTAGTCACCACTTTCACCTCAACACTTAGGCCTCATACCTATATGACAATTATATGTTCCACTATTTCATAAGGCATCAACCCAAGCTCTCTCACATATTACATCACCTTACAAATTTAATTCCACAAACCTTGCATCACTATCCTTAAGTTAACATTCCTATCACCATAACTAGCATTAAAATCTTAAAATTAACTTCTAACAATGATCGTGTATCACCCTATGAAACAACCACAAAACACACTAGTCTACCCATCCGAGAGAACACTCAAAATTATTTATCCCATTGCCAACATCCTATACACCTCCAAAGAAGCCCATCTTTCTTACTCACAAACAATACCGGTTCACCTCACGAGAACACACTAGGACGGGTGAAACCCTTGTCTAATCGATCTTTTAATTGCTTCTTGAGTTTCTTCAACTCGACTGGAGCCATTCAATAAGGGGGAATAGAAATGGGACGAGTGTTCGAAACAATATTAATACCAAAATCAATCTCCCTATTAGGAGTGACAGTAGGAAACTCATTAACCATATGAACGGATTTTAAAGAAGGAAGTTTCGAGTTAAAATCTTTAACTCATACTAAATAATACAAGCACCCATTGGAAATCAACTTTTGGGCTCTAGGATATGAGATGAACCTTTCCTTAGGAACTTAAGAACCCCTTCCTATACATTAACTGGCTCATTAGGGAATTTAAACATGACCTTATAGGTCCAACAATCTAAGGAAGCATAACATGAATGTGACCAATCTATCCTCAATATGACATCAAAATCAACCATATCCAACTCTATCAAATCCACATAATTTTATCTACCACTAATAGATACTACACACCCCTTATAGACTCTTTTAGAAATCACAGAGTCACCAGCAGAGGTAGAAACAGAAAAAAGATCAAAAATAAGTTCAGGCCCTTAATCAAAATGCAAATCCATAAAAGGGGTCACATAAGAAAGAGTGAACTCTGGATAACGTAAATAGTACACATCATGGAAGAAAAGTTTCAACATACCAAGGAAAACATCATGAGATATTTTAGACTCCTAGAGAGTAGTGAGAGCTTGAAGGCAGTTTCGACTAGTGTAGGAGCCATAAGCGGCATCTTTTGGTGTAGGAGCTGATGGAGAGGTAACGGGAATCATATTAGACCTAGAAGCAACTCTAGAAGGACAATTTTACTACATTTGACCAATCTGACCACAATTGAAGCATTGATTCTTCCCCTCACGACAAAACCTGTGATATAATTGGCCACAGAACCGGCAAGGATGATAGGGTAGAACAAACTAAGCTCCATTAGACTGGTATTGGGCACCTCGTGCCTTAGGACCAGTACTATTGTAAAATTGACATTCACTGCATGACCTATGGTAAGGGGCTCTAGTTGACGAGTAAGAACCAGATTTTTCCCAACTCCCTTCCTTAATCCATTGTCACCTATGACTATAGTTATTGCAACAACCCCCACCCTACTCTAAATATTTGAAATTCTTGTTCTTTCTTTCCCCCATTATTGTCTGAATCCTTTTCCCAACCACAAGACTGGACTGGTGTGATAGAGAACCATTATCTGGGTCAATAGCTGAATAGAATGACAGAACTCTGCATTAGAAATGTCTTTTTGAGGTAACTAAGAAGAGGTGTCACCATCTGGAGAAAGATCAATAGGGACAACAGGACTGCATGAAAGCCATCAGAAGTGGCAACCCTAGATAAAGTCTGTACCCTATGGGTAAGATGAGTTCTATCCATATTTTCCTTAGGAGGGACGGAGGAGTTTCCATAGTTTTAGTTCTCCTCCGAGGCATGATCTGAAAGGAGAACAAATGGGAATTAGAGAGATCCAAGACTTTAGACTTTATATTTCAAAATAAAATAATAAGAAAGCGAAACTTTTCTAAATTCCTTGTAGCCTCTCCCTTATAAGTCTGGCACACTACACACCCATAAAAGAGACTCTATTTGACACAACTTTATGGACACCCCATGAAACAGAAACATAGGCATTGAAACTAACTTGATACAACCTAAACCAGGGCCTTGTTATAATTGGCATAACAAGTCCAACAAGGATTGTAGATTACCCCACTATCCAATCGAACCAACCCATATATAACCTATGTCGAGTGAGTTTTGGCTATATAACAAGATAGAGTAATGTACAACTCAATACTTTGGGATAAGGCTATGACCATGACTAACCCAAAAAATTCAAACCATCCAATACTAAACTAAAAACCATAATACAACTAAATCCATATCCATTCCATAACATATCCAAGCCTATAGTTTTTCGAATACAAAGCATCTAAAAATAATCCAAGAATATCTGGTTGGGATATGTCCTCGACCATTTCCAAAACAAATGTTTATGTCTAAACAAATAAATAAATAAGATAACTCAAAGTAAGAAATAGAGCCTTCTGAAGGATGAAAGCTCACCACTTCAAGTTAACACAAGTTATCCCTAAATCCAAGTTACTAAGAAGAAGGTGTGATAGTATAACAAATACTTGCATCGTGTGGGGAGATTGCATTCAAAGATTGTTATTGGTTGGAGCGCTAGCATAAAACTCAAGAATAAGGATAATATAATTACAACAGTTCAAAACCAATCAATCAATATATTTAACAAATATAGTACAGATATATATACCATGTCGGGGTAAGGAACAGGATTTAACATAGACATTTGAAATCTTAGCCTGGGTTGTGTAGCTTAGCTGTCATATTAGTTACACCTAGGGGATATATTGGCTCCATATCTCACCGCATGGTCGGTCCCTAATTCATGTAGTCGCTGCATAAATTGGAGAACAATCTTACATATACTAATGGGGGAATCAAATCTCCCACTCATATACTAAGGTGACTTGGTCACTCAATCTTGTAGTATGATAAGGGGGACTCAAACTTCCCACATCATATATAATGTGAGACTTGAAAATCCCAGAGATAGAAGTAAGAGGACTCAAACCTCGGGCTATTTTGACACCAGCATCAGCAAACCTGGTTTCTAATGTTGATCCCCCGAGACCTCCACCTTCATATCATGGATGCACTACCTAATTAATGCCTAATTAAAATATCCATTAAACTTACACTACTATTAAACCAATTTATTACCAAGGAACTCTATTGGTATCATCATACCAACACCATTTGCAAACGTACAATATGCCATTACCATTATCATTCAACCAATAATTCTTTTGACTTTGGGACTCGAACCCATTATCTAACAAAGATACTTATTCAATTATTTTTGGGTACTCAAACCCATTGTCTAAGAAAGATACTTAATCGACTCAATGTTTTGGGACTCAAACCTTTATAGTCGATTAAACCACCAAGGTTACCATTTAAATCATTACATGGCCAATAATGCCTTTACAACCATTCATATTCATTAGGCCAATGTCTTAGTTCAAAACACCATTTAGCATGTTCCTAGTTTATTCTCTTAGGCATTTTCAGAAACATGTTGAGGGCATACAATTATCAAGGCCAAAAACAAATTAAAAATATCAAGTCTAGGGTTAACCTTGATCCAATTGTTAAACCACAATAACCAAACACCCATATGTGTAAACCAATATAAAAATATGTAAAAACACAAATTAAACCAAGAGTAAACAATACTCCATAATATGCAACCAAACCCTCAACATTGGTTTTCAAAGTCACCATTAATGAATGATAAACAATATTTAAAACACATGATATATCTGAACTAACAATGAGGAATGATTTAAATGCCTTATTCAAGAAGATTCATGGAAAGAACTTGACTATTGAGCCTCAAGATGAACACCTTGGAACAACTCTAGCCCCAATTTCCTTGAGAGAGTTTCAAGAGAGTTTTTAAAGCATTTTGACATTTCTAAGTGTGTTATGAGAGGCAATAAGTTTTAAGACAAGCGGTATTAAGGGTTTTAGGGTGGTAAATGTAAAAGAAAAAAAATGATGTGCAGGAGGGTACAACCACACAACCCAAACCATACCCACAACATATGAGTGGTACCTACCACTCGTACCCTAGGCAGCAACTTGGACTCCAACACTGTCCAACATATGAAAACAAGGGCCAACTCGTATCCATAACATATGAATGGTACCCTTTGACCATACCCTAGGAAGAATTATTTGGGCTAGAGAAAGGTTATCATATGGTTCGGCACTATATTTCTAGTACCCTATCATACGTCTAGTATGATGTCTTCTCATACCTTCGACAGTGAACAACCAAACAAAACTGATTATGATATGAGTTGACGACCCTAAACCATTTCCACATCATACGACAAGTACCCTCAAGTCGTATGATGTCCAAAAGCTCAAACAAAAGAAATTTTCAAAGGGTGAAAACTCAGGTGTTCCAGGTAACTGAAAGAAAAAGGGGAAAGATAAGTTTCAATGATTGGATCTAAAAAGAGTTACAACTTTGAAAAGTTGTGGTCAAGTCTCACTTAATTAGCAATTAAGTTAAATGGAGTACCAATCCTCAAGGGAATTTTGTAAATTTTACTATTTTTCTCTTATTTGGCCCTCCCCACTATTGTATTTGGACGTTTATGACTTGTAGGAATGGGTAAATATTTTCACAATGGAAAATCATGTCTTGACTTTCACCAAGTACTACAACAAAAGACATCCCACTTGTATCGTCATTACCTCAAAAAGTTTCGACCAATCAGGTGCAACAAAGATTAGTGAAGAAATCAACTACTCCTTCAGGTATTAAGATGCATTTAGACATGTCAAATAACTCTAACTTTGTATCCTTTCCTAGTAACATGCATTAAAGTTAGACATTTTCAATGAATCTTTTATAAGCCACCGGTAGAACTTATAAGCCACTGGTAGAACCTTACATGTCAATGAAAGCTTCAGGCACCCTTTACTAAAATTATAGGGGATTACTAGAAAATGACCTCAAATTTAGAATTGTCCACTTGTATTACCTTTATTAATATTTTGTGTCGTGACCCAAAATAGAATCAGTAATGGACTTTTCATAACTTTAGGTACAGGTAAGCCTAACCTAACCCAAACTCAATAATCAAAATGAATAGAAGTGGAAAAGAATAATAATATAAATATTTCCAAATGATATAGAAATGGAATACAAGTCTCAACGACACATCCTAGGTCTTGTTGTCCTTAATACAAACCTCTAATATAGAGTAATATCAAATACACTAAAGTTGCACAAAAAGTACCACAATAAATGAAGAGAGATCACAATCATTACTGAGATCCGTCAGCCATTACCATGATCTTCGCTATTCCAATACTGAAGGAATATCATATACACTTTTCTACTCGAATACATACCTTCATGGGGTAGGCAAAAATGAAAAATAAAGAAATTAAAGGGTGAGTATGAAACATGTGCCAGAAAACATCGTCGATTACTTACCCTAATCCAAAGTAAAAGAGAGGACCACCACCCCATATCCAATTGTACTCCAAAGAAACCTACAACATAATAATACACCACCCCATTATTGTTACTATTCAGTCATAACATTATCTTTAATACACATCTTATTTATGTTATGTTATTCAGTAGGTATGTTGTTGTTGTACATTTCATGTAGTTATGCTATTTGGTGATGTATCATTTTATGATACAAATTCAGGTACATTGGTTCATTATCAAACACTTTAATAGGCTTTATCTCATCAACTATAGGTGAGCCTTTTTTACTTTCAGAGGGTTAGTATAGTAGTTAGTAGTTTAAATTTTCTAAACAAAGGTAAATTAGTGCCTTGTCCCAGAAAAAAAATATGCAATTACAGTAGTAAAGACTTCGATATACAGTCAGTTGTTCAGTCTTATATTTCAAAATTCAACTGACTATAAATTTCCTTTTTTCTTTTTATAAAGTATTTCACATTGATTTTAATATTGAATATTACTACATGATTTAGAACTTTAGCTTACTATAAATGTTAGTTTGATTGGTATGTCAAACCAAATTACTCTCGGATCAACAATGGCATCAGGTGCCAGCAATGCCTAGCATGTAGATTCGAGGTGTGAAATATATGGACCTTCTGAGTTCCTCCATGGGTTTTGACTTCTGACATAATACCATGGTAGTAGATGTATAATGGTAAAATACTTTTCATGGCATGTCACTGCCTGGTTTTTGAGTCATGGTAGCACCTACTTTATCCCACCTGTAGGCAAACTGAACCGTATCTCAGAGCTATAGGAAATGTGCTAATTCGGTGGAAAATGGAGTAAATGTCAAAAATATACAAGTAAAAGACTTACAAGAAATAAATTATGGAATAATAATAATAATACATAAGATAAGTAAGAGAAATAATAACATCCCACAACATAGTAGTGTTGGTATAAGAGCCACTAATAAAAAAGAGTATGAGTACTATTATAATCAAATATATGCCATTCTCAAAAATAGAAAGGCTAAGAAACATATAGAAGATGGAGAAAGGTCATCTCCATCTCTCAGAGCTCACCCTGTCTCCGAACTTTAGCTTACATGATTGCAACATCAACGACAAAAATTAATACTCAAATCTGTACCAAAAAGAAATAGAAGTGTAGTATGAGTTCCAAAGTCATGGTTACTTAATAGGCATCATCTGCCAACTGGGCCAACAATCCCCTCCTAGACTTTAAATAAGGTTGCAAAAAAAATACAACTTCCGTGACACAGAGCTTATCACGGAGGATATCCTCCATGCCACGAACCTTAATACGGAGAGTATCCTCCATGTCATGGACCCTATCACAAAGTTTATACTCTATGAAATGGGAATATTGTCGAGGCTTACTGCCTCCGGGGTTCGAAATTACCCTATCCCCTTTCGAAAATTCTAAAACTCTTTTAGGTCTCCCCTTTAACATCCCTAAGTACAATTTAAGTCAAAAAATAGATGTTTCGAGTGTGGGAATGCCAAAAATAATTTAAAATTTTGAGGGTGTTACATCATGTATCTGTTACCTATATTTAGTATTAGTATGGGCTTTATAGATTGCTAGTCAGAGTTGTCGTATTTAGTTTGTCATTCTTTTCATATTGCAAATATTGTAAATAATATTTTAAAAGTAATGAATTGAAACAACTTGTCTCAAGATTATGCTTCTTATTAGTTGGTTAGATTTTATACATGTTTTATTCAGTTTCTCATGCATTATTCCAGTACCATGGATTAGCATGGATCACTTGTGGTTCTAAGTACCGTGTTGAAACAAGGTGGTAATTTTGAATTATGGAAACTACCTTATACCTCTTCCTTGAAGACTATATATGTAATGACTTAAATTTATGAGTATTTTTAATGTATTTTGACTATTTTTCCCTTTCACATAGTTTTTAGATATTGATTTTTGGGTTTGGAGATAGTATGCATGGTTCCCGATGCAATTGGAAATGATTTGTGTGAGTTTTTGGATTTTAGAGGCTTCAAAATCAATATAGCTGAATTCGATCAACATTTATTATTTTGAGTGTCGGATGGGAATTTGGAGTGTGCCAACATATCTAGAATGTAGAATTTGGATTAGTAGCAGAGTTGGTTCAGATTAAAAGTTTTTATATCTCATTTTGACTGTTAGTTTGAAAAATACTAAAAGAGGTCCAAGGGTTAATTATTTGAAAACAATATTTTTTGAAAAATCAAACTTCACCATTGATTCTAGAACATCAAAGTTATCTTAGTAGCATATATGGTTTACTTTTGTCGGTTCCTAAATGAATCCCCATGGTCTGCTCGGAGAATGTAAAACCATGCAAAATCTGTTGTGCATAGTTGATATTTGGTGCATGGATCTTACTTCATGAATTCAGGCCATTGGCTATGAATACAAAGATGGGAATCGCCCTTGATCGCAAACACAAGATGGGGGGTGCGATCATGAAGGGCAATAGAGTTTATCTTTATAAACGTGATAAGGCTTCTACTAAAACAAATGATTGATTCATTGGACTTCACGAACTCTAAGCCTTGACCATGATCAAGATGGATAATTTCATGGCCTGGACAACATTGACCCTCACGAACGTGAAGGGTTAATCATGATCGTGATGCACTGCTTACTAAATAGAATAAAAGCCTCTTTTCATGTTTTACTCTATTTTTAGATCTTTGAACTTTAGGATTTCACAATTCTTAAGGATTTATTCACCATTTGACCTTGGTTTATTTGAGATTGTTCACAAGGGGAAGGCTCTTTATTGAAACACTTTAGTCTAGATTTTCTCATTTTGTGGTAGCTTATGGCTTAAATTCTTTCAGATAGAGTTGGGTAGTAAATATGTGAGTAAATCATGTTATGATTTAAGTAAAATAGTTTTGAGGTTTATATTTTGAGATTATTTTTAGTATTGTATGACCGCATAGGTCCTATTCTATTGTGGTTGGTTTATGATATCTAATATTATGTGTTGATCTAGCGGGGGCTTTATTTTACATTGTGGGCCTTATTTGTACATTTATATGGGATTGCTAATATAGGAATTTTTGAGCATTGATTTCCTACACTGTGATAAAATACCCAAGATAACGGTTGATATGATATTAATGTTACCTTACATGTACATTTATTATTTTTTAAGGAAATGAGAGACTTTTATAAAAACTCTCTCTGTAAACATGAGGTAGAGAGAAGAGTTGAGAAATAGATAAGATATAGGATATTTTATATATGAGTTATGAACCTCCCTTGGGTACTACCTAGTAGCTGAAGGCTCGAAGGGTGTATATCAAAATTCATGTGAGGTGGCTGAGTTCGTGTGCAAGGTAGTTGGAGACTCGAGGTGCTGACATACTCTAGGTGTCTAGAGTTATTTCTGGGACTCATCCTATGTTTACTTATGTCCTTAGTTATTTTGAAGACATATTTCTTATTTCAAACTCAATTGTATTTTCAGATTCTCTGTAATTATGACACCAAGTTTTTGGATTAGATTGCGTATTTCTTTCAGACTTCTATTATAACTTATTTTTTAAGCGTGACTTCATTCTAGAAATCTCTTTATGTGGTGTTTTATTGTTATTTTTGAATTTTCTTAACTCTTACAATTTTGGGCTTACTTATGAAGGTTTGGCCGCGATAAGTGTCATCATGACCCCAAATTTTAAGTAATGCAAAATTGGTATTAAATTTAGGTTCACCTATCTTATGTTGGAACAAGATGTCTAATAGTGTCTCACATATCAGTACAAAAATATCTGTATCTATCGTCGAGAGGTTATAAGATGTCTTTAAGAAAAATTACTCTATTTTGTTTCCTAAATTATGAAGGTTGTCATTACCTATTGTTCTAAATTGTGTTCCACTTGTTTCTGCATAGATTGTGAGGACTAGATTCACTGAGGCAAGGGATGTTGAGCCAGCATCTGAACAAGAAGCCCGGAATAGAGATCAAATGTGGGGTCATAGATGACTTAGAAGTAGAGGACGAGCATGAGGAGCTTTCCTGTCAGACGTAGTGCTAGTAGGGCCTACCTTGAGTTCGAGGTTAAGTGTGCAGGGGATATTGGGATGGTTCAAGTTCCACATGGTACTACAACCCCAATTTTGGAGGGTATCTGATTGTGGTATTCCAAGTTCAGAGGTATAACCTTCATCTACGGTACCCTCACATATGGATTCTCATCCTACCAGACTTATGATTTCTTCAGTTGCTTCAGGTACATTTATGTCTTCTAATGATCAAAAAAGGATTGAGAAACTTATTCTCTTTGGTCTTTCCAAGTTCAGAGGTGATATTGGCAAGGATGACTAAGAGTTTCTGATAGATTTCCACGATAAGTTACATAATCTTGGATCCCTAGAGTCTCATGGAGTTACTTATACTACCTATCTATTGACAGATGCATCTAGGGATTGGTGGAGGTCGTTGGCTAGTTGTACACTATTGGGTTTACATGCTATGAATTGTGCTTAGTTTTTTAGGGCCTCCTTGATATATTTTTACCATTTAGCCTGAGGGACCAGATATGTGGTTATTTTAATCACTTGTATTAGGGCTTTATGACTTTTGTGGAGTATGTGTCTTATTTTCACACTCTATCCAGGTATTCAACTTCTAGCATCTGCACTTTGATTTATTACAAATGTATCCTTTAGCCTTGTATTATTACTACATTTTCAAACATATTGTATATGTATCCTTCGACCTTGTATTATTACTATATCTCCATCTTTGGCTCAGTGTTTGTATATTGGCTAGGGATATATGGTATAGCACTTTGTCCCTTAATGAAGTTTTCGTTTATCACATAATCAATATCATTTAAATTCATACCAATTCATTATCTTTTCCATTCAACATTTCATACATTTTGTTTGTCAAATCCCTAACCCTATTTCCTTCCTTATTTTTCGTAGTTGCTCCTCTATTTTCTCTTTACTTTCCTCGGTGAATTTTTTTTGTGTCACCATATTTTTTTATTGCTTAAACTCTGGAAATTCCTTAAAATTTGTAAATGTGCTGATAGCAACATCATTATTTGGAATCACTCTATGTTCAATGTGGTATGGACTATAAATAATAGCAGCCATTTCAATATTATAAAGTGTTTTGAGTTCATAGGCTTTTTTTATGAACCCTTTCTATCTTTTCTTGTATCAGGCTTTTCTCTCATTGATATTTTCAATAAAAGAAAGCTTTACTTTTTTTGTACGCATGGCTTGTGATGGGAAGAAATATGGTTGGTTGGATAGAGGGGACTAAATGTTTTTATGATTGTTGTTCTTGTGTGTTTCTTTGCCTAAGATTGGCTCCTATTTGTACGTGGGTATTTTGATATGATATTCTTAGTTGTCATTGCTACCTATTTTGACATAAAAATAAATGAGGGTGGATAAATACCAAAATAGATTCCTTATGACGAACAATATTTTTATGTCAGACTTTTTTTTTAGGAAAATAATTTAGTGAATTTAATATAGTTAAGCAATATAAACGAAAGATAACAATAATGTAAAAAAAATGTGTTTCATTGATAAAATTTCTAAAAAAAATATTATATTTTTTTTGACATACAAAATTAAAAATTAAAAATTGATACAAGGAAATATTTTAAGTATTACTCAGAATTTTGAAATATCAATTTCAATAATTTTTTAATATGCATAAAAAATCAATATAGTGGTGAATTTAGTAAAATAAAAAATATATATTAAATGATAATATGTGTATGATTATAGATGTTTTCATTCTTACAGAAATACATTATTATTTTCTTAATTGAGGAAGGACTCATATTTAGTAGAAATCTTATGATGCTTTTAAATATATTAAAAATAAATTTTGCTCAAAGTTAGTTTTATTATTGTTTGATAATCCCTAATATGTATCTCAACTCACATTGAAATTTTTTCTAAATTAACTTGGAAGAAAATCAATATAAAATATTTTTTTAAAATACTATTCAAATTAATGCGTTCACATAGTGGGAAAGAAATGATAAAATTTGTTCATTTAAATAAAAGTACTCAAGAAGAAAAGGAATTAGATGTCGACTGTCTTACAATTTTTTTATTAATTGAAAATAAATATTTTACTCTGATAAGATTTTATCCCTTATGGTAATGAAACGACCTGAATCAAGGTCTTGTCGCAATGGGCCTCTCAAGACCAACAAGGATCGGAGATCACCCCGCTACCCAATCAAACCACCCCACATATACCCTAAGTCGGGTGAGTTCTAGTTATAAAACAAGATAAAGTAATTTTCAACTCAAGACTTTGGGATAGGACCATGACCATGTCCAACCCGAACAAGTCAAACCATCCAATACCAAACTAACAACCATAATATAACCAAATCCATAACCATTCCCGAACATACCCAAGTCCACAGTTTGTCCATATAAAGACCCTAAAAATAATCGAAGAATATCTGGTTGGTACATGCCCTCGACCATAGCCAAAGAAAATGTCCAAGTCCAAACCAGTAAAGACATAAGAAAACTCAACGCAAGAAATGGAGCCTTCCGAAGGGTAGAAGCTCACCACTTCAAGTCAACTCAAGCTGTCCCTGAATCCATGTCACTAAGCAGGAGGTGTGATAGTATGACCAACACCTATATCGCGTGGGTATATAAGATTCGAAGATGGTTAGTGCTTAGAGCACTAGCATGTAACTCAAGGATAAGGATAATATAATTCCAACAATTCAAAACCAATCAATCAATGCATATAGCCAATGCAATACATATATATATATATATATATATATATATATATATAACATACCGGGGTAGGGAACATGGTTTAACATAGACCTTTAAAATTCTACCCTGGGTTATGTAGCTTAGCTTTCATATTAGTAACACCCACGGTCTCTATGGCCTCTAGCTCTCACCCCATGGTTGGGCCCCAGTTCGTATAGCCACATAAACCGAAGAACAATCTTACGTATACTCATAAGGGACTCAAACTTCCCACTCATATACTAAGGTGACTTGGTCACCTGATCATGATTTGATTTGAAGAAGATGGACAAATAATGCCCTTTTGAGTGCTTTAATTCGTGCCTTAGATGTTTAGGGTTGAGAAAAAGGACCAAAGTGCCTCTTAAACCTTCAGAATTTGAAATAGAGGGGGAATAAGCTCTATGTCGCGTCCCTTATCTCGTTAAGAGAGAAAAGCATCGTGCCACTTATCTCGTGGAGAGACCAGCGCACCATGGCCAAATCGCAGAACCTTACTACCTATTACGTAAAAGGCTATAATTTTTCGCTCGAGCATCGGGTTAAGGCAAAATTAGTATTGTTGGAAATCTAATTCAATTATATATCATTTGGTTGGTCTTGAGATGAAAAATTCCATGTATGTAAAAATTTATACACATTCAAAGTCGAGCCTTGTAGAATAGAATACAAAGATTTAGCCAAACCAAAGGCTCTTAGCTCAAATTTGTTTTAATTGATTCCTACGAACATTTTTAACCTTATAAGCACTATTAACACTAGGATAATTATCATGAAACATTTATTCAAATACAAATCATGTAATTAGAGTTTTCACACGTAGGAACAACGGTTCAAATTCTAGCTAAAACATGTAGGGTGTTACACATAACCTAGGCAATAACTTGGAGTCCAACACTTTCAAACATACCAAAACAAGGGCCAAATTGTATCCATAACATATGAATGGTACCTTTAAACTTTAGCCTAGGTGGAATCATCTAGGCTAGAGATAGGACATCATACGATTTGGCAATATATTTCTCGTACCCTAACATACAACTACTATGATGCCTTCTTTTACCTTAGACAGTAAACAACCAAATCAAACTGATTATCATATGAGTTGAGGACCCTAAACCATACCCATATCATACGACAAATAACCTCAAGTCGTATGATGTCGAGATGCTCAAACTCAAGAAATTTTCTAAGGATCAAAACTAGGGTATTCTAGATTACTGAAAGAAAAAGGGGGAAAGATATGTTGCAAGTATTAGATCTAAAAAAAGTTAATACTTTGACCAGTATTTAGACATATCTACTCAAACTCAAACTTTAACTTTGTCTCCTTTTCTTGTAACATGCATAAGGGTTAGAAATATTAATAAAAATCTTTTATAAACCACTAGTATAACCTTACATGCCCATGAAAGTTTCAGGAACCCTTTACTAAAATTAGAGGATATGACTAGAAAATGACCTTAAATTAAGTGTTTTCCACTTCTATTACCCTTATTGATATTTTGTCTGGCGTCCTAAAATAGAATCAGTAATGGAATTGTTATACCTTCAGGTATAGGTAAGACCAACCCAACACAAACTCAATAATCAAAGTGAAATAGAAGTGGAAGAATAATAATAATATAAATAATCCCAAATGATATAGAAATAAAATTCAAGTCTCAATGGTACATCCTAGATCTTGTTGTCCTTAATACAAGCCTCTAATATAGGGTAATATCATTTACACTAAAGTATCTTAAATTCACATATAGTACAAAAATAAATGAAGAAAGATCTGAGCAAGTACTGAGATTCGTCAGCCACTACCGTGATCTTCACTATTCCAATACTAAAGGAATATGATATACATTTTTCTACTCGAATAAAAACCTTCTGGGGTGCACAAAAAGGAAAAATAATGAAATTCAAGGGTGAGTGTGAAACACATGCCAGTAAACATCATCAATTACTGACCCTAATCCAAAGTAATGGAGAGGATCACCACCCCAACTATCCAATTATACTCCAAATAATCCTTCATCCAAATAATACGCCACCCCATTATTATTATTACTAATTAGTCATAACATTATCTTTAATACATATCTTTTTCATGTTATGTTATTCAGTAGGTATGTTGTTGTTGTACATTTCATGTATTTATGCTACTTGGCGATGTATCATTTTATGATGCAAATTCATGTACATAGGTCCATTGTCAAAAACTTTAACAGGATCTATCTCATCAACTATAGGTGAGACTTCTTTTACTTTAAGAGGGCTTAGTCAGCAAGTTAGTACAGTAGCAAGTAGTTTAAATTTTCTAAACAGAGGTAAATTATTTCCTTGTCTCTATAAAAAATAGGCAATTATGTTATTAAAGACTTTAATATACAGTCAATTGTTCAGTCATATATTTCAAAATTTAGCTGAAAATAAATGTCCCTTTTTATAAAGTATTTCACATTGACTTTGATTCTAAATATTATTACATGATTTTCAATCTTCCGCTTACCATCAATGTCAGTTTGATTGGTATGTCAAGAAAAATTACTCTCGGACCAGCAATGGCATTAGGTGCCAGCCATGCCCAAGATATAGATTTGAGATGTGACATATATAGACCTCCTGAGTTCTTCCATGGGTTTTGACTTCTGACATACCACCACGGTAGCAGGTGTATAATGTTAAAATCATTTACCATTGCATGTCACGACCCAGTTTTTGAGTCATGATGACACCTACTTTATCCCACCTATAGGCAAGTTGAACTTTATCTCACAGCTCTAGGAAATGGGCTAATTCGGTGGAAAATGGCATAAATTCTGAAATACACAAGTAAAAGAATTACAAGAAATAAATTATGGAATAATAATAATACGAAAGATAAATAAGAGAAACACTAACATCCCATGTCATTGTAGTATCGGCATAAGTGCCATTAATACAAAAAGAGTATGAGTACTATTATAGTCAAATATATGCCAGTCTCGAAAATAGAAAGATTAAGAAAAATATAGAAGATGGAGAAAGGTCATCTCTAGCTTTGAGAGCTCACCTTGTCTTCGAACTCTAGCTCGCACTATCGCAACATCAACAAAAAAATTTATACTCAAATCTGCACCAAAAAAGACACAGAAGTGTAGTATGAGTACCAAAGCCATGGGTACTCAGTAGGCATCATCGGCCGACTAGACCAAAATGCCCCCTTGGACTTTTAATAAGGTTGCAGCAGAAACACAGCCACCATGGCACAGAGCTTTTGGATTGGATGATTCTTAAAGATTTATTCACCATTTGAGCTTGGTTGATTTTGAGATTGGTCACAAGGGCAAAGCTTTTTATTGAAACACTTTAGACTGGATTTTGTCATTTTGTGGTAGTTTATGGCTTAAATTCTTTTAGATTGAGTTGGTTAGTTAATATGTAAGTATAGCATGCTATGATTTAGGTAAAATTGTTTTGGGGTTTATATTTTGAGATTATTTTTACTTTGGTATGACCATGTGGATCTTATTCTATTGTGGTTGATTTGTGATATCTAATATTATGTGTTGATCTAGCAGGGGCTTTATTTGACATTGTTCGACTTATTTGTACATTTATATGACTTAATAGTATTTATAATGCTCATGAAGAGGATTTCTAATATAGGTGTTTTTGAGCATTTATTTTATACACCATGATAAAATACCCAAGATAGGGATTGATATGATATTAATGATATCTTATATGTACATTTATTATTTTTGAAAGAAATAAGACACTATTATGGAAATCCTTTATGTAAACATGAGGTAGGGAGAATATTTGAGATTGATATAAGAGATAAGAGATTTTATATATGAGTTATGAACCTTCCTTTGGTACTACCTAGTAGTTGCAAGCTCGGTGGGTATATATATAAATTCATACGAGGTGGCTAAGTTTGTGTGGGAGGTAGTTGGAGACTTGAGGCAATGACATACTTTAGTTGTCTATTGTTAATTCTGGGTCTCATCCTATGTTTATTTATGTCCTCGATTATTTTGAAGACATATTTTCTATTTCAGACTCAATTGTATTATTGGATTCTCTATAATTATGACCCCAAGTTTTGGGATTAGAATGTGTATTTCTTTATACTTTCATTTTGACTTATGTTTAAAGGGCTGACTTCATTTAGGATGTCTCTTTATGTGGTCTTTTATTGTTATTTTTTGAATTTTTTCAACTCTTGAAATTTTAGGCTTACTTATGAAGGTTTAGCCACGATAAGTGCCATCATGACCCCGAATTGTGAGTAATGCAAAATTGATATTAAAGCCAGGTTCACCAATCTAATAAGTGTAGGAACAAGATGCCTAGTAGTGTCTCACAGATCGGTACGACAATATCTATATCTATCGTCGAGAGGTTATAAGTTGTCTTTAGGAAAAATTACTCTATTTTGTTTCCTAAATTATGCAGGTTATTATTACCTAATGTTCTAAGTTGTGTTCCACTCATTTTTGCGTAGATGGTGAGGACTAGATTCACTGAGGCAAGGGATACTGAGCCAGCACCTAAAGAAGAAGCCAAGAATAGAGCGCAAAGGAAGGTTCATGGATGACCTAGAGGTAGAGGACGAACATGAGAAGTTTCCCCTATCAGAGATATTGCTGGAAGGTCCTACCCTGAGCTCGAGATTAAGTATGCAAGAGATATTGGGATGGCTTACTACCCTAATTTTGGAGGGTACCTGATTGTGTTATTCCAAGTTTAAAGGTACAACCTTCATGTACGATACCCTCGTATGTCGATTCTTAACCTGCCAGACTTACTAGTTCTTCAGTTGCTTCAGGTACATTTATGTCTTAGAATGATTAGAAGAACATTAAGAGATTTCTTATCTTTGGTCTGCCCAACTTTAGTAGTGGTATTGGCAAGGATGACATTGAGTTTCTAATAGATTGACATGAAAAGTTACATAATTTTATATCCCTAGAGTCTCATGGAGTTACTTATACTACCTATCTATTGATAAATGTATCTAAAGATTGGTGAAGGTTGTTGGCTAGTTGTAGATCATTGGTTTTCCTGCTATGACTTGTACATATTATTTTAATGCCTCCCTTGAGATATTTGTACCGTTTAGCCTAAGGGACCAGGTATGTGGTGATTTTGAACACTTGAATTAGGTCTCCATGGCCATTATGGAGTATGTATTATTTTAACTTTTTATCTAGGTATTCAACTTCTAACATCTGCTCTTCGATTTATTACATATGTATCCTTCGGCCTTGTATTATTACAATATTTTCAAACATATTGTATAGGTATCCTTAGACTTTATATTATTACTATATCTCCATCTTTCGCTCAGTGTTTGCATATTGGCTAGGGATATATGGTATAGCACTTTGTCCCTTAATACTGGTGGAATAGGATTGTTTATCCTTATTGATCCAATAGAATTATTCTATTTAGTATTCTTTGATTGTTTCCTGTAGTTTATATTCCTGCTTACATATAATATAATTTCTACATGCATTATCCTTGGAGCTCAATCAGCCAATGCCTACTGAGTACTATGCATTTGGTACTCATTCTACACTTCTTTAGTATGTATATCATAGTACAAGTTCTCTCCATAGATGTGTAAATCATGTGGAGTAGCTATGGATCAGACATGTGGGTTGATCTCCTGATGTTCGGAGTATTCCAACACTCCTTTGTATTGTTTAGACTTATCTCTATTTGTATTTTTGGAGATGATCTGTATATGTACATTTATTCAGTATTTCACTTTGTACTCTGATCCTATTAGAAGCTTTTGTACTAATTCACCATATCTTGGGTGTTGTATTCTACATTTGTCTTTTATTTTAATTCATTTCCGCTATATTCTTTAAATTCTCTTGATAGTCCTTTTATGGATTTTTCGGGATTATGGATTGAATTACCTACTGGTGAGTTATAATAGGTGTCATCATGACTTGAGAAATTGGATTGGGACATTTTCTAAAAGTTTTATTTCATATGTTAAAAATCTATTTTTAATTCAGGGATACATTGATGTTGTCCTATTTGCCTCAATGATGGAACAAATGACTGGACTTTGTGGCGGAATAACAAAAATAGAAATTGAAAGTAAGACATATGTGTTGATAATGTTTTAAGCTTTTGGAATGGAGAAACCATGTTTAGATAGTTAACGTAAGACGAAACACATGCAATTCAATAAATGAACATTGAATAGGTCTGCATGATAATATGATTTTAAAATTTTAGATGCATTATTTTTTAGACCAAAAAGATTCGAAATTAAAATTACCCTATATGTATATCTATTTCTTAGATTTTTGATGTGTTTAAGGTCATTTTTCAAAACCATAAACTAATAACAACAACAACAACAATAATAAAAATAACAATAGTAATAAAGCAAATAAATATAAGAGTATCTAGTTACGATAAAAAAATCACAATATATTTAATAACTAAAAAAGACACTGGACTTTGAAATAAAATGAAACTAGACAGACAAAAACTTTAAATAAGTACACAGGGAATGAGATACTGAGTTTCCTAACACGCAACCTAGGTATGCAAAATAGTAAAGAACACAGACAGCCTATCAGACAATATGGTCACACAAAACAATACAAATTAAAAGAAACAAACATTTAAAATAGATCCTCAAAAATTATTATTGCCATTCCTTGGATCTTGAAAACTAATGTTGTTGAAATATGGATCTTCAAGTAAAGTTACTATATCATCATTCCAATCCAGCATTTCAGACAATGGAGGACTCGTTGGAAAGCCAACAGAATAGTTTTCATTGTTATTCATCGGCACTGATGCATCCATTAAGGGGAGACTCATTGAAGGGTTTATTTGTGGTTGAGACACTTGAGAAGTATAGGCTAAAGGAACTAGAGATGAAGCCTCCGAAGGAATCATTTCCATTGAAGCCACATCAGAGTCTAACAGAGGAGCCCTTGGTCTCTCAAAGTTGTCCCCACTAGGAATCATCAACGGATCCACAAGAGGTACCACCAATAATGGAGTACCAGTAGGGTACAACAGGGGATCCCTTGGCCCCTCAAAGATGGACCCACTTGGTGCTATTGGTCCAATAGTAGGTTGCTGATAATTTGATGTGGAACTCTCTCCACTACCCTGTCCTTTGATCATTTCAGTTACCTTTTTGATATTTTCGTTTATCACATAATCAAGATCACTGAGATTATTTAAACTCATACAAACTTGAGTATCTTTTCCATTCAACATTTCATACATTTTGTTTGTCAAATCCTTAACCCTATTTTCCTTCCTTATTTTTCGTAGTTGTTCCTCTATTTTCCCTTTCCTTTCCTCGGTGAATTTTTTTTGTGTCACCATATTTTTTGATTGCTTAAACTCTGGCAATTCCCTAAACTTTGTAAATGTGCTGATAGCAACATCATTATTTGGAAACACTTCGGGTTCAATGTGGTATGGACTACAAATGATGGCAGCCATTTCAACATTACAAAGTGTTTTGAGTTCATGGGCTTTTTTTATGAACCCTTTCTGTCTTTTCTTGTATGAGGCTTTTCTCTCATTGATATTTTCAATAAAAGCAAGCTTTACTTTCTTTCTACCCATGGCTTGTGATGGGAAGAAATATGGTTGGTTGGATAGAGGGGACTAATGTCTTTAAGTTTTTCGTTGTTGTGTGTTTCTTTGCCTAAGATTGGCTCCTATTTGTAGGGGAAAATTTTGATATGATAAGTTTTTGAAAGTTTGAATTAGAGGAATCTAGTTTTCATTGCTACCTAATTTGACATAAAAATAAATAAGGGTGGATAAATACCAAAATAGATGACTTATGATGAATAATTTTTTTGTATCAGACTTTTTTTATTAGGAAAATAATTTAGTGAATTTAATATATTTAAGCAGTATACACATTGGAGATAATCATAGTGTAAAAAAAATGTGTTTCATCAAGAAAATTTCTAAAAAATATTATATATTTTTATATTTTGACGTACAAAATTAAAACAAACAAACATTTTAAGTATTAGCTCAGAATTTTGAAATATCAATTTCGATAATTTTTCAATATGCATAAATATAAATATAATGGTGAATTTAATAAAATGAAAAATATATATTAAATATTAAATGATAATATGTGTATGATTATAGATGTTTTCATGCTTATAGAAATACATTATTATTTTCTCAATTGTGGAAGAACTCATATTTAGTAGAAATCTTATGATGCTTTTAAATATATTAAAAATTAAATTTAGCTCAAAGTTATTTTTGTTATTGTTTGATACCAATCTGTAACTCAACTCACATTGAAATTTTTTCTAAATTAACTTGGAGGAAAATCAATATAAAATAATTTTTTAAAACACTAATCAAATTAATGTGTTCACATGGGAAAGGAATGATAAATTTTGTCCATTTAAAGAAAAGTACTCAAGAAGAAAAGGAATTAGATGTCGAATGTCTTAAAATTTTCTTACTAATTGAAAATAAATATTTTACTCTGGTGAGACTTTATCCCTTATGTTAATGACACGATCCGAACCAGGGTCTTGTCATAATGGGCATCTCAAGACCAACAAGGACCGAAGATCACCCCACTACCCAATCAAACCAACCCACATATACCCTAAGTCAGGTGAATTTTGGCTATATAACAAGATAGAGTAATGTTCAACTCAAGACATTGGGATAGGACCATGATCATGACCAACCCGAACATGTCAAACCATCCAATACCAAACTAACAACCATAATATATCTAGATCCATATCCATTCCATAACATACCCAAGTCCACTGTTTCTCCATATATAGCCTCTAAAAAAATCCAAGAATATCTGGTTGGGACATGCCCCCGACCATAGCCAAAACAAATGTCCAAGTCTAAACCAGTAAAGACATAAGAAAACACAAAGCAAGAAACGGAGCCTTTCGAAGGATGGAAGTTCACCACTTCAAGTCAACACAAGTTATCCCCAGATCCATGTCACTAAGCAGGAGGTGTGATAGTATATCCAACACCTGCGTCGTGTGGGGATACAATATTCGAAGGCGCTTAGCGGTTGGAGTGATAACATTTAAATCAAGTATAAGGATAATATAATGCCAAAAGTTCAATACCAATCATTCATTGCATATAGCCAATGCAATAAACACACACACATACACATATATACCATGACAAGGAAAGGAACAGGGCTTAACATAGACCTTTAAAATCCTACCTGGGTTGTGTAGCTTAGCTGTCATATTAGTAACACCTACGGGATATATGGACTCTAGCTCTAACCCCATGGTTGGGCCCCAGTTCATGTAGCCACACAAATAGGAGAACAATCTTATATATACTCATGGGGACTCAAACCTCTCACTCATATACTAAGGTGACTTGGTCACCCAATCATGTATTATGGTATGGGGGACTCAAACCTCCCACTTCATATATTATGGGAGACTTGAACCTCCCGACCATAGTAAGCTAGATGACTCAACCCTCAGGATATTTTGACCCCCATATCGGCAAACATTGTTTCTAATGTTGACCTTCCTGGACCTCCACCTTCACAACTCGGTTGCACAACCCTATTTAATGCCTAATTAAAATATCCATTACACATACACAACCATTAAACCAATTTCTTACCAAGTCACTCTTTGGTATCATCATACCAACACCACATACCCCTATAGACTCTTTTAGCAACCATAGAGTCACCAACTAGGGTAGGCACAAAAAAGGATCAAAAATAAGCTCATGGCAAAAATCAAAATGCACAGCCACAAACAGGTCACATAAGAAAGAGTGGACTCTGGATAATGTAAACAATACACATCACGAGAAAAAAGTTTCAACATACCATGGACAACATCAAGAGATACTTCAAACTCCTGGCGAGTAGTGGGAGCATGAAGGCAGTTTAGACCAGTGTCAGAGCCAGAAGTGGCATCCTTTGGTGCAGGAGCTGATGAAGAGGCAACAGGAATCCTGTTGGACCCTAAAACGGTTTTAGAAGGATAATTTCACTGTATTTGACCAATCTGATCATAAGTGAAGCATTGATTCTTCCCCTCATGACAAAATTTGTTATGTAACTGTCCATGAAACCGGCAAGGAGGATAGGGTGGAACCAATCGGGCTCCATTAGAATAGTGTGATAGAGAGACCACTATCTGGGTCAATAACTGAATAGAACGACAAAATTATGCATTAGAAATGTCTTCTTGAGGTGACTGAGCAGGGGTGTCACCACTTGGAGAAAGATTAGCAGGGACTAATGGTACTCCTTGAAAGAGATTAGAAGTAGCGACCCTAGACCAGGTCTGAACCCTATGGGAATGGTACTCCTTGCGAGTTTGATCTAAAAGGCATACTGATGGGAATCAGAGAGATCAGAGACTTTAGACACTATAGCGTAAAATAGAACAACAAGAAAGAAAAACTTTTATAAGTTCCTCATAGCCTTTCTCTTATAAGTGATGTTACACACCTATAAAAGAGACTCGACTTGAAATGGATTTGTGGACACCTCATGACACCAAAACCTACGCACTGATACTAACTTGACACAACCTAAACCAGGTTTTTCTCGTAATGGGCATCTCAAGTCCAAAAAGGACCGAAGATCACCCCGATATCTAATCAAACCAACCCATATATACCATAAGTCAGGAGAGTTCTGTTTATATAACAATATAGAGTAATGTACAACTCAAGACTTTGGGATAAGACTATGACCATGACCAAATCAAACAAGTCAAACCATCCAATACCAAACTAACAACCATAATATAACCAAATACTTATCCATTCCATAACAAACCCATGTAACACCCTGAAAACCTAGTCTCAAAATATCACACGCTACTCAAGACTATGAGTAGAATTAAGCTAACACTATCTGCCTTCTACTAAGTCTGAATCTTATAATAAGGGAATATAGATATCAAAATTATACTGAATGTGGTATCTATCTAAATATAATATCTAAAAATAATGTCTGAAACCTCAATAGTGAATAATCTGAATCAAAACTAGCAGTTTGACAAGCCTCTACTACTAATATCTAGAGAGTCACTGGGACAAACCCCCAGCTGGCTCAAACTGTCTGAAAAGAATACTGAATCATCTAAACTTATAAGCTAAAAATAAACTGATTGACTAAGTCCGTGAACTATGAGGACTCACTAATTATCGGGATGTAGATGAAGATGCTCGATATCACTCATGCTGCTGAAAATGAGCACCTGAACCTATACTGTGAGATAATATAGCACATAGATGTATATGTGGATCAGTACTTTGAGGATATACTGAGTATATGGGGCTGAATGCATAAGTAAAACATAATATCAATCAATATCATGCTAAATGTAAATGACTCATATAAAATGGAATATCTGAAAACCGAAATCTATAATCATGAATAGAAAATCATACTTTGTAAATCTAGTGAGTCATAACATTTAGTTCTGAAAAATGTACTACTGTTCTATCTATAAATCATATTATCTCAGTGTAAAAAGGGCTCACTTTTATATATCTAAAATCTGAAAGTTGTAGTCTATAGCTAATATCTTTTTGTAAAAATATAATTTGAATAAAACTGTGAGCCTTTACACTTAGTTTTCTTAAAAGCTTTTCTGTTATTCTATTCTGTTAATGAAGTTACACAAAAGCTATTTATTTACTTTTACTAGCAAGGAGATTCTCTTAAGTAACATAAACCAAGTGAGCTAACATAGAGTCCAAAGTCTTGTTCTCCTATGGAGAAATCCCCACGATGGGGAGAGGCGTCATACTTTTGTCAAGAAGTATAACTTAATCTAAATGATCACATCTGTAACTGTCTTCTATATAAAAATGCAAATAATTTGATAATATGTACCTACGTTGGCTATGTAGTTCTGTGGAAGATAGGGAACGCTAATTCAACACTTCCCTATCAGTGCTAAATACTACTCCCTTTAATTTGAATGCTCATTCTGTTGGAAATCCACTTTAAAAACTACAATAAGGGTTTATTTCGAAACTAATTATGCTTTTATCTGAATCATTCTTTAAATAAAGCTAATCTGAATTCTATAATTTGTAATAAATCTGTAAAATGGATTTCAAATCTCATCTGAGGATCAAAAAATGAAAGCTCTATTGAAAATCTATAAATAATTTTATTATAAGATGCTTAAAGCATCATTTTCTTGAAATATCAACATATAATCTTGGGCTTAATAGCCCATGCATCAAGTTTATGTCTAAACATCATAAAGTTCATGCTTGATATTGAGAATAATGATAATTCAAAATAAAATCTGAAATTTACTACAATATGTATGAAAATATGACAATAAACATGAAATTCAACTTAAAAAATCTCTCAAGAACTCAAATTCTTGCAAATAACAATAATGAGTATGAACCCTAATTCAAATCTCATGTATATTCATTGAAAATCATATAAATTTGCAATTAAAAGCTATCTTTGGGCACAAGGATGAAAGAGGATCCTTGTTCATAAACCCCACATACCTTAATTGATGAAATCTCTAAGAAAGCTTGAACTTGATTCTCTATTTGTTCTTTTGATGATGAATTCTTGATTATATTGATTTGGGAATCCTCAATTTAAAGCTTTCTTGGAGAAACAATGGAGGAATTTGATTTCTTAGAGGTTAAGTTTTGAGCTCTAAGGTTTTTCTTTGAGAGAAAATGGGTGAAAATAAGCATAAAGTGCTTAGAATTGGCTCAAACTTGTGTTTTACAAGAATTAAGGGCTTGGGAATTGACCAAAGTACCCATTTTTAAACTTTAATCGGAACTAGAAAAAGGGAATAAAAATCCCGATTTAACATGTCACTGCGATGCACCACTATCATGGTGGCTCACTGAAAACTGATGAATGGGAAATTAGGGACCTCCACGATGTGGAGCTATCACGTTGCCCCAATGGATTTTGACAATTTGGAACTGGAATTTCTCTATGATGCAGGCCAATCACATTACTCTATTGGAATACCATTTAGGTGATCACCGCGATACGGTACCATAGCGTTGGCCTACTAGAAATTGACAAATGGAAAATTAGACCTCACCACGATGCAATCTTATCTTGGTGATCCACTGGAATTTGACAAATGTGAATTCAACCTTCACCGGCCCAGATGGCCTACTGCTTTACTAAAAACTCCATAATTTCTCAACCGAGTATCAGATTTAGGTAAAATTGGTATCGATGGAAAGCTTATTCAATTTCATACAAAATGGAAGGTCTAAATCTGGAAGATTTCACATGTAACAGAAGTTATTCATTTTTGAAGCAAACCCTTGATATACTAAAATTTCAATCAAGCTAGGAAAAATATGGGGTATTACAATATCTCTCCCTTGGGAACATTCGTCCTTGAATGTGGCTAGTTAAGCTGAAAATACTGAGAAATCTGAGGCTAAAAGACATCATGCACATCTGAAATAAACTGTATGATTGAATCTAAAACATACTGAGCTACTGAACTGATCTGCGAGAGCATGAGTTTACATGAAAATAGCTACATTGCTGAATCTGAGACTAGAAAAGAACTGAATGAAGGAAGGCTATTACCTTTGGCTGAGTTTGAGTTTGTGAAAAAGAGATGAGGATATTTGGTATGCATGTATGTTTCTGCTTCTAAAGTAGCACCCTCAACAGACTGATTTCACCATAGAATTTTAACCAAGGGAACTTCTTTGTTCCTTAGTCTACGAATCTGATCATTAGGAATCTCTACTGGAACTTCTTCATATGAAAGTCTATTCTGAATATTTGTACTTTATAGAGGAACTACAATAGGTAAATAATCCATGCACTTCTTCAACAAGGACACCTGGAATATTGGATGGACTGAGGATAAATCTGCAGGTAGCTCAAGCTCATACACCACCTTCCTAACATGACTCAAAATCCAGAAAGGGCCTACATATCGAGGACTAAGCTTCCCCTTTTTGCCAAATCTCTTTACCCCTTTCATGGGTGAAACTTTCAAATACACAAGATCATCAACCTCGAACTCAAGATCTCTTCTACTTACGTCTGCATAAGATTTTTGATGAGTCTGAGCTGTTTTTAATATCTCTCGAATCAACTGAACTTTCTCCATGGCCTCAAACACCATATTTGTCCCTATCAAAGTGGCCTCACCCACTTCAAACCAACCAACTAGAGATCTACATCCCCGCCCATAAAGAGCCTCAAGTGGAGCCATCTGAATACTAGCATGATAAATGTTATTATATCCAAACTCAATCAATAACAAATGCTCATCCTAACTAGCTCTGAAATGAAGAACACATGCCCTCAATATGTCCTCTAGACTTTGAAGGGTCCTTTCTGCCTGACCATCTGTCTGTGGATGAAAAGCTGAACTAAGATAAACTTGGGTAACAAGACCCTTCTGAAAGGCTCTCCAAAACTAAGAGGTAAACTAAGTACCCCTATATGAGATGATGCACAAAGGAACTCTATGCAATCTAACCAACTCTCTGATATACAACTTGGCATAATCTTCATCTGTGTAGAATGTGTGAACTAGCAAGAAATGAGCTGACTTAGATAATGCGCTGACTTAGTCAATCTATCTACAATGAGCCAAATCAAATCATACTGACAATGCGAATGGGGTAATCCACTCACAAAGTCTATATTCACCTCTTCCTACTTCTAAGTGGGGATACCAAACTCTTGCAATGTACCAGCGGGTCTTTGCTCTACCTTAACCTATTGACAAGTTACATACTTGGCCACAAACTCTGCTATATCTCTCTTTATACCACTCTACTAATAAATTTCCCATAAGTCATGGTACATGTTGGTATCACCTGGATGAATGGAATAATGCACACCATGCGCTTTCACCATAATCTACTTCCTCAAATCATCGGCACACACAATCTACTCTGGTACCTCAACACACCATCTCCCCCTTAGGAGAAAACCTCTATCTTTTGGTCTTTAACTGACTCCTTCAGTTTGACCAAACTAGAATCCTCATCTTTCTTCTCTTTCACTTTAAAAACTAGAGAAGATTCAGAACTACTCTGAACCCAAACATTCCCTTCAGCTGAATCAACCAATCTAACACCTAATCTAGCTAACTACTGAACCTACCGAACTAACTCCTTCTTATCATTCTACATATGAGCAACACTACCCATAGACAATCTACTAAGGACATCTGTCACTACATTAGCCTTGCCCGAATGATACAACACACTCATATCATAATCTTTCAATAATTCTAACCACCTTCTCTGTCGAAAATTCAACTCCCTTTGAGTGAACACATACTACAAGCTTTTGTGATCCGCAAACATATCAACATGTACCCCATAAAGATGATGTATCCAAATTTTAAAAGAAAACACAATAGTAGCTAACTCAAGATCATGGGTAGGGTAATTCTTTTCATGGGGCTTAAGTTGTCTAGAGACATCAGCTATGACCTTACCTCTTAAAATCAAAACACAACCCAAAACAATTCTAAAGGCATCACAATAAACAATAAAACCATCTATACCATTAGGTAATGCTTAAACTAGGGCCTAATTGAGTTGAGTCTTCAACTCTTGAAAACTCTTCTCACAGGAATCCCACCACTAGAACTTAACTTTTTTTTGGGTCAATCTAGACATAGGAGACACATAGACAAGAAACCCTCAACAAAACATCTATAATAACTAGCTAGACCTAAGAAACTTCTAATTTCCAATGAAGATTTAGGTCTAGGCCAATTTCTTACTACTTTTTTCTTTTGAGGATTAATTTTAATTCACTCATTAGAAACAATATGACCAAGGAAAGCTACTGTTCTTAGCCAAAATTCACATTTGCTAAATTTGGTGAACAACTGGTGATCTTTAAGATTTCGCAACACAATTCTAATATGGTCTGCATGATCATCATCACTATGACAGTAGACGAGAATAGTATCAATAAAGACTATGACAACATTTCCAGATACTGTTTGAGCTCTCTGTTCATCAAGTCTATCAAAGCTACTGGGACATGAATAGAAACTCAAAATTACTATAACAGGTTTTGAAGGTTGTCTTTAGAATATCACATTCCCTTACTCTAACCTGATAATAGCCCGATCTATGCTCTATTTTGGAGAAATAATTGGCACCTTGGAGTTGATCAAATAAGTCATCAATTCTAGGAAGAGGATATTTATTTTTGATTGTAACTTTATTGAGTTGACATAGTCAATGCACATATAAAAAGAACCATCTTACTTTCATACAAATAGGATGGGAGTGCCCCATGGAGAAATACTAGACCTTATGAAACCTTTATCTAAAAGATATTTGAGTTGCTCTTTTAACTCTGTAAGCTCAGCCAGAGCCATACGATATATAGGAATATAAATAGGCTGAGTATCTGGGATAAGGTCAATACCGAACTCTATTTCCCTATCAGGAGGTACCCCTGGCAAATCTTCAAGAAAAATATCAGGAAACTCATTGGCTACACTGACTGACTGAATTGTTGGGGTCTTAAACTTAGTGTCTTTGACTCTAACTAGATAATAGATACACCCTTTGGAAATTAATTTTTTGTCTTTAAGATAAGATATGGAATGCCTCTTGAGAGACACAGAATTACCTTTCCACTCTAAGACTGGCTTATCTGGAAACTAAAACTTCACTACTCGGGTACGACAATCTATACATTCATAATAGGAATGAAGCCAATCCATACCAAGAATAAGATCAAAGTCAACCATATCTAACTTTATTAGGTCTGCTAACATGATTTTATGAAAGACAGTGATAGGACACTTTCTATAGATTTATTCAGCAATAAATGACTCACCTTTTAGAGTAGAAACCAAGAAGGTCTCAGGGATCTTTTCAGGACCTATCTCAAAATTTACTACAACTAATGGTGTCACATAATAAAAATTTGACCCAAGGTCTAACAATACATAAACATCAAGATGAAAGACATGAAGCATACCAGTGACAACATCTTACAAATCCTCCAAATCCTGATCGGATAGTAAAGTGAAAAATCAATTCTAGCACTGACTGCCACCAGTAAAGAATGATGCGCCCTGAGGATGGACTAGGCAACCTAGAAGAGCTAGTGCACTAGTATCCTAAGTTTGGGGATGAACATCTTTATTCCCCTGCTTACCATGCGAACACTCACTAGGATAATTCTTACCACACTTAGCACATAGAGGATAATTGGGTCTTCCACTCATACTATTCTAATATATGGACATAGAAGACTTACCACACTAATCTTGTCTAGCTCTGGGAGTAGGAGAACTAGCTGAAGATGGTGCTGGCATAGATAAACGATTCTAAAACTATGAACAATTTCCCCCTTGAGACCTAGTTTGGCCATACTCAAACTGACCGGTTCGAGCCTTCTTATTCTTCCTCTTTCTTCCCTTCAAATTCTCTGCTTTAATCTACTGAGCAAGAATTATCAATCTAGAAAGATCCATGTCTCTAATAAGAATGAAAGTCCTACACTCCTTGACTACCAAACTAGATACTCCAGCAACAAACTTACTCATACTTGACCTAGGATCAGCCATCATATCAGGGGCATACTTAGACAACTGATTAAAGTTAAGAAAGTACTCCTTCACTATCATTGAGCCCTACCTCAGGTTCTCAAACTCCTCCATCTTAGCCTTTCTTATTTCATGCGGAAAGAACCTATCTAGAAATGTATTCTAAAATACTTGCAAACTCATAGGAGCTGCATTCTCACCTCTACAATTTTTCCACATAACTGCCCAATCATACGCTACATCCTTCAACCTATAGGATGAAAAATATAAACTTTCCTTATTAGAAACATGCATAATCTAGGTGATCTTCTTTACCTTATCTAAATAAAGTTGCAGGCCCTCACGTGCCTTCAGCCTAAAGAACTTTGGCGGACTCATTCTCATGAAATCTCTAATCCTAGCTGCTGCTAAATCACTATTTTACTAAAGTGGGATTGCAGCCTGATGGTTTCCCTAAATATTAGCAGTCACATCTTGGGCCAATGCCTGAAAGGCAGTCCTAAACTCATGTAACTCCCCACATTTTGTGCTAGAATGTAAACCGGCATTCCTATGCATAGATGCTCTAAAAGTCATTAATCCGATATAGATATAGTATTTTAATCAATTATGTAGTGTGTGTGAATCTAGTTGAGCATGAATTGAGATCGTAGAGGTCCCTTAACTCAAGGATGAGTTGAAAGTTTTCCTATCATTTAAGTTTTAGTAAGCGTCAAAACATAGATCAACTTCAATCGACCATAACATTTTGTATATGTCTAATTAGAAGGTCTACTATTTTTAAATGAAAGTTCTTTGAGTCCTCTTTCAAATGCCACCAAGTTTTCCTAAATCTAATATCGGGGTAAAAAGTTATGGCTATTTTACAGTAAGCTATCCGAGCTACCAAAGTGCGATGGGAAGGTCGACAGACCGTTGCTTTAGCCATAAACCTTCACCAAAACCATCGCAAATAAGGCATCAATCCTATTTTCTTGGAATAAAGTGACAGTTTGAGGGACGGTCCATCCCTGGGGTGACGGTTCATGAGCCAAACCATCCCGCACCTCCATTTAGTGATCTAAAGCCATTTTAAAGGGATTTTTGGATCTTTTCCACCCTTTTCAACACTTAATTACATTAAATCAAAGAACCTAACTCCTCATTCAGCCATAACATCAAAATTAGTGTTTTTTCCAAGAATAAAAAATCCAGAACCAAACTCTAAGTTTAAGATTTCCAAGAAATAAATTGAGATTCGAGTTCTTCTCTCTAAACTAATCTAAGGTACGTAGGGTTGTCCTAACTCTCATGGGCATGATTTTGATATGAATTTAAATAAGATTTTTAATAATTACATAAGTATGTTTGCCATTATAAGTGGGGTTTCATTTTTAACACAAAAGGAATGCTTTGTGATATGGTTTGTAGAAGAATATTGAAATATGATGGGGTTGTTTGATTATATATTTCAATTGTTGAATTTGTGAACACGTGATTTGAATTTTAAAAGGTGTTATGAATATGAATTATGAATTTCTTTAATCCCCCATGATGATGTTTATGTACCCCACATGATACTCGTGTTAAACTATTGAAAGCATGAGTTTTATAACTACTATTGTAATACTTTATAAATGATGAAGTTTCTTGACTATTACATGTTGAGAATCTTTATGCATGTGTTTGGTGTATGGGAGTCTTATTGATGTTCATACTATGATTTACATAAGAGGTTTTGAGAATTAATGTGGTACTGATAACTTACAAGTTGGGGTATGATGATACCCTAAGGAGGAATTACCTCGAATGAAAAGAAGAAAAGAATCTTATGAGTATGATGCATGTTTTGTCTTATATTAAACTTAAAGATTAAATTAATGTGAGTTAGATAGTTATCCGAAGAAAGCATGAGTCAGATGACTCTATAATGGAAATCGTGATTTGCTGACACAACAACTTGGTACCCTACTATATGATCTTATGTACCTCGTGCTATGTCATCCCAAATTAGGACCAATGGTTGGGAGCCTTGCTTTATGATCTTGATCCCAACCATGACATATTGACTTAATTGGGGTTATGGCACCCTGTTATGTGATCTTGTGTGTCCTTCCCTCACTAATACTCCAATCTTGGTGGCAACCGAGATTTGACAGTTGGTGAAAATATGAAATTGTAGGGTGTACCATCTAGCTTAATAGTACTAAATTATTATTGAAAAATCATTATACTATGCCCATGTGTTTTTCAAATGATTTTGCATTAACGTGTTTTAGAATATCTCTCACCTATGTTATATAAAAGTTGTATTTTATTTTTTGATTACTTTGTGTACCAGTACAATTGTATTGACCCCCTATTCCAGGGTCTGAGGCTCAGTCCAGAGGTCCTACAAAGCTGTAGAGTTTTCAGCCAGAAGTGAAGTGTGTGTGTTCAGTTGGTGAGCCTTTTTTATTCCCAAAGTCTTATTTCTTTCTGTCATTTGTTATTTATTTTGGTTTAGGTCCACTGGGGGCTTGTTCAAGTTTTAGTGGTGATGACTATTTTTGATATACTAGAGATATCGCAGACAGATATTAGATAATGTTGAAGGTTATATTGAATTCTTTGACGTTTCAGTTGTATGATGTTATTGACCATATTTCCACATGAATCCATTTCTGCATCCTTTTTATGATTGTATGAACGTGTGTATAATTGTTTGTTAACAAAGGGTTACTCAGGCCTTCACAGCTCGGGATGCTCATCACGGCTAGGGTCTTATTCGGGTCGTGACAAACTTGTTATCAAAGCATGGTTCATCATCCTAGAGTGTTTGCAAAATCACATCGTGTAGAGTCCTATTTATGGGTGTGCAGCGTGCCACACCTATAAGCAGGAGGCTGCAAGGCATTTAGGAATATCTCACTTTCTTCATGTTCTAATTCGTGCTATGGAGTTAGAATGTTCCTCTTTCATTCTCCAATCCATGCTATGGTTTTGCCCATATGAATGTAAAGTTATCCCAAATCTTACTCTGATGTTCTCAGATATGTCTCGTTATTGAGGTGATTCAAGTGCAGAAGTCAAGAATCTAAATGGTATGATCCTTTCTGATTGAGTCATAAAAGATTATAAAATTGTACAGGGACTTGAGAGGAGTCTGTTAGTGCTTCAAGGTGTATTAATTCAAGTGTAAACAATGATCCTAATGAAATCATGCTTTTTAGCCTGAGGCATTTAAGTTTATCCAGTCTCTTTAAAAAATTTGTTTTAGATGTCATGGATAAGGGGAATGATATGTAGGAGCTTGTTGGAACTGTATTTCCACCCGAGTAGTAGTGTATGTTAAAATGTCATGACCTATTGGTAGTAAGATTGGGCCAAGAAGTTAGTGATATGAAGTCACAAGGTTAGAAGTTAGAGTGCGGGAGACTTTTATTTTATATAAATAAATATTTTTAGTTGTATAACCACCGATGGATGGATGATTTGTCATTTTATATTGATAGACTAATATGGTAGTAATATTGGTAGATTGTGAGGTATTCGATAGAGGAAGTGTTTGGTTGTGATTATAATCTATTCAAAACTAGTCATGGTGGTTATAAAAACCTCTTATAGGTTGTGAATGGAAACAGTTAGATTACCCAATAAGTTATAATTATATATTCATTGTTGTATGTGGAATTTGAAGGTAGTTTAAGGGTATGTTTGGGTAAGTAAGTATTATTTGAGAAATTAGAGTATGTAGATAAGATCGTATTGGGTTATACTATAAGATTAAGGTTGACCATGTCTATTATATGACTTTATCCCCTTGACATTCTTTTCTTTAGTGGTTGTAAACTAGTACTACTTGAGAGAAGGTATGTAGTAGATTTTGAGGTATAGTAGTAATGTCATGGAGGTGATTTGGTTGTAGGTAGTATCTAAGTAAAATGAGGTATTTGGGTTGAATTTCCCACTTTGACGGACTAGTATATTAGGTTGCAAGCTTCATTGGTGGTAAATGATTGATGCTATACTATAGGCTTGAATTTTAGATGTAGAATATGGTGGTAAGAATAGTAGATTAAGATTAATGATGTATCTTTTTGTGGGAATGAATTAGTAGGCTTGATGGGATTTGTGAAAAAAGCCTAGGTTGATGATTTATGAAAAAGTTTAAGTTGTAATCATGAGGTATATGTGGATATGAGGACTAGTGTTAAAATGATGAATTGTGGGTGAGTCATTAAGTGGATAAGGGCGTAAGTATATAAGAATAAGTTGCACCCCTGGTTGTATGGCATTAGGTAAGATTTTATGTTATAAGTTATGTGATTAACGATCTAATGTTAGAAGGTTAAGTAGTGGAGAGTGGATTTTTTTATGTAATAAGGAGTAAAGATGTGTATGCTCGTGAGACTGGGAGTTGTAGGTTGGCAATGATAGAGGATAGGAAAAACTAAAAGTAGCGTTCTTGGAAAGCAATGCCTTTAGAGTATACTTTAAAAACAGGGAAATTAACATTTATGTGTATAAGTGTTTTGCGTACCTAGTTTATGTTTTTGATATTGTAGTATAGAGAATTCTGGTGAGTTGTCGTATGGTGTTTGTTAGAGTTGAATTGAGGAAATATAGGTGGGAAATATGAGCCTTGAGTATGGTTTTACAAATTTTGTCAAGTTGTAAACTATGTGATTAAAGGCATAATGCGAGTATTCTATGAAATTAAAGATAGAGTGTTAAGTGTTTAAGTGCATGGATGTCCATGCCCATAATAATGTTAGTCATAAGTTGACGATTTTGGGGTTAGAGGAAGTCATTATTAGTGTCCCTAAGAAGGGATGTCCCAGAAATAATTTAGTGTCTTATGTTAAATTATTGAGGAAAGTTGTGTTCATGTGTCTACTGATACCCCCTATTGTATTGAGAATTGTGATTATAGATTGATAAGAAGTTATGTTCCCAAGTCTAGGATTGTGATTTTGATCCAAGGGGAGATGGTGAGTTAAGGTAGTTCCCAAATTTTCTCATTGTGGCCAGTTAGGGAAGAGTCATGATAAACCTACTCCTATTTAAGCATATTCCTCCTACTTTAATTTAAGAGTTCATTCTACCATTGTCTTATGTATTCAAGTCCTGTCGATGTCTAATGTTGGAGTTCTCTATGTAAGTCATGTCATGTTCTGACGTCCAAACAAGAAGCAATAATGTCCCTTAGTGACCTAATACTTCAAGTATCCAAGCCATATGTTATGTTGCTCATGATCCAAACCTATGTGTCACAGTATGCATGGTCCAAAGATAATATGTTTCTGTATGTCACTGAATCATTTTATGCTGAAATTAGCAAAAGTAATAAAGTTTTGCAAACTTATTACTATTTTATCTCTGAAAATGAGAAGCAATAACTTCAAGTATTAATCTTTATCTCAATCATTGACTGTATGAATTCGGCCCTTATGTTATGCAAATCTTGAGATAGGTGCACCCATGTTTCTCACCATAGTCTGCCTCTAGAAATCATGTTGTGTTATGATTATGTCGAACGACTATTTACTTATGATCTAGACACTTGATATCTTAAGCACTCCATGTCTATTCTATCGTATATTCACTTCATGCCCCTCCTTGAGTAGTGCAATAAGTATAACCTATGGTCTTACAAGTGTTACTTCCATTCTTGATAACTGTGCTCAGGTCCCTCAATGACCCTCCGTATGTTAGTGTGATAGTGGTTGTGGAAGTGTAGTAATGTGTTAGGTAGGGGAGTAAGTGTTCTTGAAGGTAAAAATCTTGAGGCGGTTTCTTGAGCTATGGTTAAAACAGAAAAGGGAATAAGGAGATGAATTCTCGTTATGTGAAATAGTTAGGAGGGAAGTAAATGGCGAGAATCATTGTGAGAATGATTGAATTTGCTGGTCTTAGTGGAGAGATCCATGAAGTAGGGTATAATAATGATGGGCTTGAATTTTGTGTTTGGTGAAAAAAAATAAACCAATGTGCCATGTTGTTAGTATTCCTTGAATTAAGACTTGAGGTTGATTGATTATAATGATGAGGTGGGGTGATTTCTTAGTATGATGTAGAGTGCAGGGTCCCATGGTTTAAGTTAGCACCTCTTTTCTCCGAGTTGGGCTTCACCATGGAAGTATTATCCGGCGGGACATAAATTATTGTGGTTAGGTGTGTTATGGGAGAATTGTAAGTTAGAAATAATAAAGTATATTGATTAATGTTGGGGCATATATGAATAATGTCCCTAAATTTAAAGTCCATTCATTGTATCTTGTAAGGTGGACAATGCTTTTAAATCCTATCTCCTGCAAAAACTCAATTCATGATTAGTACCGATGTAAATAGGGCGTATGATCACCGAATAAACTCATGCCTTATGTTATGATTATAATGATTCATAGAACTCATGTGCAAGGTAATCCCTATGTAAAGTTATATTACGTCATGTTTTGTTCTTACGCATTTCACTAGGGGTTATCATGAAGTTTCTTTTGATACCTTCTCATATTTTGTCAAGGAAAAATGTTCAATGCGAGGATACACTTATTATTCCATACCTTTAGAGCTTCAACAAGTTCCAACCCATCCTTCAGGGATGAATGATCCCAAGGGGGAGATAATGTAATACCCCGCATTTCGGGATAGAACATAAACCGTCATTCCTATGCGTAGATATTCCAAAAGTCATTAATCCGATGTATATATAGTGTGTGAATTAATTATGTAGTGTATGAATATAGTTGAGCATGAATTGAGATCATAGAGGTCCTTTAACTCAAGGACGAGTTCAAATCTTTCCTATCGTTCAAGTTTTAGTGAGCGTCAAAACTTGGGTTGAATTCAATCGGCCATAACACTTTGTATATATGGATTTAGAGGTTTTACTACATATCAAATAAAATTTCTTTGAGTCGTCTTTCCAACGCCATAAATTTTTCCTAAATCCTATATCAAAGTAAAAAGTTATGGTCGTTTTACCGTGAGCTATCTGAGCTGCCAAAGTGCGATGGGAAGGCCGACGGACTGCCGCGCCAGCGATGAACTGTCGCCCAAACCATCACAACTGAGGCAGTAAGCCTATTTTTTGGCCATAAAGCGATGGTTTGAGGGATGGTCCATCCCTGGGGTGACGGTTCGTTGCCCAAACCGTCCTACACCTCCGTTTAGCAATCAAAAGCTGTTTTTAAAGGGAATTTTAGGTCTTTTCCACCCTTTTTAACACCTAATTACATCAAATCAAAAGACCTAACTCCTCATCCATCCATAACATCAAAATTAGGATTTTATTTCCAAGAACAAGGAATCAAGAACCAAACTCTAAGTTCAAGATTTCTAAGAAATAAATTGAGATTCGAGTTCTTCTCTCTATACTAATTAATTTAAGGTACATGGGGTTGTCCTAAATCTCATGGGCATGATTTTGAAACAAATTTAAACAAGATTTTTAATAATTACATAAGTTTGTATGCCATTATATGTGGGGTTTTATTTTTAACACAAAAAGCATGCTTTGTGATATGGTTTTGAGAAGAATATTGAAAGTTCATGGGGTTGTTTGCTTATATATCTCAATTAGTGAATTTTTGAACATGTGATTTGAACTTTAAAAGGATTTATGAATATGAATTGTGAATTTCTTTAATCCCCCATGATGATGTTTATGTACCCCACATGATACTCGTGTTAAACTACTGAGAGCATGAGTTTTATAACTACTATTGTACTACTTTATAAATGATGAAGTTTCTTGACTATTACGTGTTGGGAATGTTTATCCATGTGTTTGGTGTATGGGAGTCATATTGGTGTTTATACTATGATTTGTATAAGAGGTTTTGAGAATTGATGTTGTACTGGTAACTTGCAAGTCGGGGTATGACAATACCCCGCGGAGAATTGCCTCAAATGAAAAGAAGAAAAGAATGTTGTGAGTATGATGTATGTTTTGTCTTATATCAAATTTAAAGCTTAAATTGATGTGAGTTAGATGGTTACCTACAAAAAACACAAGTTAGATGACTCTATGCTGGAAACCGTGATTTGCTGACACGGGAACTTGTTACCCTGCTATATGATCTTGTGTACCTAGTACTATGTCATCCCAAATTAGGACCAATAGTTAGGAGCCCTGCTTTGTGATCTTGAGCCCAACCACGACATATTGACTTGCTTGGGGTTATGACACCCTGCTGTGTGATCTTTTGTGTCCTTCCCTCACTAATACTCCAATCCTGGTGGAAATCGAGTTTTGGCAGTTGGTGAAAATGTGAAATTATAGGGTGTACCATCTAGCTCAATAGTGCTGCATTATTATTGAAAAATCATTATACTATGCCCATGTGTTTTTAGAGGATTTTGCGTTAACGTTTTTTATAATATCTCTCACCTATGTTACATAAAAGTTGTATTTTGTTTTTGGATTACTCTGCGTACCAATACAATTGTATTGACCCCCTATATTCCAGGGTCTGAGGATCAGTCTAGTGGTCCTGCAGAGCCGTAGAGTTTTCAGCCAGAAGTGAAGTGTGTATGCAGTTGGTGATCCTTCTTTATTCGGAAGTCCTATTTATTTCTGTCATATGTTATTTATTTTAGTTTAGGTCCTCTGTGGACTTGTCCCAGTTTTAGTTATGATGACTGGTTTTGATGTACTAGAGATTTTGTAGATAGATGTTAGATAATGTTGAAGGTTTTATTGAATTCTTTGACTTTTTAGTTGTATAATGTTATTGACCATGTTTCTGCATGAATCCATTTCCGCATTCTCTTTATGATTGTATAAATGGGTATATCATTGCCTGTTAACAAAGGGGCACTCAAGCCTTCACGGCTCGGGATACTTGTCACGGCCAGGGTCTTGTTTGGGTGGTGACAACTCAGCCTAGGATACATTCTCATTCAGAGAATTGGTGGGATGGGGCAACTTGTTACCATTTCTACGGGCGTTAGCTCGATGAGGAGGCATATTCAACTGTCACATAGGAGGACAAGTTAAAAAGAAGATAGAGATACTATAAGCATTATAGATCAGGAAAGAAAGAGATGATTTCCTAAGTACGTCCCGTAGCCCCTTGCTTATAAATGTGGCGCGCTTTAGACCCATGATCAAGACTCTATGTAACGCGGCTTGTATGACTCCCTAGAACTCTTAAAAACCTTAGATTCGGAGACTAAGTTTCTAACGCCCTAAAAACCTGGTCCCAAGACATCATACAGTGCTCAAGACTATGAGTAGCCTTACGCTAACCCTATCTGCCTTTTACTAAGTTTGAATCTCATAATAAGGGAATATAGATATCAAAATTATGCTAAATGTAGAATCTATCTAAATATAATATCTGAAAATAATGTTTGAAACCACAATACTGGATAATCTGAATCAAAACTAACAGTCTGACAAGCCTCTACTACTAGTATCTAGAGAGTCACTGGGACAAACTTCTAGCTGACTCGAACTGTCTGAAAAGAATACTGAATAATCTAAACTTATAAGCAGAAAATAAATTGAATTACTAAGTCCCCAAACTATGAGGACTTAGTAACTGTCGAGATATAGATAAAGATTCTCAAAATCACTCACGCAGCTGAAACTGAGCACCTAAGCCTACATTATGAGATAATGTAGTACATAGACGTATATGTGGATTAGTACTTTGAGGATGTACTGAGTATATGGGGGTGAATGAATAAGTAAAAAATAATATCAATCATCATCATAGTCTGTAAAAAAATGCAAGATAAATGTAAATGACTCACATAAGCTGGAATATCTGAAAACTAATATCTGCAATCACGAATCGTAAATTATACTTTGTAAATCTAGTGAGTCATAACATTTAGTTCTAAAAGCTGTACTAATGTTTTTTCTGTAAATCATACTATCTAAGTATAAAAAGGGCTCACTTCTATATCTGAAATCTGAAAGTTGTAGTCTGTAGCTAATACCTTTTTGTAAAAACATAATCTAAATAAAGCTGTGAGCCTTTACACTTAGTTTTCTTAAAAGCTTTTCTTTTATTCTATTATGTTAAGGAAGTTACTCAAAAGTTGTTTATTTACTTTTACTAGAAGGGAGGTTCTCTTAATCGACATAAATCAAGTGTGCTAACATAGAGTCCAACGTCTTGTTCCCCTATAGGGAAGACCTCACGATGGGGAGAGGTGTCATACTCTTTCCAAGGAGTATAAGCTAATCAAAGTGATCACATCTGTAACAGTCATCTATATAGAAATGAAAGTAATATGATAATATGCTCCTACGTTGGCTATGTAGTTCTATGGAAGATAGGACACGCTAATCCCACACTTCCGGCTCAGTGCTAAATACTACTTCCTTTAATTTGTATGCTCATTCTGTTGGAAATCCACTTTAAAAAAACTAGCATAAGGGTTCATTTCAAAACCAATTATGCTTTTACCTGAGTAATTCTGTAAATAAAGCTAATTTGAATTCTATAATTTGTAATAAAACTATAAAGTGGATTCCAAATCTCATCTGAGGATCAAAAGATCAAAGCTTTATTGAAAATCTATAAATAATCTGATCATAAGATGCTTAAAGCATCATCTTTCTTGAAATATCAACATATAATCTTGGGATTAATAACCCATGCATCAAGTTTATGTCAAAACATCATAAAGTTTATGCTTGATATTGAGAATAATGATAATTCAATTCAAAATCTGAAATTTACTGCAATATGTATGAAAACATAACAATAAATATGCAATTTAACTTCAAAATCTCTCAAGAACTCAAAATCTTACAAATAAAAATAATGGGTATGAACCCTAATTCAAATCTCATGTATATTAATTCAAAATCATATGAAGTTGTAATTAAAAGCTAGTTTTGGGCACAAGGATGAAAGAGGATCCTTGTTCATAAACCCCACATACCTTAATTGATGAAATCTCTAAGAAAGCTTGAACTTGAATCTCTATTTGTGCTATTGATGATCAACTCTTGATTTGGAAATCATCAATTTAGAGCTTTCTTGGAGAAACAATGGAGGAATTTGATTTCTTGGAGAGTAAACTTCGAGCACTAAGGTTTTTCTTTGAGAGAAAATGGATGAAAATAAGCATAAAGTGCTTAGAATAGGTCCAATCTTGTGTTTTACATGAATTGGGGGCTTGGGAATTGACCAAAGTGCCCCTTTTTATACCGTAATCGGAACTAGAAAAAGGAAACAAAAATCCTGATTAAACATGCTACCGCGACGCGCCCTTATCGCGATGTCTCACTGAAATTGGTGACTGGGAAATTGGGGACCTCCTTGACGCAGAGCTATCGCGTTGCCCCACTGGATTTTTATAAATGGGAACTAGAATTTCTTCGATGTGGGATAATCGTGGTACTCTATTTGAATGCCATTTAGGCGATCGTCGCGATGCGGTATCATCGCGTTAGCCTACTAGAAATTGACAAATGTGAAATTGGACCACACCTTGATGTGAGATTTTCGCGGTGGTCCACTGGAATTTGACAAATGTGAATTTAACCTTCATCGCGATGTGGTGATTTCACAGATGGACTACTTCTTTACTAAAAATACCGTAACTTCTCAACCGAGTATCAAAATTGGGCAAAATTGGTATCGATGGAAAGTTTATTCAATTTCTACAAAATGAAGGGTCTAAATCTGGAAGATTTCACATGTAACAAAAGTTATTCATTTTTGAAGTGAACTGTTGGTATTCTAGGAGTTAAATCAAGCTAGGAAAAATATGGGGTATTACAACCCAAGTCCATAATTTTTCCACACAAAGCCTCTAAAAACAATCCAAGAATATCCGGTCGGAACATGCCCCCGACCAAAGCCAAAGCAAATGTCCAAGTCTAAACTAATAAAGACATAAGAAAACTCAAAGCAAGAAATGGAGCCTTCCGAAGGATGGAAGCTCACCACTTCAAGTCAACAAAGGTTGGCCCCGAATCCAAGTGAATAAGAAGAAGGTATGATAGTATGACCAACACTTGCATCCTGTGGGGATATAGCGTTCGAAGATAGTTAGTCGTTGTAGCCCTAGTATGCAACTCAAGGATAAGGATAATATAATGTCAATAGTTCAAAACCAATCAATTAATGCATATAACTAATGCAGTACATATATATATATACACACACACACCATACTGGTGTAAGAAACGGGGTTTAACATAGACCTTTGAAATATTAGCCTAGTTTGTGTAGCTTAGCTGTCATATTAGTTACACCCACGGACCCCCTGGTTGGGGCCCAGTTTATGAAGTCGCACAAACTAAAGAACAATCTTACATATACTCTTAGGGGACTTAAACCTCCCACTCATATACTATTGTGACTTGGTCATCTGATCATATAGTATGATATGGGGGACTCAAACCTCCCACTTTATGTATTATGGGAGACTTGAACCTCTCGGCTATAGTAAGCATGAGGACTCAAACCTCAGGCCATTTTGACCCCCACGTTGGCAAACACAGTTTCCAATATTGATCCCCCGGGACCTAAAACCTTCAAAACTCGGCTACACAAACCTCTTTAATTCCTAATTAAAACATCCATTACACATACACAACCATTAAACCAATTTCATACCAAGGCACTCCATTGGTATCTTCATACCAACACCACTTGCAAGCGTACAACATGCCATTACCATTATAAATCAACCAATAATTCATTTGACTTTAGGACTTGATACCATTGTCTAACAAAGATACTTATTCAATTCAGTGTTCGGGACTCAAACCCATTGTCTAACAAAGACACTTAATCAATTTAATATTTAGGCACTCAAATATTTTTTAGCACATTAAAGCACTAAGGTTACTATTTAAATCATTACATGGCCAACAAGGACTTTACAAAAACCATTTACCAACCTTTCATATTAATTAGGCCTTTGCCTTTGTTCAAAACACCATTTAACATATGACAAGTTTATTCTCTTAGGCATTTTTAGAAATATGTTGAGGAAATACCATTATCAAGGCCAAAACCAAAGTAAAAACCATCAAGTTTAGGGTTAACCTTGACCCAATTGTTAAACCACAATTACCAAGCACCCACAAATGGAAACCATCATAAAAAAATGTATAAACACAATTTAAATAAAGAGTAAACAATACTCCATAATGTGCAACAAAACCCTCAATATTTGTTTTCAAAATCACCATTAATGAATGACAAACAATGTTTAAAACACATGATATATTTGAACTAACAATGAGGGAAGAGTCACATGCCTTATTCAAGAAGATTCATTGAAAGAACTTGAATCTTGAGCCTCAACATGAACACCTTTTAAAGAACCCTAGCCCTATTTCCTTGAGAGAGTTTTGACATTTCAAAGTATGTTATGAGAGGATATATTGAGTTTTAAGATGTAGGGTCTTAAGGGTTTTAGGGTGGTAAATTTCTAGAATACTCTCAGTGTAAAAGGTAGAAAATGGTACGCAGGAGGGTACGACCACACTACCCAAGTTATACCACAACATACGAGTGGTACCCACCACTCGTACCCTAGGTAGTAACTTGGACTCCAACACTATCCAACATATGACAATAAGTGCCAACTCGTATCCATAACATATGAATGGTACCCTTAATCCGTACCCTAGGTAGAATCATTTAGGCTATAGATAGGACATCATACAATTTTGTACTATTTTTCTTGTACCCTAACATACGACTACTATGATGCCTTCTCATACCTTGGATAGTAATCAACAAAACCACTCTGATTATCATATAAGTTAAGGACCCTAAACCGTACCCATATCATAAAACAAGTACCCTCAAGTCATATGATGTCAAGAAGCAAAAACTCAAAGAAAATTTTAAGGGTCAAAACTAGGGTGTTCCAGGTAACTGAAAGAAAAAGGGGGAAAGATATGTTTCAAGTCTTAAATCTAAAAAGAAGTTTCAAATTTGACTAGTTATGGTCAAGTCTAGCTTAAATAGCAATTAAGTTAAATAGTCTAATAATAATCAAGCGAATTTTGTGACTTTTACTACTTTTCTCTTATTTGGCCCTCCCCATTGTTGTGTTTGGATGCTTATGACTTGTAGGAATGGGTTAAATAATTCCCAATGGAAAATCATGTCCTAACTTTGACCACTAAAAGCACCAAAAGACACCACACTTCCATCGCATATTACCTTAAAATGTTTCAACCAGTCAGGTGCAACAAAGATTAATACAGAAATAAACTACTCCTTCAGGTATTCAGATGCCTTTAGATATGTCTAATCAAACTCTAAAATTTTCTTCTTTTCTAGTAACATCCATGAAATATCTTTTATAAACCACAGGTAGAACCTGATATTCGCATGAAAGTTTCAGGCTTCCTTTACTAAAATTAGAGGAGATGGCTAGAAAATGACCTCAAATTTAGCGTTGTCTACTTCTATTACCCTTTTTTCTATTTTATGTCGCTTCCCAAAATAGAGTGAGTTATGGAGATCTCATACCTTTAGGTATAAGTAAGCCTAACCCAACCCAAACTCAAAAATCAAAGTGAAATAGAAGCGGAAGAAAAAGAATAATATAAATAGTCCCAAATGATATAAAAATGGAAGACAAGTCTCAACGATACATCCTAGGTCTTTTTGTCCTTAATACAATCCTCTAATATAAAGCAATATCAATTACACTAAAGTATCTTAAATAGACATAAAGTACAACAATAAAGGAAGAGAGATTTGAGTAAGTACTGAGATCCGTCAGCCACTACCTTGATCTTCGCTATTCCAATACTGAAGGAATGTGACATACACTTTTCTATTAGAATAAATACCTTCATGGGGTGCAAAAAAGGAAAAATAAAGAAAATTAAAGGGTGATTACAAAAAACATGCCAACAAACATCATCAATTACTGACCCTAATCCAAAGTAATGGAGAGGACCACCACCCCAACTATCCAATTTTACTCCAAAAAGCCCTGCAACCAAACAATATTCCACCCCATTGTTATTACTATTTAGTTATAACATTATCTTTAAAACATATCATATTCATGTTAAGTTATTAGTAGGTATATTGTTGTTGTTGTTGTTGTACATTTCATGTAGTTATTCTATTTGGTGATGTATCATTCTACGATGCAAATTCAGGTACATAGGTTCATTATAAGACACATTAATAGGCTCTATCTCATCAACTATAGGTGACCCTTTTTATACTTTCAGAGCGCTTAGTTAGTAGGTTAGTACAGTAGTTAGTAGTTTACTTTTTCTAAATAAAGATAAATTAATGCCTTGTCCCGGTAAAAAATATCCAATTACGTTAGTAAAGACTTCAATATACAGTTAGTTATTTAGTCTTAAATTTCAAAATTCAATTGACTATAAATGTGATTTTTTATAAAGTATTTCACATTGATTTTAATATTGAATATTATTACATGATTTTAGAGCTTTCGCTTACCATTAATGTCAGTTTGCTTGGTATGTCAAAACAAATTACTCTTGGACCAATAGTGGTATAAGGTCTCATCCATGCCTAGGATATAGATTTGAGGTGTGACATATTTGGACCTCCTGAGTTCCTCCATGGGTTTTGAATTTTGGTATACCACCACAGTAGTTGGTGTATAATGGTAAAATCATTTCCCATTGCATATCACGGCCCGATTTTTGAGTCATGATGATACCTACTTTATCCCACCTATAGGAAAGTTGAACTGTATCTCAAAACTATAGAAAATGGGGTAATTAGTAGAAAATGGCATAAATGTCGAAAATACACAAGTAAAAGACATACAACAAAGAAATTATGGAATAATAATAATATAGAAGATAAATAAGAGAAATAGTAACATCCCACGACATGGTAGTGGCGGTACAAAATTCACTAATACAAAAAAAGTAAGAGTACTATTATAGTCAAATATATGCCAGTCTCAAAAATGGAAAGACTAAGAAAAATATAAAATCTAGATAAAGGTCATCTCTAGCTCCGAGAGCTCACCCTATCTTCGAACTCTAGTGTAAGACCCCGTAAAAGTCCTAGTCTAAGTCAGTCCTATATAGCATATAAAAGGGGGTCCAAGACATAGAAATTTTAGCTAAGTGCTTATACTTAGAATTATTTTTACTCTTCATAGTTTGATGATATTATATTTTATCTTTACGACCTTAAAAGTTTAATTTTTAAGTTGATTCATGATCAAGAATGTCAATAGGTGTTCTCGGATGAGTTTTGGATTTTTCAAATGTTGTTTAAGGCACATTTGGAAGAACAAAATAGTGGGTCAATGCGATCTCAATGCGAAACATCGATGATAGCATCTCTAAAATAGTGAACCAACGCAAACTCAACGTGGTGCATCACCTATCGTGTTGACATCAATGACGCGATGCATCGATCTGCGTGTCATTGGGCATGTTTTTCTATAATTAATTTTGTGTTAAGAGGGGTATTTAAGTCAATCTTCCCACTTTTATTCAACCTTAAAACATGAAATAAAGCTACCCTAAAGTCAAAATCACTCATTCTATCTCAAATTCTCTCTAGAACAAAACCCTAGGTCATTCAATTTCAAGTCTAAGCTTCAAGAACACACCAATGATTTTCATAAATTTAATTTCCAAGGTATGTTAGGTGTTCATCCTTGGGTTTCCTTCCACCCTTGGAGTTCAAGAACCCTTTGTAAATAATAAGTTTCTTGATTTTATGATTTATATGTTTGAATTGGATTGTGTTCATATATGTATTGATGGTTGGTTTTCAAATTAAGATTTATTATGAGTTTCAAGTGAATTAATTAGCATGTATGTGAAATTATGTGATTCTCATGTTAAACCCTTTAATTTTAAGATGAATGTTGTAGCCATGATGTTTATATCTTGATGAATTCCATGTGCATTAATTGTGCTCCCAAAGTGTTTGATAGAAGGCCTATATAAATTGAGTAGTGAATTCATGACATGTTATCATGTGGTCCCATTCATGTACAAGTTCATGCCTCTCAAGTGTTTGACAAGATGTCTAAATGAATACATGGTGAATAAGTAATTAATGTAATGCTTTCAAGATTTTACAATGTTTTACTATTGACGCTATCAAGTCCTAGGGGTATTCAATATCCAAAAACCTAGCTGCTTACCTAGAATTACAGTAGCCACAGAGTAGTCTCAGTAATGTCATAAACAGTATTACTCAGACAGTTATAGAACTCAGTTAACTTAGTCTAGTCTAGTCAGTCAACACAATCAATAACAATTCGGTCAAGCCTAGTATAGCCTAATGATTAGTTCAGTGTCTATTCAATCAGGAGTAAGATTCAGCACTGAGCGAATATTGGTATGGGGGCTCACCAGCTTGTTGAGGGTGTGATCTTCAGTAGCAGTCTGTAGTTCTAGAACTACATAGCCAGCATAGGTTAAGTATATCAATATGCCTTTTGAGGGTTGATAAAGTGTTCACCTACCAATTGAGGGTACCACATATCTCACCTGCCAGATAAGGGTGATTCTTTAGTGAATCCACATAGCCATTGTTAGTACCCGTGGCACGATGCTGACACCTTTCCAATTGAGGTCACAGATTGGACCTCAACTCAGTCTATAACTGGGGTATATCAGTTAGATGAACACTCCCATAGTTATAATTTTATTTTCATACTTAGTATAGAACTCATTTCAGTTTTTTAGAATCAAGACTGTCAGAAATAGTCACCTAGTCATTAGTAATACAACTATCCGTAATCTCAGATATCAGTCACTCAATTATCAGAATTCAGTATTAAGTTCTATTATGATCTCAATTATAGTATATATATATATATATATATGCATAGTCCTACATAATTAGTATTTACAGCATTTTTAGTTACCCATGTACTCTCACTCAATTATATTTATATCATTCAGTCAGTTGTTGTTCATGCATATAAACCTATGTAGATCAGCCTACCTCACCTAGCATACTAGTACATTCAAAGTACTGACGCATACTCTTTCATTTGTGCTATGCTGTCTCATATCACAAGTTCAGGCGTACGGGCTCCTGACCGTTCTTAGCAGCTTAGGTTATCAATAGCAGTAACAGTGGTGAGTCCTCATATTTAGAGGATAGAGTTATTATTTTAGCATTTTAGTACTTCATTATGTTCAATAGTCGAAGTTAGTTGGGGACTTGTCCCATCAACTCCCTATTTAGACAGTTAGAGGCTTTCAGACAACCATTTCAGACAGATATTTAGTTTTTTAGTATTAATATAAGTATTCAATATTTATTTCAATATTTAGAGAACCTTATGGAATTTTTGATATATTTTTGCATATATTAGCAGTATTATTATTCAGTGCTCACAGCAGGTACCAGTCATGGGTTAGTTTTTGGTCATTTGGGATTGTAAGCACCGTGTGATATCCAAGGTGTAGACTCGGGGTGTTACAAACTTTGTATTAGAGTATAAGGTTCAATAGATTCCTAGGGAGTCTAAAATTTACATCAAGTAGAGTCTTGTGCATGGGTGTGTAGTGCGCCACACTTATGCGCAAGAGGCTACAAGATATTTTTAGGAAAAGTTTCCCTTCTTTCAATATTTATGTTATATGAGTGAGAATGAGCTCAAGTTAAACTCTCTGTCTAATCCAAGTTTCCTTTCCGTTTATAAAATATTTCTCCTAAAAAGACTAACGAAAGAAGAATTAGAAACCAGCCAACACCTCCGTCCGTTCAGGCAGATCCCCTAAATGAGGATGTTTCTCACGCATAATTTAGAGTAGCTTTCACCACTATAGCCCATTCTGTAGAAGCCCATAATGAACACCTAGCTGTTGTTAAGGCCAACTAGTGCCCAATACTACTGCAGCTAGAATTTAGGACTTTACCCGAATGAACCCTCCATTATTTTCAAGGTCTAAGTCTGAAGAGTACCCACAAGAATTCCTTGACATGGTGAAGAAGGTAATGGATATTATGGGGGTAACTGCTAGTGAGAGTGTTGAGTTAGCTGCATATCAGTTACAAGAGATAGCTTATACATGGTTTAAGTAGTAGAAGGCAGATAGGGTTGTAGATATAGGGGCAATAGATTAGGAGGAGCTTGCTACTTCCTTTATAGATAGGTTCTTCATATTGGAGTTGAGGGAAACTAAGGTGTTAGAATTCATTAACTTGAAGTAGGGCAGTATGACAATGAAGGAGTATTCTCTCAAGTTTACTCAGTTAACCAGATATGCTTCTCATGTTGTAGTAGATGGCAGATCTAAGATGAGTAAGTTTATGTATGGTGTGTCTGACAGTGTGGTCATAGAGTATAGGACCGTGATGCAAATTAAGGCAATGTACTTGGCTGGATTGATGGTCCATGCTCAACTAATTGAGGAGTAGATGACTAAGGAGAAAGAGAGGAAGAACAAGAGGGCTAGAATAGGTAGCATCAACTTTACTCAGTCTAAGTTAGAGGGTGGTAATTGTCCTTAGTTCCACCCAAAATCTTTAGTTCCAGCTCTATCCTCAGCCAGTGCTCTTACAATACCTTATGATTTTTCCTAGCTTAAATTCATCTCTAAAATGTTAAGGGATAGATTCCAAAACAAATACTATTTTTTGGTATGGAATTCCTTAGATTTGGACTTTCTATTATGTAGAAAATTGAATTAGCTTTCCGGCATATAAGATTCGCCTGAATCCAATAACCAAGTAAGAAGTTATGACTATTTTAAGTTTTAGTCGTAAAACACTGTCGTTTGGACCCTTAGCGCATCGCGGATCAGTGTAAATTTCCAATTGTCAATTTCCAATGAAACTCTATGATTTTGACACATTATGGAGAGGCCCAATTTTCCATTTGGCAATTTCCAGTGAGACCTCATGATACTAGCGCGTCGTGCCAGTGGTCAAAATAACAAACTAAAGAGCTCTGTGATTATGGTGCGTCGAGGTGAATGCCCAGTTCCTGCTTGTCCATTTCGTGTGACCCATCACGATAGTGGCACATTGTAGTGGCCATCCAAATTAGGAAAATGTACGTTTCCAGTTTTGTATAAAAGTTTAAAGGGGGTATTTTGGTAATTCTCCAACCCCCAATCCATCCAAAAACAAAATATTAATCATATGTGAGAGCACTTTATGCTTTATTCATTATTCTGTCTTAAACAAAACCCTAAGGCTCATACTTTCTCCCCAAGAAATCCAAAATTTCTCCATTAATTCTCCAAAACTCTTTAAGATTGAGAATTTCCAATCCAAGAACTCTAAGAAGTCATCTCCAAAACATCAATTGAGATTCAAGATTCAAGTTCTAGCATCTAGATCATCAAACTAAGGTATGTGAGGTTTGGACAAGGATAATTCTTTCATCCTTGTGTCCAAAACTTTATTTTAATTACAAATTTACTGCAATTTATGACATTTCTCATGAAATTTAAGTTAGGATTTATACCCATTATTATGAGTGTTTATATCATCAAGCATGAATTTTAAGATATTTTTAACATGAGATTGATGCATGGGTCGTTAAGCCCCAATTTAAGATTATTATTTCAAGATTATTTGTGCTATGAGCACCCTCAGATAAGATTATTCACAGATTTTGACAAAGATTTGACCTTTTGGTCCTAAGCTAAGATATAGAATCCACTTGTTCAGATAACTTGAGATTTAAAGAAAGAAAAGCACAATGGGTTTTCTTGTAAACCCTTGCTCTATTTTTGAAGTGAATTTCTTAAGATTTTAAGCATAAGAATGAGAGTAGTATTTAGCATCGAGATAGGTAGGTGATCTTGGGTGTATTTATACTCTTAAGCACCATAATTTATCCATATTTTAGCTATGTTTAGAGAACAAAGTGTCTAGTTTCTTATGTTTTTACTCTACTTCTATGTAATTGAGCTAATCGATGTGATTATCATGATTTCAGGTATTAATGAGGTAGATGAAGACATTATGGGACTATGGAATGCGTATGGCATATGACACAAGAGAGAGTAGCAACCTGGACCAAATGTGGCACCTAAAAACTACAATCTGGACCAAATGTGGCGCCTAGAAACTATGTCCAAGACTAGTTTGTCATTTATAATTAGTTCAGGGACCTAGAAGGCAATTATGAGAGAAAAGATTATTAAAAGGCTTAATGCTGAATTTTTAAGGAGAATTCAATTATTCTGTATTTTTTTGAAGAGATCAGAGAAGGGTGGCTTAGCTTAAGAGAGAAAAAAATGTTTGTTGATCTTGCTCTCAGTATTCGTAGACTAAGATTGTCTTCTAGTTTTTGGTATGATGAATATTTCTATTGTGATTTTCATTTTATTCATGAGTAGCTAAGTTTATTAGTTAGGGTTATGGAAGCCTTGTAGCATATAATCAATTACTTTGGGTTTTGAATTCATTATGCATTGATTTGTTTACATTATACTCTCTTCATTTATCTTGAATTCTTATGGTTGCAAACATAGAGGATATGCCTTAAAATGCAACTTATTCAAAAGAAAGGTTGTTGTTCAGAAAGGAGAGTAGTGGCAAGAAAATAGGATTACCAACCCCTATTTCATATGTTAATGCCTTAGTAGGATTAACTACTTGGAGATCTCGTATTATTTTTTGTAAACGCTTTTGATTCAAGAGAACTAAAGTGAATTAGTCCTTGATGGTTGAGAAACACTAGGATTATGCTATTAAATACAATATGTTTCTCTGTAAGCATGATGCATGTATGAATTCATAAAGCCCAGAGTTAGAAAGTATTGAAAACTACAAGGTGGACATAACCCTAGCTTTCTTTTTCTCTGAATTTGAATACTACTACACTTATTTCATCTTGTTAAACTAAAACCATTAATTTGTGAACTGAACCAAATTCCCCCTATTTATTTTACGGAAATGAATGATTAAAAGTCAACTAATCTGTATACAACTTAATTAGCACCATATTCCCTGTGGGATTCGACCCCAACCTAGTTGGGTTATATATTTGACAACGACCGCTTACTCTCTCATAAGAGAGGTGTAGTTTGGGCGTATCAAATTTTGGCGCCGTTGCCAAGGAATACGATTGTCGATTGAGTTTATGTGTGTTAATTAACTTTTAGTCAAGTTTCTTAATTTTACGTTTAAGAGAGTTGGTTTGGAATTTTAGCCTACTTGCTTGAATTCAAACTTGTAAATATTTGATTTTAGTTTTCTTTTATTTCTTGTGTTAGGTAGATTTTTATTTTAGTTTACTTATTACTATGGCATCGTGGAATGAACATGAGCTTGGTGGTTGGAAATCTTATCTTGATGTTCCATGTCCATAGTGTGATGGACCTCACTTTTGGAAAGATTGTAGATATGCTCCCCGGAGAGAGATGTGTACACCATCTCCATCCTATGGGGAGTATGATTGTTCTTTATGTGGTGGTCAATATGGACATTCAAGTGATTGCCCTAATGCACCCACCCCCCATTGTGCTAATCTAAATTCTAGTTCTTTTGAGTTTAACGGTCTTATGGTCAAGAAAAGGAAGAACGAAACACCAAAAAGAGTGGCATTGAAGCTTTGTTTCATTGAATGTTGGATCTCCAAGTAAAAAAATATGATATCGTATGTGATATGCATCAAGGAATGAGGCCAATCATTCATGAGGAGATGGATATAGAGGTCAATCATTCAAAACACTCTTCTACATTACACTTAGATGATATCTTATCTGTGGAGTCATTTAACATAATGGAAGAGTGTGAAGATGCGGAGCTAGAACCCTATATTGATATTGAGCAACCCTCAGTGACTTCCCAACCAACCGAACCAACTATGAGAGATGATGCCAAGATTGAGGACTTGGTGCTAGAGTCAAAATAAGAAACTAAGAAAATCTCTAATAAAGACTCTAGCCCAATTCCAAGAGAAGATGTCGAGAAGGTGAGAAAAAGTAAGTGTGTAGTAGATAGTGTGAATTTTGAAGTAGAATTAGATAGGCCTCACCCGAAGCATTTTTCCACAATATGTTTAGATGATATCTTGATCGTGGAATCATAAAAAATAGTGGAAGAGTGTGAAGATGAGGACCAACAATCCTATATTCTTTATTTTACACTTGATAAGCAACATAAAAACACACCTCACTTTAAGACCGAGTTTTTTATCATGCATCATCCATTACTCGGCTTCTTAATTTCTGCACCACCCCCATATGAGCGAGGCAAAAAGATGAATGCGATGTTGGAGGTGAAATTCATATCTTCAAGGTGGAGGAAAAAGTTGATTGGGTCGTGCCATGATACTAAATTAGGCGCTTGGTGGGAGGCAACCCATCATTCTAATCATTTTTGTTATTTTTGATCAATTGTTGGTGTATGAAGTACTAAGGAGGAGATTAGTACTAATTTTGATTTAGAAGTGAGCCATGTCAATGGTGGTAAGTTTAGGAGTGATGGGAACATTACAGGTAAGTTGGAGTGGTCAGATGTGTAAGGCTCAAGTATGATTCGCATTAGAGTTGCGCCTTGAATTATGTAAATCTGACCCAAAAAGTTTTACGGTGTGACTTTATTTTGTGACTTTCAATGAGGTGTGTGGTGTAGCGTAGGGATCGGTCTGATAGGCTCGATCCCTAAGTCCACCACTGACCTCGATGGGGGTGCAGGGTGAAAGCCCCCGCGGTATGAACCTTTCCAACCAAGAGTGTGTCGTACATCCCATCGCACATGCTCACTGGACCAACTATGCAATGCACAATGCGCTATAAATCTTAAGGTGTGTGATTAGATATACACCGCATTGTAAATCGCCTATGCTCACTGCCTCACTTAGGCGATAGGTTAGGCGCCGCCTATGTCAACATAGGCGATAGCTTAGGCGCCGCCTATGTCAACATAGACGATAGTTTAGGCGCCGCTTATACCATTGCCTATGCTCACTGCCTCACTTAGGCGATGGGTTAGGCGCCGCCTACTTTTGCTTTGGCAATTTCATGGGCACCGTCTATTAGTGTAAGTTTGCCTAATAATCCATTTTTTTATTGGATTAACTCGACCCGAATCTCACCCTTTAATAGAATCCACACCATGAATGCCCAAAGTCATCCTTATTTCACTCCTAACCTGCATAAGATTGCTCTCACCATTCTCTTTGTCTTTTAACATTAACTATCTCAAGAATTTTCCTTTTCTTTCACCAAACTTTCATCTTCAAGGTAATTTTTACTTTCTTAATCATTAGTTATTGTGACTCTATGTTATAGCTAAGTGATTTATTAATGATTATGAATTAAATTCTTGCCATGGTGATGTTATGAAAGTGATGGGGTATTGTATATCTTGATATGGTTGAAAGTGTAGAGCATGATTCTGTTCAAAAAGTGCTTCCTTGAAATAGAATTGGGGGAATTGAAGTAAATGAATTGTATTGTGACTAATGTTGATGCACCATGTCAAAGTGTATGTCGATGAAGTCTGAGTACCCGATAAAAACACTTAATTGGTTTATACTAACAAATTAATTATGGGGTGGTGACTTCTCCATCTCTATCTTAATTGAAGTTAACTTGATTATGTATGACTGACATGGATGATATAGGTGATGTGATGAGTACAAGAAAAATGGTTCCAATGATGATCTCCATGTTGGTGGCATGACTTCTAATATGTATGAGAAGTACTCCTAGCCAGGTTCTTTATCTTGTTATTTGCACTGGAGACAGTGCTGAGCTTAAGTGTGGGGTGGCTGGGTACTTTGCTATTTGTTTTGTAAGAAAATAGGACCTTCTCCTTAGTATACTTCTAGATAGGATTAGTTATTTTGTTCATTTTGTTAGTTATTTAGTCATAATTAGGTGTTTTCTTGATGATGGATGGATGGCGACCGTCTTAAGAGAAAAGTAGTCTTTCAATTACATTTAACTGCTCTTGTGGATAACATGACATGATAACATAAATATGTGATGGATCATTATATTTGAAACACCTAGGCTCTAGTTGTGACTCTTTTTATGATTGTTGGTTTTAATTGAATTCATGTGATTGTTCGGTCGAGAATCTATAATGCTCCTAATTGAGTTGACCATGTTCTATGAGTGTGTAAGACTGCTGTATATTCCTTATTGCAACTGATGCTAGAACTTTCCTGGTGTGTATGCAAAGCAAAATAAAGATTGTGAGTTTAGGAGATAATTTAGTCATTTCTTTGATAGCCATTGTTCGTACCTTCTTTTGCCCCTACCTTTGTACATTACTTAGCTAGCCCTATTGAGCCTTTAGCTTGTTCTTTTGTTAGCCTCATAAGTAGCGTAATCCATTCTTTAATAGACCGTAATTTGATCCAAAAGATCCTAAGCTCTTTAATGTAAAATCAACGTGAGTTAGGAGTTTAACAATAAGAGGAAAAAGGTGAAATTGATGCCCCAAAGTCTAGTTATTGGCATGAGCAATTGATGTGGTTGAGAGTAGCTTAAATTGTTGAAAAAATTCAAAATTTTATCCCGGACATATTACAATAAACATGTTTTGGCCCTGGTTCTTCTTGGACATTGTGCACCTCAACTAAGGCAAATTACTTAAGTTGAGGGTGGCTATTATAGGGGTGCGTAACATGAAAAGGGTTCCAAGAAAATATTTGAAAGGGTTGCGTACTCCCACCATAGTGTTATTAATTAAGCTTAACGAGTTGGGGTGAAAAGCAAATCTGTGAAGATAGCAGAAGTGGAAATTGGTAGTTAGAGATTGGTCTTGATTGCATAATGTAGTGTATTAAAGTGCTTAGGGAAGATAGTCACTATTTCTGGCCAAAATAGTTCCTAACCATCCTTAAGCCTGCATTACAACCCGTAAAAGACCTATATGATCCTAATCTTAGCATTCTGATATTAGTGCAGTATTACACCAAGGGCAAGCATATGGTCATCAGTTGTAATTTGAGAATTCTTTGTGAGAGTGAGCGCAACTTGATTCTTGTACCCATTTTGTTAGAAATTGCATGATTGTGAGTGATTATGGGTAACTTTCTTGTTGTGAGGGCATATGGTTGATGAAGGTTGGGTAATTTATATGATTTCTATGCTTAAACGATATGCATGAAATTGCCAACTTAATGAGTCTATTCTTGAGGGTAGGTTGTCTCTAGTAATGATTCCTGAATCTACTTCTTGTTCATAATTGTTGTGTAAGCCTATTTGAGCATCTTGTCTTCCTTTGTGGGTGCTAAGGCTTGTGTAGTATGTATAAATAGATATGTTGTTAGAAGACAAAGAAAGCTTTAAGTGTAGGGTGGTGATCTTGGGTGTATTTATACTCCTAAGCACCATAATTTATCCATATTTTAGCTATGTTTAGAGAACAAAGTGTCTAGTTTCTTATGTTTTTATTCTACTTCTATGTAATTGAGCTAATCGATGTGATTAGCATGATTTCAGGTATTAATGAGGTAGATGAAGACATTATGGGACTAGGGAATGCGTATGGCATATGACACAAGAGAGAGTAGCAACCTGGACCAAATGTGGCGCCTAGAAACTACAATCTAGACTAAATGTGGCACCTAGAAACTATGTCCAAGACTAGTTTGTCATTTATAATTAGTTCAGGGACCTAGAAGGCAATTATGAGAGAAGAGATTATTAAAAGGCTTAATGCTGAATTTTTAAGTAGGATTCAATTATTTTGTATTCTTTTAAGAGAGAAGAGAAGGGCGGCTTATCTTGAGAGAGAGAGAGAAAAACATTTTTTGCTCTTGCTCTCAGTATTCGCACACTAAGATCGTCTTCTAGTTTTTTGTATGATGAATATTTCTATTGTGATTTTCATTTTATTCACGAGTAGGTAAGTTTATTAGTAAGGATTATGGAAGCCTTGTAGCATACAATCAATTACTTTGGGTTTTGAATTCATTATGCATTGATTTGTTTACATCATACTCTCTTCGTTTATCTTGAATTCTCGTGGTTGCAAACATAGAGGATATGCCTTAAAATTCAACTTGTTCGAAAGAAAGGTTGTTTTTTCGGAAAAGAGAGTAGTGACAATAAAATAGGATTACCAACCCCTATTTCATATGTTAATGCCTTAGAAGGATTAACTACTTGGAGATTTCATATTGTTTTTTGGTAAACACTTTTGATTCGAGAGAACTAAAGTGAATTAGTCCTTGATGGTTGAAAACACTAGGATTATGTTATTAAATACAATATATTTCTCTATAAGCATGATGCATGTATGGATTCGTAAAGCCTAGAGTTTGAAAGTATTGAAAACTACAAGGCGAACATAACCCTAGCTTGCCCTTTCTCTGAATTTGAATACTACTACACTTATTTCATCTTATTAAACTGAAACCATTAATTTGTGAACTAAATCAAATCCCCCCTATTTATTTTACGAAAACGAACGATTAAAAGTCAACTAATATGCATACAACTTAATTAACACCATATTCCCTGTAGGATTCGACCCCAACCTAGTTGGATATATATTTGACAACGATCGCTTACTCTCTCGTAAGAGAGGTGTAGTTTGGGCGTATCAGTAGGTTACTATGGTTTCATACCCCAGAAATACGTGCCAATATAGGATTCAGATTTATTCCCACTTCTATGTGGATAACTCAGTTTGTGATTACTAAGATAGAAGTCCTATTTCGATGGCAAGGGTAGAAAAGCCCTACCTAACAGGGCCCAGATGTGGGACTCCATGGATGTTCACATGGTGTATGTCGGTTAGAAGAACCTCCAAAAAAATGTCCCCAACTATTTAACAGTCTATTGATTTAAAGCTTTAAGATAAAAGCATATGTTTTAGAATTTATGGTTTTAAGATTCTTAAGCTTTAAGATAAAGTATTTTACAGATTTCACAACTAAGTGTAATGTCTCACTAGATTTATGTTATATGTTTTATCATTTATGATTTATGATCTTCAAATTTTAGATTACTCAAGCCTGTGTGAGTCATTTACATTTAGCATGCATGATTTTATAAACTGTGATGATATTATTTACTTATTGCATGTATCCCCATATACTCAGTACATCCTCAAAGTACTAATCTACATATATGTCTATGTGCTACATTGTCTTATAACGTAGGTTCAGGTGCTTAGTCTCAGCAGCATGAATGATTATCGAGCATCTCATCTACATTCCTGCAGTTGGTGAGTCCTCATAGTTCGGGAACTTAGTTATTCATACTTTCAGTTTATTAGTAGATTTTTCTTTATTCATTTCAGATAGTTTGAGTCCTCTGGGGGCCTATCCCAGTGATTCTCTAGATTCAGATAGTAAAGGCTTGTCGGACTAGTAGATTCAGTTTTAGACATTTGATTCAGAATTCAGATTTTTCAATATTTTTTTACCCAGACTTCTAGCATATTTCAGATAAGATTTTCCGCATTATAATGATTTCATATTCATATTTCCCCTATCTTGAGATACAGGCTTAATAGAAAGCAGCCAGGGTTAGCTTAGGACTACTTGTAGTTTGGAGCATTGTGTGGCATCCTGGGAACTAGATTTTATGGTGTTACAGGTCTAGTGCCTAAGTTCACAAATGGTAATACGGATAGGGCACCAGGCTTTAAATCTCAGGGTAGTGTTAGCAGTGCTCGAACAAATCCTCTTTGCCAGAAGTATGGCAGAAACTATCAGGGTATCTGCAAAGCTGGCAGTGATGTGTGTTTTGGGTGCAGAAAACTTGGTCATAGAATCATAGATTGTCCTCAGTCAGGTTCACAGGGTCAGTATAATCGTCCTCCAGCTTAGTTTGGTCGCCCGTCATAGTATGTTTCCACTTTCAGTGCCACTAGTGGGCAGTGCCCAAATAGACTCTATGCACTTTATTCTGGACAGTATTAGGAAAGTTCTCCTGATATGGTCATTGGTATGACACAAGTTTATCATTTACATGTTTATGCTTTGCTAAATCTAGGAGTTTCCTTGTTCTTTATAACTTCTTATATAACTGTTGACTTCGGAGTCAATCCTAAAATCCTAACAGAGACCTTCTCAGTCTCTACCCCAGTGGGTAACTCTATCATAGCCAGTGGGTATACAGGAACTGTCCAGTTATGGTATCTCAGATAGTTGGTTCAGTAAACTTAGTAGAGTTAGAAATGACAAATTTTGACGTCATTCTCGACATGGATTGTCGTTATTCATGCTATGCTTTAGTTGACTATAGAAATAGAGTTGTCCATTTTCAGTTCTCGAATGAATCTATCCTAGAATGGAGGGGTAGTACTTCAGCACTTAGGGGTCAGCTTGTTTCATACCTTAGAGCGAGAAAAATGATATCCAAGGGGTGTATCTACCATCTCATTCGAGTTAAAGCCTCTAGTTCTGAGACCCCTAACCTTGAGTCAGTTTCAGTAGAATGTGAATTTCTAGATATGTTTCCTGAAGATCTTCCTGGAGTTCCTCCCAAAAGGTAAATTGACTTTGGAATAGACCTTCTTCCAGATACTCAATCTATCTCTATTCTGTCATACAGAATGGCTCTAGCAGAACTTAAAGAATTAAAAGAGCATTTGAAGGATCTCTTATATAAGGGATTCATCAGACCAAATGTTTCCCCGTGGGGCACACCAGTTCTTTTCATGCATAAGAAAAATAGTTCTCTCAATATGTATTGATTACCGTCAATTAAACAAAGTCACTATTAAAAAGAAGTATCCACTTTCCAGAATTGATGACTTGTTTGACCAACTTCAGGGTGCCAGTTACTTCTCTAACATAGACCTCAGATCAGGCTATCATCAACTCAGAGTCAGAGAATGTGACATTTTAAAAATATCTTTCAAAACACAGTATGGTCACTTTGAATTTCTAGTCATGTCATTTGGTCTTACCAATTCCCCAGTATCTTTCATGGACTTGATGAACAGAGTGTTCAAGCAGTAATTGGACATATTCATTATAGTCTTCATACATGACATTCTTGTCTACTGCCGCAGTGAACATGATCATGCAAACCATCTCAGAATAGTATTACAGACCCTCATAGCTCATTAATTGTCCGCCAAATTCAGTAAATGCAAATTTTGGCTAAGGTTAGTAGCTTTCCTTATACATATAGTTTTCAGTGATGGCATTAGAGTTGATCCTCAAAAGACCAAAGCAATGAGAAACTGACCCAGACCCATCTCTATATAAGATATCAGGAGTTTCTAGGGTTTGGCTGGCTATTACCAATGGTTTGTTGAAGGATTTTCATCTATTGCATCCCCCATGTCCAGATTGACTTAGAAGAAAGTCAAGTTCTAGTGGTCTATAACAACCTATTTCATCGTTATTAAATTATCCAAAATAAATTCATGAAATTTCATTCCTTAATATTAACTTGGGTCCAAAATAGCAAATATTTAATTTTTTATGTTACCTCGAATTTCTTGGTGAAGGTTTTAGCCTGTGGATGTGTCTAGATAGACTCAATCTCAATGAATTTAATTATTCATGAGTTCTAATATCAATACTTTAGTTTTAAAGTTCTTTTAGGATGATTTAAGGCCGAACAATATCCCTAATATGAAGTTAAGTTTATGTAATACCTCATACTTTTCCTAGCTAATTTCATCTCAAGAATGTCTAGTATTAGATTTTACATTGAATAATGGTTATTCCATAAGGAATTTTCAAGATTTTCACATTGGTCATGTGGGAAATTCAATAAGCTTTCCATCGATATAAGATTCGCCCAAATCCGGTAATCGGGTCAGAAGTTACGACTATTACAAGTTTCCATCATAAAACAGCACCATATTACTCAGTGGCGCGCCGCACCACAAGAGAAAATGGTATTTGGAAAATTCTAGTAGAGGTTCATGATTATGGTGCATTGCGCTAGGGCCCAAAATCAGAATTTTCATTTTCCAGTGTCTTAGCACGATTTCCTCCACGTCGCGCCAAAGTTCCAGATCACAAAAGAAGGGGCAACACGATGGCTCCATATCGCACCATCCCTCAGTTTCCCAATTTTTAAATTCCAGTGACACGGTGCGATAGCACCGTATCACGCCAGGGGTTCAGTTTGGGAAAATTTTTCCTAAATTAAATAACGCGTCCAGGGTTAAAAGTGTCAACTTATCACCCCTATTTAAGCCCTTTAACATATGATTCAGCCACTTTTCACCCAAAATACACTCTCTTCTCTCAAAAACCTCTCAAGAACAAGCTAGGGTTTTCATAGAAGATCCAATTCCAAGAAATTTCCTCCGTCAATCTTTACGAAATCACGAACTAAAGTATGCATAGTGTTCATTCATGGACTCCTTTCATCCATGAAGTCAAAGAATCCCTTTTCCAACTTCAAGTTATGGATTTTCATTATCATTTCATAATTGGGCTATTCTTTTTCATGTTGATAAATGAGAAATTGAATTCTACTCCATGTTGGGTGATAATTTCTATGTGGGTGTAATTATTATAGATATAGATTCATGCAAACCTATGACTAAACCCTTTAATGATGAAATTAGAATATGACCCTGATGTTTAATTGTTGTACAATGATGTTCACATATACCATGCCTACAATATGTTTGATTTAATGCCTAAATAAAGAAAAATAGTCTTATGACTCAAGAAATCTCCATGATCTCATGAACTCAGTCAGTTGTTAGATATCAGTGGTATTTCATCAACCAATGGAATTCAGTAACTTTGCCCATGTTCAGTTCAGCAAATGATGATTCAGAGTTTATTCAGATGGGAGTAGGAATTAGCACCGAGTGAACCCAAGGATAGGAACACATACTATCAGATAAGGGTGTAATTCTTAAAGGCCATCCTTGCATTCCAGAACAATGTAACCAATATAGGTTAAGACATCAACACTGTCAGGTGAGGGTTGATGAGAGGGATAAGCACTGTCAGATAAGTGCCCCACCATTCTCGTATAGGGGATACTATTAGATGAGGGTCACCCACAGCTTCTCTTTATCGGTGATGCGATATTGACACCCTTCCAATTGGAGTTACAGATTGGGCCCCAACTCAGCCATAATAGCGTATCAGGGGCATGTAAGTTAGATAACTACTTTCCACAGTTTTATGTTATAGAATCATGACTATCAGTTCAGTCAGTTAGAGGCTTTCTACTATCATGTTTTAGACTTCAGTATGTTCAGTTTTATTTTGGATATTCTATTACCCTACACAAATGTTATATCATGCAGATCATGTTCAGTATTGAACCTTATGGCCTAACAGTTCATGTTTCCGCATTATAAAGTATTTTATGTAGTATACAGGTACAGATATCAGTCATGGATTAGCTTGTGGTCCTTCAGAGTCATTCATAAGCATTGTGTAGCATTTCGGGTACCAGATTTGGGATATTACAAAATTGGTATCAGAGCCTAAGTTTCAATAGAATCCTAGGAAGTCAGAAAGCCAAATCTAGTAGAGTCTTGTACATGGGTGTGTTGTGCGCCACATTTATGTGCAAGAGGCTATAAGATATTTTAGGAACAGTTTCCCTTCTTTTGTTATTCATGTCATGCTAGTGAGCATAATCTTAAGTCAATTTCTCAGTCTAATCTATTTCCCTCTTTCTTCTACAGACCATGCCTCCTAAAAGAAGAAATGGAAATCAGTCAGCCCCCTAGCTGGAAGATCCTTCGGGCAATCATGTTTCTTATGTGGAGTTTAGGGCTGAATTCACTACTCTTGCTCAGTCAGTTTACACTCAAACTAAAAAGCCAGCAGTTATTCTGGCCAACCCAGTGGCCAACTCAATTTCCACTCAAAATAAAAAGACAGCAGTTATTCCGGCCAACCTAGTGGCTAACTTAGCCATAGCTAGGATTCGAGACTTCACCTAAATGAATCCTTCATTCTTTCTCGGGTCTAAGACAGATGAGGACCCTTAGGAATTCCTAGATTAGGTGCAGAAGGTGATAGACATCATGGGGGTTACTACTGGTGAGAGTGCTGAGCTAGCTGCATATCAGTTGCAAGATGTTTCTCAGACTTCGTTCAAGTAGTGGAAGTCAGAGAGGGCAGATGATACAGATCCAGTTGAGTGGGAGGAGTTTTCATCTACTTTCATCGATAGATTCTTTTCCCTAGAGCTTAGAGAGGCTAAGGTGATAGAATTCATTAGCCTCAGGCAGGGTAATATGACGGTGAAAGAGTATTCTCTTAAATTTAGTCATTAGCCAGATATACCCCTCAAGTGGTTACAGAAAGAAGAGCCAAGATGAGTAAGTTCATTTCAGGGGTGAATTATAGCGTGGTTAGTGAGTGTAGATCCGCCATGCTGAATAGTGACATGACTTTAGCCAGGATTATGACTCATGCTCAGTAGATTGATGAGCAAAAGATTAAGATGAGAGAGAAACCGAATAAGAGGGCGAAGATAGGTAGCTTCAACTTCGGTCAGTCTAAGTTAGAAGAAGAAAATCGTTCTCAATTTCATCTTAAGTCATCAGTTCCAGCTCCTTCTATATCCAGTGCTCCAGTTCCTAAGTTTAGAGAAGGTAACAAAGACAGAGTGCCAGGATTTAATTCCCAGGGCAGTATTAGTAGTTCCCACACCTGTCCTTTTTTCCAGACTTGTGGCAAGCACTATCAAGGTATTTGCAGAGCTGGTAGTGGTATTTGTTTTGAATGTGGAAATCTAGGCCACAAAGTCAGAAACTGCCCTCAGTCAGGTTATCAGAGTTATCTCCACACCTCAGCTCAGTCCGATCGCTCGAATCAGTAGGGTGCCATTACCAGTGATACTAGTAGGCAATGCCCAAATCATCTCTATACTCTTTAGTCCTGACGGGATCAAGAAAATTCTCCTAATGTAGTTACTGGTACGTTACAGATCTTTTATGTGCATGTTTATGCTTTGCTAGATCTAGGAGCCTCTTTGTATTTTGTCACTCCCTATATAGCAATCGATTTTGGAGTCAGTTTTGAAATTCTAGCAGAGCTGTCAGTTTTGAAATTCTAGCAGAGCCCTTTTCAGTCTCTACCTTAGTGGGTAAAACCATCATAGCCCGGCGGGTATACAGGAACTGTCTGGTTATGATATCTCAGAAATTTACTTCAGCAAACTTAGTCGGATTATAGATGACTGATTTTGATGTCATTCTCATCATGTATAGGCTTTATTCTTTCTGTGCCACAGTCGACTATAGAAATAGAATAGTCCAGTTTCAATTTCCAAATGAACCCATCCTTGAGTGGGAGAGTAGTACTTCAGCGTTTAGAGGTTAGCTTGTTTCCTACCTTAGGGCATGGAAAATGATATCTAAAGGGTGTGTCTATCATATTGTTTGAGTTAAGGAAACTAGTTCCGAAACTCCTAACCTTGAATCAGTTCCATTTTTAGGTGAATATTCAGATGTCTATCCCAAAGATCATCCAAGAATTCCTCCCGAAAGGGAAATAGACTTCAGCATTAATCTTCTTTCAGATACTCAGCTTATATATATATTGCCATATAGAATGGCACCAGAAAAACTCAGAGAATTGAAAAAACAATTGAAGGATCTCTTAGATAAGGTATTTATCAGGCCCAGCGTTTCCCCATGGGGCGCTTCAATATTATTCGTGCGTAAGAAAGATGGTTCTCTTATAATGTGTGTAGACTACCATCAACTCAATAAGGTTACAGTCAAAATCAAGTATCCTCTTCCTAAAATTGATGACTTATTTGACCAACTTTAGGGTGCCAGTTATTTCTCTAAGATAGACCTCAGATCCAGCTATCATCAGCTCAGATTCAGAGAATGTCACATTCCAAAAATAGCTTTCTATACTCGGTATGGTCACTTCAAATTCCTAGTCATGTCATTTGGTCTTACTAACGCCCAGCTGCTTTCATGGACTTGATGAACCGTGTGTTCAAACAGTACTTGGACATGGTCATTATAGTCTTCATAGATGATATCCTAGTCTATTCCCGCAGTGAACGCGATCATGCAGACCATCTCAGAACAGTACTTCAGACTCTCAAAAATCATTAGTTGTTTGCTAAATTTAGTAAGTGCAAATTTTGGCTAAGGTCAGTAGCATTCCTTGGTCACATCATTTCCAGTGATGGCATTAGAGTAGATTCTCAAAAGACCAAAGTAGTAAGAAATTGGCCTCGCCCTATCTCTCCATCAGATATTAGGAGTTTTTTGGGTTTGGATGGCTATTACAGATGGTTTGTTAAGGGATTTTCTTCTATTGCATCCCCTATGTCTAGATTGACTTAGAAGAAAGTTAAGTTTCAGTGATCAGATCCTTACGAGAAGAGTGTTCAGGAGTCGAAGACTCGACTCACCTTAGCTCCAGTCTTAGCTCTCCAAGATAGTTTAGATGGGCTCGTAGTGTATTGTGATACATCCAGAGTGGGTATAGGTTGTGTCCTCATATAGCATGGTATGGTCATAGCCTACGCCTCCAGACAGATTAAACCCCATGAGAGAAATTATCCTACTCATGATCTTGAGTTATCAACCGTAGTCTTTGCCTTGAAGATTTGGAGGCATTATCTCTACGGAGTTCATGTAGATGTCCTGATAGATCAAAAGAGTCTTCAGTATATCGCTTCTCAAAAAGATCTCAATCTTCGTTAGAGAAGGTGGTTAGAGCTCTTGAAAGATTATGACATGAGTATCCTTTATCATCTGAGCAAGGCCAACATAGTGGCCGACGCTCTCAGCAGACTATCCGTGGGTAGTGTTTCTCATGCTGAGGATAGTAAGACGAAGTTAGCTTAGGAAGTCCATCAGCTTGCCAGACTAAGCATTCACTTAGTCGATACAGATGAGGGTGATATATGGGTTTAGAGTAGTTCAAAATCATCTCTAGTTTCTGAGGTGAAAGAAAAGCAATAAGAGATCCCAGCTTTGTCAAGTTGAAAGAGTCAGTTCAGGATCAGAAAATAGATGTTTTCTCCCAAGGAGGAGATAGTGTTCTTCGTTGTCAGGGTCGTCTCTGTGTTCCAGGTGTAGATGACTTAAGGCAGCGAATTTTTGCAGAAGCGCATGGTGTGTGCTACTCTATTCATCCAGGGGCTACAAAGATGTACCGCAACTTGCGGGAAATCTATTGATAGAGTGGGATGAAAAGAGACATTGTAGAGTTTGTGGCTATGTGATCTACATGTCAGCAGGTTAACATAGATCATCAGAAGCCTAGTGGGTCCATGCAGGATTTCAGTATTCCTACTTGGAAGTAGAAAGTTGTGAACATGGACTTCGTGATGGGTTTTCCTCAAACTCGTCATTAGAATGATTCAATCTGGGTCATTGTATAAAGAATGACCAAATCAGCTCATTTCCTTCCAGTTTATGACTCTTATTCAGCCAAGGATTATTCCAAACTCTACATCAAGGAGTTGGTCAGATTGCACAGTGTACCGTTGTCCATTATCTCATACAGAGGTACCCAGTTCAACTCTAATTTCTGGAAAGTGTTCCAAAAAGGTCTTGGTATCCAAGTTCATCTCAGTACAGCCTTTCATCCTCAGATAGATGGTCAAACAGAAAGGACCATTCAGACGTTAGAAGATATGCTAAGGAAGTGTGCAATCTATTTCAAGGAAAGTTGGGATGACCATTTACGTTTGATTGAGTTTTTATACAAAAACAGCTATCATTCTAGTATTCGGATGGCTCCATTCAAAGCACTCTATGATAGGAGATATAGGTCTCTAATTGGTTGGTTTGAAGTTAGTAAAGCCTCAGTCATAGGTCCTGACTTGGTATTCGACGCCTTAGAAAAAGTCCAGTTGATTAGAGAAAAACTCTATGTTTCTCATAGCCGATAGAAGTCCTATGCAGATGTTCATAGAAAAGATCTCAAGTTTGAGATTGGTGACTATGTCTATTTAAAGATCTCTCCCATGAAGGGAGTGAAGCAGTTTGGCAAGAAATGAAAACTTAGTCCCTGATATGTCGGTCCCTTCAAGATTCTTAGTCGATTCAGCAGGGTAGCTTATGAGCTAGAATTACCTTCAGATCTAACCTTAGTTCATCCAGTATTTCATGTCTCTTTTCTTAAGAAGTACATAGGTGACCCATCAGTTGTAGTCCCTATTCAGATCATTGATGTTCAGAACACTCTCTCTTATGAAGAGATTCCAGTCAAAATATTAGAATATCAAACTCGTAGATTGAGGAACAAAGAAGTCCCTCTAGTGAAGGTTCTTTGGCAAAATAAATTCATCGAGGGAGCTACTTGGGAAGCAAAGGCAAAAATGTGTACCAAGTATCCTCACTTCTTCTTCGCCAACTCAGATCAAGCTCAAAGTAATAGTTCTTCTTAAGCTTACTGAGTTTTATGTTCAGTGTTCATCACAAACTTGGTATGCAGTTCATGCTTACGTTCCCATTATAAACTTGGTATCCAGTACCATGCATATTCAATCATGCACGCATGTATCAGTTCAGTTATTTAATTATGCATCAGACATGCATTCTTATTGTGAGAAACTTAATTCTTCAGAACACTCAGTCATGCATTCATGAATAGATTACACAAGCATCAGATATGCATGCTCATTATTATATGTTCAGCTGGTAAGTCATGTTAGTAATGAGATCATGTTTTAGTTATTCATGTTTAGCATGTACATCAGTTGTCTTTTCTTCCCTCTCAGCCAGTCTCATTCGAGGATGAAAGTTCTCAAGGGGAAGATATTGTAATACCCCATACTTTTTCTAGCTAATTTCATCTCAAGAATGTCTAGTATTAGCTTCTAAATTGAAAAATAGCTATTTTCTAAGGAATTCTCAAGATTTTCCCTTTTTGTCATGTGGAAAATTCAATAAGCTTTCCATCAATATAAGATTAGCCCAAAATTTGATAACTGGATCAGAAGTTACGACTATTTCAAGTTCTCATCATAAAATAATGTCATATTAGTCAGTGGCGCGCCGTGCCACAAGAGGAAATGGCATTTGGAAAATTCTAGTAGGATCCACAATTATGGCGCGTCGCGCCAGGGCCCAAATTCAGAATTGTCCTTTTCTAGTGTCTTAGCGCGATTTTCTCCGCGTCGTGCCAAATTTCTAGGTCGAAAAAGAAGGGGTAATGTGATGGCTCCACGTCACGCCATCCCTTAGTTTTCCAATTGTCAAATTCCAGTGACACGTTGTGATAGAGTCGCGTCGCGACAGGGGTTCAGTTCGGGAAAATTTTATTGAAATTAAATGACACATCCAGGGTTAAAAGGGTCAACTTTCCAGCCCTATTTAAGCCCTTTAACACGTGATTAAGCCACTTTTCACCCAAAATACACTCTCTTCTCTCAAAAACCTTTTAAGAACAATCTAGGGTTTTCATTGAAGATCTAATTCCAAGAAAGTTTCTCCGTCAATCTTCATGAAAGCATGAACTAAGGTATGCATAGTCTTCATTCATGAACTCCTTTCATCCATGAAGTCCAAGAATCCCTTTTCCAACTTTAAGTTATGGATTTTCTTTATGATTTCATGATTGCGCTATTCTTGTTCATATTGATAAATGAGAAATTGAATTCTACTTCATGTTGGGTGATAATCTCTATGTAGGTTTAATTATTATAGATATAGATTCATGTAAACCTATGACTAAACCCTTGAATGATGAAATTAGAATATGACCATGATGTTTAACTGTTGTATAATGATGTTTACATGTACCATGCCTACAATATATTTGGCTTAATGCCTAAATGAAGGAAGAGTGCCTAAGTAGCATGTTGTCATGAAATCCCTATGTATGTACAAGCTTATGCCTATCACATGTTTGATAAAATGCTTCAGTAAATACATTATGGTGATTATTATGTATTCAAGCAAGTCATGTTTTGTCAGTTTACTGTTATTAAGTCCTGGGGGTACTTGTACCCGAAATATTAGCTCTGTGTCTAGAGCCATGTCATGTTTTCATGATACTCTTAGTGAAGCTATGATTCTTTAGACTTCAGATAGTCTTATGACTCAGGAAATTTCCATGATCTCATAAACTCAGTCAGTTTTTAGATATCATAGTATTCCATCAGTCAATGGAATTTAGTAACTCAACCCATGTTTAGTTTAGTAAATCATGATTCATAGTCTATTCAAATGGGAGTAGGAATTAGCACCGAGTGAACCCAAGGATGGGAACACACACTATTAAATGAGGGTGTGATTCTTAGATGTCATCCTTGCATTCTAGAACCATGTAGCCAGCATAGGTTGAGACATCAATACTATCCGATGAGGGTTAATGAGGTGGATAAGTAGTGTCAGATAAAGGCCCCACCATTCTCGTATAGGGGACACTATCAGATAAAGGTTGCCCATAGCTTGTCCTTACTGGTGGCACGGTATTGACACCCTTCCAATTGGGGTTATAGATTAGACCCCAACTCAGCCATAATGGCATATTAGGGGTATGTCGGATAGATAACTACTTTCCATAGTTTCATGTTACAGAATCAGGACTGACAGTTCAGTCAGTTAGAGGCTTTCTAGACTATCATGTTTTAGACTTTAGTATGTTCAGTTTTATTTTGGGTATTCTATTACCCCACACAGATGTTATATCATTCAGATCATGTTCGGTATTGAACCTTATGGCCTATCAGTTCATGTTTCCATATTATAAAGTATTTTATCCAGTATACATATATAGATTTTAGTCATGGGTTAGCTTGTGGTCCTTCAGTTTCATGAGCACCGTGTAGCATTTCGGGTACAAGATTTGGGGCGTTACAGTTTATATCTTTCTTTTTGATACAGTTTTGATATGGGTTTCAATTATGGATAACTTCAAATAACCATATCTCCTATAATATAAGGATTTAGGCGTCCCACTTCCTACAAAATCAACGATCTCTGAGTCCTCTTTCCAAGCAACAAACCCTTCCTCAATCCAAATTCGGAGTAAAAAGTTATGGTTGTTTTAGTGAGCACTTTCCGGGCTGAAATGAGATTTCATTGTAGCAAAAATTCTGATGATATTTAAATTAGCTTCAGCCATAATTTAGGTCTAAAAACCTAAATTTCATTCCCCAACCCAAGAGAGGTGATTTCCCAAAGTTTAAGGTGAAATTTCTTCGTTGGGGAAAATTTTTCCATTATTTTCTTCGTCTTTTAATTCTTTAACATCTTTGAATCCTTAAAAAGAGCTTTAATGGTTGAATTCTTTTAGGAATACTCATGGGTGTTTTTAATATGGCTTAGAGATGATTCTGAACTATAAATTAAAGATTCCTTACATAAATTTCATAAACTAGATTATGAATTTTAATGGTTAGGAACCGTGAATTCTGTAAAGATGAGATCTTTAGCATAAAAACTTCATTAATGGAGATGGGTTAGACTTGAAGAGGTAATTAATGATTGATTGAACTTGGAAATGATATAGACCTTGACTTAAAGATAGAATTAGTGGATTTGAATTCTCAAGATTTTTGTTTAAATAGTAATTATTTAATTACTCTTATAATTGCTTGATTTTTAGATGATTGATTATTCCAAGGCATGAAGGAAAAAAGAGAGCATCTTTGTTACAGCTTGTTTCTTCCAAAATCTTTGCGTCCAAGTAGGCTAGGTTTAATGATAGAAGATTGTGTTATTTTATATTTACATAATTTAGAATTAATGAGAGAAAGAATGTCTAGGCCTGCGGGCATGGAGTTGAGGTGCATAAAGACACGAGTACTTAACTTTCATCCCAAAAACTATATTATTGATTAATTATGTGATATTTATGATATTATGTGTTATGTGCCCAAAAGGAGATTGTTGTAAATGTAATATATGAACATGATTTTTTTTAGTTGTTCTAGTGATGAACCTAGTTGAGTTGCAATGGTATTAAGTTTTATGTATTTTGCAATAATATGAGAAGGAGAATTATGCTAAGATCGAATATTGATGAGCATAGTAATATCTAAGGGATAGATGACTGAATTAGTGCGATGATTGTATTATGTGGAAAGACGTAGAGGATAATGATACGCATGAATGTGCTAGTTATAGGTGGTGATGTTAGAACCCAAGTTGTGGTATTTAAGAAGATAATGATATTTTTAATAATTAATGAATAATTAAGGCTCCAATAGTGACTTGTATGCGTAATAATTAAATTGTGATTTATTTTATGATATTCTTATTTTGATATTGATAAAAATACTATATCTATTGGATGCCCATGAGAGGCCAAATTGGTGATAATGATGGTTTATTGAATTGTGCCTATAAGTGGCTTGTTTGATAATGATATCTCCTAAATTGGATACTTGTTGATTGGTATTCAGACATTCTTAAAATTATTGATGTTTGGATTGTTGAGATGTGTATAAATGATTATTGAAAATTTACTTGATGGAATTGTCTTATGACTTTAAGTGTACTTGTAAACTTGTTACCCCGTATTGTATGTTGTGAGGTGGTGTAAATTTAATATTAATATTACTTGTTTATGTTGGATTGGATACCCCACCGGTACAGATATATATATGTTGGATCGGGAACCACGCTGGTACAGATATTTATATGTTGGATCGGGTACGGGTATGCATATGTTGGATCGGGTACCACCCTGGTACGGATATGTATATGTTGGGTCAGGTACCACACTGGTATGGATATGTATATGGTGGATTAGGTACCACGTTGGTACCGTACATGAACATAGATTGTTCCCTGCAGGTCATGGCTATTTGGGAAAAAAAAAGTCCCATAGCATGTGTGTACATATTTGTATTGAGTCTGTGGATGTTTATAGTATGGTTGATACTCTTGATGGTTATGTGGGTTGTTTGTGAGCACTGTTTGATCTGTTATTGTTGTAATATTGATTCATTGGGTATTTGATTGTATGCTATGTATTTGAAAAAGTGAAACTTTGTACTTACTTATATTTTGGTTGACTTGCTTCATTTGTACGTGTTGTAATCGTAGCTTACCAAAATGGATAGTTATCAATCTTTAATATTATAAGAGAGCATTTGGTTGTTAGCCTGGGGGTTTTAGTATGGGTTGTCTATGATTACTGGTTTGTTCTTGTCAATATGAGTAATGAAAAAGATAAGGTGAATAAAGAGGAATAGTGATGTATTAGCATTGGATTGCGGTTGATGGCATGAATTAATGAGGCTAGAGTACGTTAGCAGCAAATATAATATTGATGATTTAAAAGAGTAGTTGGATGTTGTAACTTATATAGGTAAAGTAATAATATTTTTCTAACCTTAGTTGAATTATATTTCATTTAAGATGTCATGATTTATTTTCCTTAATTCTATTTTATGATTATATGAACTAAAAAAGTAGGTTGATGATGCCTACTAGTACGTGTGGTTGTACTGACCCTACTCTTCTACATTCCTTCTAGGAGTGTAGACTGGATGCAGGTTAGTTTCAGTTACTAGATGGATGACGCTATTTAGCACTAACTTCTGTACTTTCTTCTAGACATATGTTAGAGTCTTTGTATTATTTATTTTATTTTCAGTCTATGTTGTAGTAGATATCTCTTGTACATGTCTGACCAAGTCTTGGGATAGTGAAGGATATTTATAAGAAGTTTTTGACAAAGTTTATTTTTTAGTATTTAATTTACTTCATATTTCCTTAAAAACAGAAGTCTTTTGCATATTTTAGTCCGGTAATAAGGGTTCTCCTAGCTACTTGAATAGCGTAGGTACCCACGTGGTCCATTAGTCTGGGTACCCATACGGTCCATTAGTCTGGGTCATGACAGTTGGTATTAGAGCGTTAGGTTCACCGGTCCCACAAGTACAGGTGCAATGTCAAGTAGAGTGCCATAGATTGGTGTGTAGGGCCCCACACCCAATCTTCGGAAGGCTATGAGGCATGTAGATGTTATTTTACTTTCTTTCTTTCCATCATGTCATCCTAATCTTGAACTATTGGATTTAATCTAATTGATATCTTGATAATTCTAATTGGTATCTTAACAGAGCTCAATTGGAATGTAGTTGATTCCAATTGGTATCTTAGTAATTTTGAATAAAAATCTAGGAGATTTCAATTGGTATCTGTTAATAAGATCTAAAGATTATTGCTAATAGGTAAAGACTTGTGAAAATTGGGAACTTATTGATTGCTTGTGTTTGATATTTTGCTAAACTTGTGTTGCTAGATTTTTGTCATTGTTGTGAATTATTTTTGTTTGAATTTAAGTGATGAAAATTGATGAAATTGTTTTTGTTGATAATTGTGATGAGATTATTTGATTTCTTGTTATTGTGAAACTAGCAATTCTATGGTGCTTACTTATTTTTGGTACTATTAAACTGATGAAATTGATGGTATGAGAATTGAAAGGATGATATGAGAACATGATCTCAAGAAAAGATGGTGAAAAAGTGACATGAATAAAGGACTAAAGTTATATGTGTTTTCCGTAATGACAGGTTCTTGTTAATGATGTTGTGGATGGATCCTTGTGTAGTTTGATTATTTGATATTATTTGGGGATCCTTGTGTGGTCCTGTCATTGAGACTGTATTTAGAATTTTTGTCCAGCTCTATTATTAAAATTATAATGGGTTCGACTAAATAAGTGACATTATCTTTGAGTTCCTTATGGGAACGAATTCTTAATGCTTGGCAAAATAATGAGTTTTAAATTAAAGTGACAAAAACTAGTAGATGTTGTTGATACCTACAGAATTTGATCGATATCTTTTCTGGAATATGATATTGGTGATGAGACTGTTAATGACCTGTAATCAATTTATTTTTTTTGGCATTTCTTTTGTGCTAGTGATGTGGGGACCACTCTTGAGGTGATTAAGAGTTAAGTGAAGACCGTAGTAAAAATATTGTTAGGTAGAAATAAGAATGACTCTGTTTTTCTTAATTTGGTGTTAGTGATATAAGTGTGGTTTACCTAGACCAGACGTGTTTGTCGTTGAGAAATATTGAGTTAATAATTGTCAAGACATAAGTTGTAGCTGTGGATTTATGCATTAAGAAAAATATTGAGAAGATCAATTATTATTGACTTGATCATGTGGCTGAATTATACATTTGCATGTCCCACAGAATTGACTGATATATGACACTTCTAGAGGATAGTAATTTCCATGATAGTGGCAATGCAAAATCAAATGACTTAGTTACACTCGTAAAATAATTAAGAATGAGACTTCATGGGAAAATAAGTAAATTATTAATGGCATGATTGGTCTTTCTTGGGTGATACTTCATGGATATTGCTTGTTGAGTGACTAAGGTATGATGATTAGATGAATATTAATGATGTTGTGGAGGAGAATGTGTTGTAGGCTATAACTCTGTGGGATCCTTATAGCTAATAGTTGTAAGTCTGTGTAATGAGTGTGAGGTTATGTTGTCATCTATGTATAGTAGTAAATACTAAGCTTGAATCGTGGGTAATCTTGAGGTGAAAATAATAGTGTTTATGAAATGTTGAAGCTAGCTTTATAGAATGAATTTAATAGTCTTGATTGAGTTCATGTGGATATCTAATTATGTGACTTGTAAGTGGTGTGGTGGCTTAAATATGATCTAATGTAGATTCTTCATGGGATAGTCTTGGCTAGAAATCGAGTTAGGTATCTTAGGGAGAGCTTGTGTGTTGGATTGATTAGATGTGAATTATCTAGTGTTGAAAATATGAGTAGTAGATTCATGAGCATCTCATAGCACTTTTCAGAATTGAATTTGGGGCTCTAGAGCTTCGGCAAAAAAAGAAGAAGGTATTTTTTAATATTTATCTTCTTCAAGGTTAATCTTTTAACCATATTTATCTTGCTTTCGTAAAACTCAAGTTTCAGACTTAGGCCGTTGAAAGGAGAATAAGTGATTCGTGTGTAAATATTTGCATCTTCGTATTTTAAAAATCTTTGATAGAATGACTGAGTATAGAATGTGGGTTGGTCGCTAAGGATACCGAGTGTATGAATAGGGTGCAGTATAAGAAACTCTATTAGTAATGTCTCTCTAATTCCAACCTCATACTTTTCTCCACTGAATGTCCATTTGGGGATGAACGGATGGTAAATTGGTAACTGATTGTAATGACCTATTTCATCATTATTAAATTATCCATAATAAATTCATGAAAATTCATTCCTTAATATTTTGGGTCCAAAATAGCAAATATTTTATTTGTTATGTCACCTCAAATTTTTTTGGCAAAGATTTTAGCGTTCGGATGTGTCTAGATAGACTCAAGCTCGATGAATTTAATTATTCATGAGTTGTAATATCAATACTTTAGTTTTAAAGTTCTTTTAGGATGAATTAATGTCAATATCCTAACGCATAGTTAAGTTTATAACTTTCTTTCCGATACAATTTTGATATGGGTTTCGATTAGGGATAGCTTCAAACGACCATATCTCCTATAATATAAGAATTTATGGGTCCAACTACCTATCAAATCAAAGATCTATGAGTCCTCTTTCCAATACAACAAACCATTCCTCAATCCGAATTTGGAGTAAAAATATATGGTTGTTTTAGTGAGCACTGTCCGGGCTGAAATGAGATTTCGTTGTAGCAAAAGTTTTGATGATATTTAAATCAGCTTCAGGCGTATTTTAAGTCTAAAAACCCCAAATTTCATTCCCGAACCCTAGAGAGGTTATTTCCCAAAGCTTAAGGTTAAATATCTTCATTGAGTTAAGTCTCCATTATTTTCTTCGTCTTTTAATTCTTTAACATCTTTGAATCCTTAAAAAGACCATTAATAGTGGGATTGTTTATGGAATACTCATGAGTCTTTTTAATATGGCTTAGAGTTGATTCTAAACTATAAATTAAAGATTCCTAACAAGAATTTCATGAACTAGATTATGAGTTTTGATGGTTAGGAACCTTGAATTCTGTAAAGATGAGACCTTTAACATAAAATATCCATTAATGGAGATGGGCTATGCTTGAAGGGCTAATTAATGATTAATTGAACTTGGAAGATGATATAGACCTTGAATTAAAGGTAGAATTAGTTGGTTTGAATTTCCAAGATATTTGTTTAAAGAGTAATTATTTAATTATTCTTATAATTGCTTGATTTTTAGATGATTGATTATTCCAAGGCGTGAAGAAAAGGAGAGAGCATCTTTGTTGCAGCTTATTTCATCCAAAAGCTTGGCGTCCAAGTACGTTAGGTTTAATGAGTAGAAGATTGTGTATTTCATATTTTCATAATTTAGAATTGATGGGAGAAAGCATGTCTAGGCCTGCGGGCATGGAGTTGAGGTGGATAAAGACATGAGTACTTAACTTTAATCCCAAAAACTATATTACTGATTGATTATGTGATATTTATGATATTATGTGTTATGTGCTCGAAAGGAGAATGTTGTAAATGTAATATATGAACATGATATTTTTTTTAGTTGTTCTAGTGATGAACCTAGTTGAGTTTTAATGGTATTAAGTTGTATGTATTGTGCAATAATATGATGAGGAGAATTATGCTAAGATTGAATATTGATGAGCATAGTAATATCTAAGGTATAGATGACTTGAATTAGTGTGATGATTGTATTATGTGGAAACAGGTAGAGGATAATAATGCATTATTAAAATTACCCAACTACTAATTTACCTACTAACATACAACCAAATGTTGAGAAAATAATTTATATGTCTTCAATTGATAAAATAAATAACAACAAACTAATTATTATGATTGTTATTCTTTTAAAATTTGAATAAAAATATAACAACCACGGGCTAAATAAATTTATCTAACCATAAACGATTAAATAGAGAAAAATATATTTTGATAAATATGATTGATAGATATAAATATATTTTATATATTCTTAAATTTGTTGATAAAAATTCTTAATTATTTTAACTTGAATTAATTATTTTATTGAATTTGGTCTTTTTAAAAAAATTACGGAATTTAGTTTATAAGAGGGTTTTTTGTAAAAATTTAAAGATTAGGGTTATATGTAATAATGATGGAAGTTGAAATTGGAAGTGGAAAAAAGGGAAAACAACAAAAAGTTATTTCCATTTTCAGAATTTTATTGCGGAATTATTTTTCAAAGTTTCATGGCCAAACACCATAATTTTCAACTTCGGAAAAATTTTTCGAAAAAAGGGGGAAAATATCCATGGCCAAACGGGCCCTAAAGATTGCTAACATGAATTTCATAAACTAGATTATGAGTTTTGATGGTTAGAAACCTTGAATTCCATAAAGATGAGACCTTTAACATAAAATATCCATTAATGAAGATGGGCTAAGCTTGAAGAGCTAATTAATGAATAATTGAACTTGGAAGATGATATAGACCTTGAATTAAAGGTAGAATTAGTGGGTTTTAATTCCCAAGAAATTTTTTTAAAGAGTAATTATTTAATTACTCTTATAATTGCTTGATTTTTAGATGATTGATTATTCCAAGGCATGAAGGAAAGGAGAGAACATCTTTATTGCAGCTTATTTCTTCCAAAAGCTTGGCCTCCAAGTAGGCTAGGTTTAATGAGTAGAAGATTTTGTTATTTCATATTTTCATAATTTAGAATTGATGGGAGAAAGTGTCTAAGCCTACGGGCATGGAGTTGAGGTGGATAAAGCCATGAGTACTTAACTTTAATCCCAAAAACTATATTATTGATTGATTATGTGATATTTATGATATTATGTGTTATGTGTCCGAAAGGAGATTGTCGTAAATGTAATGTATGAACATGATTTTTTTTTAGTTGTTCTAGTGATGAACCTAGTTGAGTTTTAATGGTATTAAGTTGTATGTATTGTGCAATAATATGATGAGGAGAATTATGCTAAGATCAAATATTGATGAGCATAGTAATATCTAAGTGATAGATGACTTGAATTAGTGTGATGATTGTATTATGTGGAAAGAGGTAGAGGATAATAATATGCGTGAATGTGCTAGTTATAGGTGGTGATGTTAGAACCCAAGTTGTGGAATTTAAGAAGATAATAATTTTTTTAATAATAAATGAGTAATTAAGGCTCCAATAGTGACTTGTATGCGTAATAATTAAATTGTGATTGATTTTATGATATTCTTGTTTTGATATTGATAAAAATACTATATCTATTGGATGCCCATGAGAGGCTAAATTGGTGATAATGATGGTTTATTGAATTGTGTCTATAAGTGGCTTGTTTCATAATGATAACTCCTAAATTAGATGCTTGTTGATTGGTATTCGGACATGCTTGAAATTGATTATGTTTGGATTGTTGAAACGTGTATAAATGATTATTGAAATTTACTTGATGGAATTGTCTTATGACTTTAAGTGTACTTGTAAACTTGGTACCCCGTATTGTATGTTGTGAGGTAGTGTAAATTTAAAATTGATATTACTTGTTTATGTTGGATTAGGTACCACACCGATACGGATATGTATATGTTGGATCGAGTACCATGCTGATACGGATATGTATATATTGGATCAGGTACCATGTCGGTACGGATATGTATATGTTGGATCAGGTACGGGTATGTATATATTGGATTGGGTACCATGCCGATACGGATATGTATATGTTAGATTGGGTACCACGTCGGTACGAATATGTATATATTGGATTAGGTACCACGCCGTACGGAAATGATTATGTTGGATCGGGTACCACGCCGGTACATATATGTATATGTTGGATCGGGTACCACACCAGTATTGATATGTATATTGTGGATCGGGTACCACGCCGGTACAGTACTTGAACATAGATTGTTCCCTTCAGGTTATGACTATTTGGGAAAAAATAAGTCTCATAGCATGTGTGTACATATTTGTGTTGAGTCAGTGAATGTCTATAGTATGGTTGATACTCTTAATGGTTATGTGGCTTGTTTGTGAGCACTATTTGATCTGTTATTGCTGTATTGTTGATTCATTGGGTATTTGATTGTGTGATATGTATTTAAAAAAGTGAAACTTTGTACTTACTTATATGTTGGTTGACTTGCTTTATTTGTACGTTTTGTAGTCATAGCTTACCAAAATGGCTAGTTATCTTCGTTAATATTATAAGAGAACATTTGGTTGTTAGCCCGAGAGTTTAGTGTGGGTTGTCTATGATTATGGATTTGTTCCTGTCAATATGAGTATTGAAAAAAGATAAGGTGAATAAAGAGGAATAGTGATGTGTTAGCACTGGATTATGATTAATGGTTTGATTTAATTAGGCTAGAGTATGTTAGTAGAAAATATAATATTAATGGAGTTGAAAGAATAGTTGGATATTGTAACTTATATAGGTAAAGTAATATTATTATTCTACCCTTGAATTATATTCCATTCAAGATGTCATTATTTATTTTTTCTTAATTCTATTTTATGATTAAATGAACTAACACGGTCGGCCGATGATGCCTACCAGTACGTGTGGTTACACTGACCCTACTCTTCTACATTCCTTCTTGGAGTGTAGACTGGATGCAGGTTAGTTGCAGTTAGTAGATGGATGACGATATTCAGCACTAACTTCTGCATTTTCTTCCTGGCAGATGTTAGAGTCTTTGTATTATGTATTTTATTGTCAGTCTATGTTGTAGTAGATAACTCTTGTACATGTCTGACCAAATCTTCGGATAGTGAAGGACATTTGTAAAAAGTTTTTGAAAAATTTTATTTATTAGTATTTAACTAGTAATTATACCTGCAAGATGCGTGGTTCGTATTTAAAAAAGTTAATTCTATGAACTTGTAATATTATTACCTTGAGCAAAATAAATATAATTGCTTAAACATATTTTTAAAATTCCATTTTACGTTTTCTTTATACAATATACCTAAAAAAAATCCATGAAAAAAAAATCCTACAAATATTGAATCGCTTTTGAATGAAAATAAAAATATGATAAGTTATAGAAATTTAATAAGTAAAGAGTCAATACAACTTCTGTTACAACTTTATCATATTACATATAATTCCATAAAAGTTATTTTTAATGAAAATTTTTAGAAACTTTCCGTCAGATCATATCTATCGGTTCAATTTCTTCCATCTCTAAAGTAATTTGAATTAATTTCTTTCATCTCTGTCAATCTTTTCTTTTCTTCATATCGATTGGCTCAATTTCTTCCATCTAAAATGATCTGAAGATTATGTTAGTTGTTATACCTCAAATTGTACAAAGGTCATTTTTAATGACCAACTTAATGTTCTATAAAATTAAACAATATATGTATCACTTTGACTTACATATGTATCAAATTAAATTAAAAAGCTTGTACACAAAATATAAAAACAGATTTTGATATGTATCATATGTAATCTATAGTTTAAATAAAAATACAATGAGCATTGAATAAAGCTAAATATTAACACATATACAAAATGTATCAACTTGTTATACCAGTGTTATAGATACGATTCTTACAGGTTAAAATATTTCAAAATAATATGTGAATGATGTACATACAAAATGTATCATATAATAAATTAAAATTCAACTATATCTACTAAAAAAAATCAAACTGGATGAGGGTGATGAAACCACTAAATGACTAAAAAACATATGCATCATCCTTAAATTCTAAAGGGATGCACAAATTTTTTATGTATATCTATATATGTATTAAATATATTTATCTGATACATATGTTTAATGCATGTATATGTTGTACTGGTGATTAATCCACTACAACTACTATCTATGTCACTCGGCACTACCACTGCCATCACCTCGATCATTCTCATGGAAAACCTAGCAACTAATTGTGCAATTTTTTCATTTTCTCTTAATAGGTATCAACTTAAAGGATTGAAAAAAGATTCAAAATTAATTAAAGGATCCGAAAAAGAAATTAGTGAAATCAATTTAATATCAACTTGTTGGATAAGTGCAGATATAAATAGTGGCCTAAAGCATGTCACACTCTTAATGAATAGATGTATTTTATATTCTTATGAAGTTATAATCGAGTTAATCTGCTTTCAACCATGAATATTTACAACGGAGGTATAGTATAAAACAAAATAAATATTTTTTTCTTCAATTGGTGTTTTCTTATGTAATAAATCAGATAAAAATTTCTTGCTAATTTTTTTTATTGGTGAAAATCATTTACTCTCTACAACTTTGATTTAAAAATTAAACTCACTACTTAACTTTTAACAATATTCATTCTCCCCCTTTATCCCATTTATCTTTTTTAAACTCCAATTTAACCCCTACACTCATCTTTATTTTTCTCGTCTTCCTAAAACTTATGATATTTTATTTTTAAAATTTATATATTAAATTACTTTAGAATTTTTTATTATATTCTAGATGAAAAAAGAAAAGCAGGAAGCATTTATTTAGTATATATCATAATGATGTTTTAACTACAATAAATAAGCAATAGAACAAAAAATTATTAATAATAACTAAAACTTTGGTGTCTATCTAGTGAAAATAACAGATAACAATAACTTTATAAACTGCACTACATTATTTTGCAAAATCTTTTAAAATAGAAAGTAACAAATTAAAATTAAGAAGCAATATATAAAATTAAAATATAACTAACTTGTGTTGAACTTTATGTAATCTATATGTATTTTTTTGTTTTATTAAAAGCCATTGAGTAGATTATACATATAGTGACAGAATTCATCCAATTGCCGTAAAAAAATAAGATCATAATATTTTAACAAAATATTAATTTTTATTTTGTTAAAAAGAAACAAATAGATCAATATTTATGAATGATTTTTATTTGTTCTTCATTTTTTAATTACATTTTTCACTGCTTAATACTACTATTGTATCAAAGTGACTACACATTAGCTTGCTTTGACTTAATATATTTATTAACTTTTATTATTTACCTTAATCTTTTTAATTGGATAGCTTTTCACGTCTTCTTTTTTGACCTTTATGGTAGCAAGCCTTGGTAAAATCATGAAACTTCAGATCATATTTATTCAAATAATCTTCAATCACCACATATTTGAATTCCTCTCCTCATTCTCTCAATTTAAGGTAGTGATTGGTAGGTCATTACATTACTTTTTGAATTATCATCAAACAGTAAGAATCTCTACATAATCAAGACTAATTCAAATAAGAAAAATAATCGCGAGATAGTGTTTGATATGATATATTAATTAATTTGAGGACTATTTTATTCAAATATTTGTACTAACAAAGTGGGATTACTATCTAACATGGAGGATGAAATAAAATGAAATGAAATTAACCCATGAAATATCTCTTTCAATTTCATCCATTATATATGGTGTATCAAACGATCCCTAAAAATGTATCATATAACGAAAAAAAACATACACAAAGAAATCATATGGTGCAAAAATTTAGTAAATATACCTCCAAAGCATTCTTTTATTTTCAGATAACATTAATAAAAAATAAAAACTGTAACTAAGACAATATTCTTACTGAGACTTTCAAGTTGTCATATATTGTACAGTTCCGTATTGCATATCATGTTATCGTAACATAATATTCTCCATCTACTCTTATCAACTTCTTGACAACAAATACATTTTCATTCTTCTTTTTTTCTTCAATTTCATCAAAAGTATACTATGATTAATGATTTAATCCTATATTTCAAAGTCAACATGAATACTCCACTATAACAAAAAGATTATGGAAAGGTTATTATAACTAGATAACACAAATGTTATAAAGCAAAAATATGAATGGTAAATTTTTAAAATTGCATATGATGATAATACATAATATTGTTATTAAGATCATATTGTTAATTTTAACCGATCTCACTTGATAAATTCTAGGAAAGTATATTAGTCAAACTTTTTTCTTATTAACATCAGTACTTTTATCCTGCACAAATTATGTTAGATAATGCGTATATTTATGTTATATGCATATGCAACTAAATTCAGGCGATGCAAACACTATATGTGAAAATCATAAAAGAAAATCATGAAGATTTCCAAGAAATTACTACATCAAAAAACTCACATCTAAAATCATAAATATTGAAACAATTTATATAGCACAACTGCAAAGTGAAATGTAGAAAATGAAAAACAGACTATATATTAATAAATTATAATAAAGAAATAGAATCAAACATTAAAATGGCAAAACTCTACTAAGTTTTGCCAAAAAAATAAATGGAAGAGGAGAGTTTGAAAAGGACTCTGATGTTGTTGGAGGTTAATTAGATAAAAGTTGAAACTGATGAAATAATTCATTTTTATAACACATTTTAACTGTTTCCAAACTGCTTCCTAGATTTGTGGCTAAGATTGATGAAGTGGATGAAAGTCATTATTTGATAGTTATCTTTTTTAATTTAAAATAATTTTTAAATTTCAACTTTTTAGGTTTAAATTGGTTCCTAATGCGTGGGTGATTGGATAAATTAAAAAAACTTAAAATAATTTTCAAACTCAAGTTTTGTTTGTTGATTTTCTAATTTACAGATTATTATTTTTAAATTTTTTTAATTTTACATTTCACTTTAAAACAAAACGCATTTTTTTGTTGTAGAGGAGTTGCGGGAAGATAGTATAAAAATATAAGTATAAAAGATCTTACAACTTCCCACAAAAAAAGAGTCATATACGTGTTTAAAAATTAATTTTTAAGTTTTAAAAAATAGAATTTTAAAATATTTTTTTAATTGCTTTTTTGTGGAGCTGACATGTGACATTTTGCCTCTCCTATTATATATATAGAGAGAGATTTACTTTATATTTTCTTAAAAATAGAAGTCCTCCACATATTTTAATTGGGCAATAAGGGTTCTCCTATCTACTTAGAATAGCGTAGGTGCCCGCACGGTCTGTTAGTCTGGATCATGAAATGGTCAGATTCTTATGAGAAGACTTTTTAGGAGTTGAAGACTCGACTCACTACAGCCCCAATTTTGACTTTACCATATGGTTCAGATGGGTTTGTTGTGTATTGTGATGCTTTCAGAGTTGGTTTGGGGTGTGTTTTGATGCAGAGAGGTAAGCTCATATCCTATACCTTTAGACAACTTAAGCCCCATGAAAAGAATTACCCCACTCATGATCTAGAGTTAGCAGTTGTTGTGTTTGCCTTAAATATTTGGAGGCACTATTTGTATGGGGTACATGTTTACGTGTTCACAAACCAAAAAATTTTACAATATGTATTTTCTCAGAAAGACTTAAACTTGAGTCAGAGAAGGTTAGAGTTATTGAAAAACTATGACGTGATATCATCTGGGAAAGGCCAATGTGGTGGATGAGGCTCTCGGTAGATTGTCCATGGGTAGTGTTGCTCACGTTGAGGATGGTAAGAAGTAGCTAGTTTAGGAAGTTCATCATCTTGCCAGGTTGGGTGTTCGTTTAGTTAATTCAGCTAAGCGTATTATTTGGTTGCAGAATAGTTTGGAATTTTCTTTTGTTTCTGAGGTAAAAGAAAAGCAGGACAAAGATCCCAGTTTAGTTAAGCTGAAAGAGTTAGTCAGAGATCATAAAATAGAGGTTTTCTCCCAAAGGAGAGATGGTGTATTGCGTTGATAGGGTAGATTATGTGTGCCTTATGTGGATGGCGTGAGGGAGCAGATTTTTTCTTGCAGAAGCGCATGGTGCACGTTACTCAATTCATTTGGGGACTACTAAGATATATCACGATTTGTGGGAGATCTATTGGTAAAGTGGAATAAAGAGAGAAATTGCAGAGTTTGTAGCTAAGTGCCCTATATATCAGTAGGTTAAGATTGAGCATTAGAAGCCTAGTGGGTCTATGAAGGAGTTCATTATTCCCACAAGGAAGTGGGAGAAAGTGAATACGAACTTCGTGATGGGTTAGACTCGTACTTGTCGTCAGCGTGATTCAATTTAGGTAATCGTTGACAAAATGACCAAATCAACCCATTTCTTGCTAGTTCATACTTCTTGTTCAGCCAAGGATTATGCCAATCTCTATGTTAGAGAGTTGGTCAAATTGCACGGTGTCCCATTGTCCATCATTTTAGATAGAGGTATACAGTTCACCTCTCATTTTTGGAAAGCCTTCCAAAAGGGTCTTGGTACCCAAGTTTACCTCAGTACAGCGTTCCACCCTCAAATAGATGGCCAAGTATAAAGGACTATTCAAACTTTAGAAGATATATTAAGAGCATGTGTCATCGACTTTAAGGGTAATTGGGATGACTATTTGCCTTTGATTGAGTTCGCGTATAATAACAGTTATCACTCCAATATTTAGATGGCTCCATTTTAGGCTCTTTATGGGAGGAGATGTAGATCACCCATTGGTTTGGTTTAAAGTAGGTGAGGCCACAGCAGTAGGGCCTGACTTTGTATTTGACGCCTTAGAGTAAGTGCAGTTGATCAGGGAGATCTTAAGATAGCCCAGATCCGATAGAAATCATATGCAGATGTAAGGAGGAAGGATCTTGAATTTGAGATTAGCGATTTTGTGTACTTGAAAATCTCTCTCATAAAGAGAGTGAAGAGGTTTTCCAAGAAGGGAAAACTCAGTCCCCGATATGTAGGTCCTTACAGAATTATCAGCCATTACATAAAGGTAGCTTACAAGCTTGAGTTGCCTTAGCTTCAGTACACCTAGTATTTCACGTCTCCTTTCTAATGAAATGCATTGGTGAACCAGCAGTTGTAGTCCCTATAGAGGGTATATATGTTCAGAGCTGTCTCATTTATGAGGAAGTCCTAGTTAAAGTCCTTGATCATCAGATTCAAAGACTAAGGAACAAAAAAGTTTCATTGGTCAAAGTTCTTTGGAGGAATTAGTCTGTTGAAGAAGCTACTTGGGAAGCAGAAGCATACATGTGGACCAAGTATCCTCACCTCTTCTCCGTAAAATCAGACTCAGCTCAAGGTAATAGTCTTTCTTAGATGTACTCAGTTCCATGCTCAGATTTTCTTTACAAACTTGGTATCAATTACCATTGCATATCGTCCTCTTGACAGTTATGAATTCATGAATCAGTTCAGTCATGTAATTATGCTTAAGTTATGCATGTTCAGTATAAAAACTCAGTTTATCAGTAGTTTTAGTCAGGTAATCATGCTTCAGTTGTGCATGTTCAGTATGTAAACTCAATCTATCCATATTCTCAGCTTAATCAGTCTCATTCGAGGATGAATATTACCAAGGAGGAGATATTGTAAGACCCCATAAAATTCCTAGTCTAATTCAGTCCTACATAGCGTATAAAAGGGGGTGCCAGACTTAGAAATTTTAGGTAATTGTTTATACTTAGAATATTTTTTAGCCTTCATAATTTGATGATCTTATTTTTTATCCTTACGACCTTAAAATATTGATTTTTAAGTTGATTTATGATCAAGGATGTCAATAGGTGTTCTCAGATAAGTTTTGGATTTTTTGGACGTCATTTGAGGCACGTCTGGAGGACTAAAATAGTGGGTCAATGCGATCTCACCGCGATGCATCTATTATCGCATCGCTAAAATAGTGAGTCAACACCAACAACGCAGTGCGTCGGTTGTGCATCGTTGGGCGTGTTTTTCTGTAATAAAGTCTTGTCCAGAGGGGTATTTAAGTCAATTTCCCATCTTTTATTCAGCCCTAAAACATGAAATTAAGCTACCCTAAAGGCAAAATCACTCATTTTCTCTCAAATTCTCTCAAGAACAAAACCCTAGGTCATTCAATTTCAAGTCCAAGCTTCAAGAACAAACGAATGATTTTCACTAATTTAATTACCAAGGCATGTTAGGTGTTCATCCTTTGGTTTCCTTCAACCCTTGGAGTTCAAGAATCCTTTTTAAACTACAAGTTTATTAATTTCATGATTTACATGTTTGAATTGGATTGTGTTCATGTATGTATTGATGGTTTATTTTCAAATCAAGATTTATTATGAGTTTCAAGTGAATTAATTAGCATGTATGTGGAATTATGTGATTCTCATGTTAAATCTTTGAATTGCAAGATGAATGTTGTAGCCATGATGTTTATATCTTGATGAATTCCATGTGCATTAATTATGCTCCCCAAGTGTTTGATAGAATGCCTATGTAAATTGAGTAGTGAATTCATGACATATTATCATGTGGTTCCAATCATATACAAGTAGTTAATGTTATGCTTTCAAGATTTTGTCATGTTTTACTATTGATGCTATTGAGTCTTGGGGGTATTCAATACCCAAAAACCTAGCTGTTTACCTAGAATTAAAGTAACCACAGAATAGTCCCAGTAATGTCACGGACAGTAGTACTCAAATAGTTATAGAACTCAATGAACTCAGTCCAGTCCAATCAATCAACACGATCAGTAACAGTTCAGTCAAGCCTAGTATATTCTAGTGATTAGTTCAGTATCTATTCAGTTTGGAGTAGGATTCAGCACCGAGCAAACCTAGGGATAGGGGTTCACATTCCAGCTGAGGGTGTGATCTTTAGTAGTAGTCCCTTAGTTCCAGAACTACATAGCCAGCGTACATTAAGTATATCAACCTACCAGTTGAGAGTTAATAAAGTGTTCACGTGCCAGTTGAGGGTAACATATCTCACTTTCCAGGTGAGGGTGATTCTTTAGTGGATCCACATAGCCATTGTCAGTACCCGTGGAATGGTGCTGACATCCTTCAAACTGAGGTCATAGGTTAGACCCCAACTTAGTCTATAATCGGGGTATGTCAGTTAGATGAACACTTCCATAGTTATAGTTTCAATTTCAGAATCAGTACAGAACTCAATTCAGTTCTACAGAATCAGGACCATCAGAAATAGTCACCCAGTTATCAGTAATCTTAGTATCAGTCATTCAGTTATCAAAATTCAGTATTCAGTTCCATTATGATCTCTATTACAGTATATATACATATATATGCATAGTCTTGTATAATTATTATTTACAGCAGTTTCAGTTACCCATGTACTCTTACTCAGTTATATTTATATCATTCGATCAGTTATTGTTCATATATACGAACCCTTGTATATCAGCCTACCTCACTTAGCATACCAGTACATTCAAACTACTAACACATACTCTTTCTTTTGTTCTATAATGTCTCATATCATTGGTTCAGACGCATGGGATCCTAACCGTTCTTAGCAGTTGAGGTTATCAACAACAGTTGCAGTGGTAAGTCATCATATTTTGAGAATAGAGTTATTATTTCAGCATTTAAGTAGTTCAGTATGTTCAGTAGTCGGAGTTAGGTTGGGACTTGTCCCATCAACTCCCTATTCAGACAGTTGAGGCTTTTAAACTAGAATATTTTAAACAGATGCTCAGGTTTTCAGTATTACTAGCAATATTCAGTATTTATTTCAGTATTTAGATAACCTTATGGCATTTCTATTATATTTTCATATATGTTAGTAGTATAATTATTCAGTACTCACAGCAGGTACCAGTCATGGGTTAGCTTGTAGTCCTTTGGTATTGTAAGCACCGTATGACATCCAAGGTGTAGACTCAGGGCATTACATCTAGCTCGCATGATCACAACATCAACGACAAAAATTGATACTCAGGACTACACCAAAAAGGCATAGAAGTATAGTATAAGTACTAAAGCCATGGGTACTCAGTAGGCATCATCAGCCGACTGGGCCAAAAAGCCCCTCTTGGACTTTAAATAAGGTTGCAGGAAAAACACAGCCTCTGAGACATGGAGCTTATCGTGGAAGATAGCTCCATGCCACGGACCTTAATGCAGAGACTATCCTCCATGTCACAGACTCTATCACAGAGGTTATACTTCGTGAAACGGGAATATCATGGAGGCTTACTTCCTTCTGGGGCAGAAATCACCCTGAACCCCATCCAAAAATTTTGAAACTCTTTTGGGACACTCTTTTAATATCCCTAAGTACAATTTAAGTCAAAAATAGATGTTTTGAGCGGGGGAAATCCAAAAATAAATTACGTGAAATTTTGAGGGTGTTACATTATGTCTTTTTTACCTATATTTAGTATTAGTAGAGGCTTCATAGATTGTCAGTCAGAGTTGTCGTATTTAGTTTTTCTTTCTTTTTAGATTGCAAATATTGTAAATAATATTTTAACAGTAATGAATTGAAACAACTTATCTCAAGATTATGATTCTTCTTAGTTGGCTATCTTTTATATATATTTTATTCAGTTTCTTATGCTTTATGCCATTACCATGGATTAGTATGGGATCACTTGTGGTTATAAGCACCATGTTGAGACTACGGGGTAATTTTGTATTGTGGCAATTACCTTATACCTCTTCCTTGAAGATTATATATGTAATTACTTAAATTCATGAGTTTTTATTTTTATTTATTGTAATACCCTGTAATTATCTTAGCTCAATTCAGCACATAGTACGTCTACAAGAGGCTTAGAACCTGAAAATTTAGCTAAGTGATAGGGACTTAGCTTAGATTTTGGCCTCTTAACTTTGATGATTTTTTTAAAGTGACCTTCCCGACCCTGAGACGTAAGTTTTTGAGTTGATTCATCTTCAAGGGTGTAAGTAGAATATCTCGGGTAAGTTTTGAATTTTTCGAATGAGGTTTGGACCAAGTTTGGATTTTCAAAATAGCAAGTCACCGCGATTGTGGCACGTCACGATGGCTATAGCAATAGCAGCCTTGGTGCATCGCGGTGAAGCTATATTTGTCATGTTCTTGATTCATAATTTGAATGCATATGTCATGATCTTTATCCTAGTGTATGGAGTACTTATTAGGGGAAGAATGTTCATACAAATCACTTAGAGCTAAGTTGAGCTAAGATCCTTTGATTCGTCCAAAGTTTGGAATTTGATTCTACAAGGGTCAACTTTGAAAGTGTATAACTTTTAATTTATGTAGAAATGTTCAGCTCAAGACCCATCAAATTGTAGATAATTAAGTCAGCTTTCCAACAATACCACTTTCACCTTAATCCTATACCCAAGTATTACATCATGTCATGGTAAGTCTTCAAATTGTAATCTGGGTTACAAATTTTTGGCTTAAATGAATAAGTGGAATTGGTTCTTTTCCCACCTCAACCTAAGTCATAAAAACACAATTTTAAGCATCCATTAGGGAACTATTTTCCCTCATTATCCTATTGTACTCTCAAGAACAAACCCTAATCAATCTCCTTCAAGATCATCCATTCCATCACCTCCTCTTCAAGAATAATCAAGAATCAAAGTTTCCCAATTCAAGAAAGCTTTCAAGATTTTGTTTCTAATTCAAGATTTAAAATTTTAAGGTATGTGGGAGTTCATCCATGGATCCCCTTTCACCCATGGAGCCCAAAATCCATTTTAAGTTCAAAGTTATGATCTTTATATGTTAATATGAATTAAATCTATGAAACCTCCATGAATTTTGATTATGTATCATGTTTACGAATGGTTCTCATTGAAATTGCCTTGATATGTTTGATTGGTGATTTTCATATGTTAAATCCTTAACCCATATTTTTAATATTAGAATTTATGTAATTTTCATGGTTTAACTACTCCCATATTTTATATCATGATCCTCATGTGTTTGATTTCAAGTTAAGAGTATATGTGTTTTCAAGTGGAATGAGCCAATACATATTTTGAATGTTATGATCGTCATATCAAATCCCTAAGTTGTGAATTGATTCGTGTAGCCATGATATTTTCACATGCTTTCTTATTCCCATGCACAAGTTTAGGGTCTCCACATGTTTGATGAAATTCCCATATCATGTTCAGTCAATTTCAAGATGAATCCCTAAGTTACGAATTTTGCCATATAACTCTATGGTTCTTTCATCTTTAAGACATTCTTATGTTCAAGCTATGATCCTTGCATGTTTTGATGAAACTCCCATGTCCTATTCCAAGTGAACTTTATGCAAATCCCATAATTCATGATCTTAGTCATGTAATCATAATATGCTCCCATGTTTAAGACATTCCCATGTTCAAGTTCATGATTCCCAAGTGTTTGATGAAATTCCCTAATGATTGGGTTTTGAATATTGTCTACTTATTATGTCCCGAAGTTTAGTATGTCCTATTATTATTATTATCGAGTCCTGGGGTTATGAATACCCAAAATTTAGCCGTTTATCTAGTTTTTAGTATCTACAGAATGATTTTAGTTATACCATGAGCAAAATCATTCAGTAAATAATTGGTTAGTTGTGAGTCTAATTAAGCTTAGCTCAGTCCAGTTTCAGTTCCAATATAAATTTACACATTAATAATTATCTCAGAATTAGTATGCACTGTTATTTTCAGAATACCATGAGCTGAGCTTATTAGTTATTAGTTATTAGTGCATACACTAGTTAGTAATCCATGTTATTTTAGTTTGGAGTAGGATTTAGCACCAAGCGAACTAGGGATGGGCGCTCACATGCTAGTTGAGGGTGTGACTCTTAGTAGCAATCCCTGTATTTCAGAACTACATAGGCAGCGTAGGTTTGAGATGTAACCTACCAATTGAGGGTTGACATATATCTCACCAGAGCATATTTCAGTAGAGAGTGACTCTTTAGTCCTTCGAGTCTTTATTTTAGTGGATCCATACAGCCAATATTAGTACTCGTGGCATGGTACTGACACTCTTCCAACTGGGGTTATAGGTTGGACCCCGATTATCTTAGATTGGAGCATGTCAATTAAATGATACCTCCTACAATCTTAGTTCAGTATTTAGTTTCAGATTTCAGTTTCAGGTTTGCTTGACTAAGTGTACAGACTTTCAGACACTCAATTTTACAGCTTTTAATCTTTCAGATTATAGATTATCTCAGTACCATAATAGATATAGACTTAGTCCTTCATTCTTAGATAATATAGTTTTTATGCATTTCTACCCAATTATCTCATGTTGTTCCATTAGTCCTTATATCATATGCACAGTATCCCTTAGTTTCAGCCCAATTATTTAGACTAACTACAGTTCAGTATTACGTGATCAGTATTCAATCATAAGCTATTAAGTGTCCAAATATCAGTAGTCCATATTCATATATCAGTTACTCAGTATATAGGTACTAGTTACCCCTTTTAGTTAGAGTTTAATCATTCCGTAACCCAGACATCAGTTATCCAATTAATCAAATTAGCTCAGTACATGTATCTTTCATCTCGCATGTTATGTATCCATGCTTTATCGTATCCCAGCTTTAGTTCTACTTATTCTACATAAGTACATATTTTAAGAAACTAAGTACAGTGATTCACCAGCTTACCAAATTATGTTTGTTGCTCATGCTTTTAAGATAATTCAGCTTTTAGTTTATTCCAGCCTATTAGTAAGTCTACTTAACTTAGCATGCATGTTTGAAGATTACGTATGAAATTAGTTTTACTTATTGAATTCACCCCTACACACTCAGTACATTTCATAAGTATTGATCCACATATACGTTCGTGTGGCTACATTGTTTCATAATGTAGGTACCATTTGTAGCCCGTACATCATGATCAGACAGTTACAGTTTCCAGCCAGCAGGAGATGAGGTCTCTTGATTTAGGAACTCCAAATAGTTTTAGTTCATGTACATTTCATTTATTTTTCATATGTATTGATTAATGGTAGTTTGAGGCATGTCCAAGATATCTATAGTCAGTATAGTAGAGGCTTCATAGATGTCAGTCAGAGTCAGTCATCTAATTTGAGTTCTTTCCTCAGTTTTATCAGATTATAAGCTTTATCCAATTGTATTTATTCATCTTATGCCATGATTATGTTTCTGCATAGTGGACTCAGCTGTTTTATACATATTAAATTAGTTGCTTAACAGTATGGCAGTTCATGGGTTACTCTATTTTGTTTTCTAAATTATGTAGGTTGTCATTACCTAATGTTCTAAGTTGTGTTACACTCATTTCAGAATAGATGGTGAGAACTAGATCCACTGAGGCAAGGGATATTGAGCCAGCACCAAAAGAAGAAGCCCAGACCACAGAACAAGGGAGGGTTCATGGATGGCCTAGAGGTAGAGGACTCGTACGAGGAGTTGCCCCTAGAGGTAGTGTTAGTGGGGCCTAACCTGAACTCGAGCTTAAGGGTGCACAGGATATTGGGATGGTTCAAGTTCCATAGGGTACTACTACCCCAATTTCGGTGGGTATCTTCTTATGGTATTCTAAGTATAGAGGTACAACATTGATCTATGGTACCCCTACATGTGGATTCTCAGCCTACCAGACTTACTATTTTTTCAGTTGCTTCAGGTACATTTATGTCTTCTAATGATAAGAAGAGAATTGAGAGATTTATTCTCTTTTGTCTTTCCAAGTTCAATGGTGATATTGGCAAGGATAACTATGAGTTTCTGATAGGTTTCCATAAGAAGTTACATAATCTTGGATCCCTAGAGTCGCATGGAATTACTTATACTACCTATTAATTGACATATGTGTCTATGGATTGGTGGAGGTCATAGGCTAGTTATAGACCATTGGTTTTTCCTTCTATAACTTACTCTTAGTTTTTTGAGGACTTCCTTGAGATATTTGTACCATTTAGCTTGAGGGAACAGATATGTGGTGATTTTGATCACTTAGAATTGGGCTTTATACTATTGTGGAGTATGTGTCTTATATTCATACTTTACCAAGTATTCAACTACTAGCATCTGCACTTTGAACTATTACATATCTATCCTTCGGCCTTGTATTATTGCTATATTTTCAAACATATTGTATATGTATCCTTCGACCTTGTATTATTACTATATCTCCATCTTTCGCTCATTGTTTGTATATTAGCTAGGGATATATGGTATAGCACTTTGTCCCTTAATAGTGGTGTAATAGGATAGTTTATCCTTATTGATCCATTAGAATTATTCTATTTTAGTATACTTGGATAGTTTTTTATAGTTTATATTCCTACTTTACATATAATTTTTGCATGCATTATCCTTGGAGCTCAGTCGGCCAATGCCTACTAGGTACCACGTGTTTGGTACTCATACTACACTTCTGCAACCTGCAGATCATAGTATGAGTTATTTTCATAGATGTGTGAATCATGTGGAGTAGATATGGATCAAATATATGGGGTGAGCTCCTGATGTTAGGAGTATTCCAACTCTCCCTCTTATTGTTTAGACTTATATTTTTTTTATTTTTGGAGATGGTTTTACATGTACATTTATTCAGTATTTCACTTTGTACTCTGATTGTATTAGAAGCTCTTGTACCAATTCACTAGATATTGAGAGTTGTATTCTACATTAGTCTTTTATTTTGATTTATTTCCACTATATCCTTTCAATTCTCTTAATAGTCCTTTTATGGTTTTTACAGATTAAGGATTGAATTACCAACTGGTGAGTTATAATAGGTGTTATCATGACCTGAGAAATTAGATTGGGATATTTTTCTGAAAGTTGTCTTTCATTTGTTAAAGTCTATTTTTAATTCAAAGGATACATTGATTTCATCATATTTGCCTTATAGATGGAACAAACATCTGGACTTTGTGGCGGAATAACAAAAATTGAAATTTAAAGTAAAACATATATGTGCTGATATAATTTTAAGTTTTTGGAGAGCATAAACCATGTTGAGACAATTAACGTAAGACGCAACAAATGCATTTCAATAAATAAACATTAAATAGGTCTTCTTGATAATATGTTTTTTGAAATTTTAGATGCGTCATTTTTTAGACCAACAACAACAACAAACCCAGTATATTCCCACATAGTGGGGTCTAGGGAGGGTAGAATGTATGCAGACCATACCACTACATCCAAAGGAGTAGAGAGGCTATTTCTGATAGACCCCAAGCTCAAGAAAAAGGATAAAAACCTTAGTCAAACATCGCAAGAATACAACATGATAAAATAACAACGGTACCACAACCACCAAAATTACATTAACCAACAAAAGTCACCACCCTCCCCTAAACCCTAGCACTACCAACCAAGCAAAATGAGACTCACCTAACTCCCACCTATGACTTGACCATACCCTTTAGCCCTCTACCCTAATACTCTTCCTCCAAACCTTCCTATCGAGGGTCATGTCCTCAATGAGCTATAATTGCTCCATGTCATGTCTAATCACTTCTATTCAGTATTTCTTTGGTCTACCCCTACCCCACTTGAAACCATCCAAGTCCAACCTCTTACACCTACGAACTGGAGCATACGTTCCCCTTCTCATCACATGCCCAAACCATCTCAGCCTCCCTTTCTGAATCTTATCCTCCACCAATGCCACTCCTACCCTATCCCGAATAGTCTCATTCCTAACCCTGTCATCCCTTATGATACCATACATCCAACACAACATTCTCATTTCTACCACCTTCAACTTTTGGATGTTAGAATTCTTAACAGGCCAACACTCCACGCCATACAACATAGCCGGTCAGACTGCAAATTTGTAGAATTTTCTTTTAAGCTTGGGAGGCACCTTCTTATCGTAAAGAATTCTTGAGTCAAGCCACCATTTCAACCAACCTGCCCCAATACAGTAAGAGATATCCTCATCAATATCTCCATTCCCTTGAATCATAGACCCAAGGTACTTAAAAATATCCCTTTTACAAACCACCTGAGACTCTAACTTCACTACCACCTCGTTCTCTTGCCTCGTGTCACTAAACTTACACTCCAAGTACTCCGTCTTTGTCCAACTCAACTTGAAACCTTTAGTTTCCAGGGTCTGTCTCCAAACCTCTAACTTATCATTAACATCTCGACAAGACTCATTAATTAAGACTACATCCACAAAAAGCATACACCATGGCACCTCACCTTGAATACTCCATGTCAACACATCCATTACCACAGCAAATGAAAATAGACTCAGAGTTGAACCCTGGTGCAACCCAATAAGTACCAAGAAATGCTCGAAATCCCCTCCTACAGTCCATACCCTAGTCTTTGCCCCCTCATACATGTCCCTAGTCGAAGAAATATACGCCATAGGGACCCCCCTCACCTCCAAGTATCTCCAAAGAACTTCCCTAGGGACTTTTTCATACTCCTTTTCCATGTCAATAAACACTATGTGCAGGTCCCTCTTCCTTTCTCTATACTACTCCATCAGTCTCCGTACTAGGTGAATTGCCTCAAACGTTGAGCGACTAGTCATAAAACCAAACTGATTCTCTAAAATTGATACTACCTTCCTCAACCTCCGCTCCACTATCCTCTCCTAAATTTTCATCATGTGACTCAACAACTTAATACCTTAGTAGTTATTGCAACTCTGAATATCACCCTTGTTCTTATAAAGTGGAATCATTATGCTCCATCTCTACTCCTCGAGCATCTTAGCAGACTTAAAAATGTTGTTGAATAAGTCGATCAACCACCTCAACCCCGTCCCATTTGCTAACTTCCAAAAATCCACCAGAATCTCATCGGGCCCCATCTCCCTCCCTCTTCGCATCTTAAGAATAGCCTCACAGACCTTCTCCACCTTAAAACACCGATAATAGCTGGAATGTCGATATTCTTTAGTATGCTCCAACTCCCCTAGTACAATGCCTTTGTCCCTCTCATCATTCAAGAGCCTATGAAAATACGACTAGATCTTTTCTTAATAAGAGCGTAATCTACCAAAACTCTATCATCTTCCCCCTTAATACACTTAACCTGGTCCAGATCCTGACCCTTACGCTCCCTAGCTTTGGCAAGCCTATACATCCTCTTCTCCCCCCACCCCCACCCCCCTCTCTTTTAGACTAAAAAGATTTGAAATTAAAATTACCCTATATCTATATCTATTTGTTAGATTTTTGATGTGTTTAATGTCATTTTTTAAAATCATAAAAAAAATAACAACAATATTAATAAAAATAACAATAGTAATAAAGCACATTAATATAAGAGTATCTAATTACGATTAAAAATTCATAAAAAACATAATGGACTTTGAAATAAAATGAAACTCAATAGACAAACACTTTAAATAAGTATGTAGGGAATGAGATATTGAGTTTCCTAACACACAGCCTAGGTATGCAAAATAGTAAAAAACACAGACAGTCTAAGAGATAACATGGTCACACAAAATAATAGAAATTAAAAGAAACAAACACCTAAAATAGATCCTCAAAAATTATTATTGACATTCCTTTGATCATGATAAATATTGTTGTTGAAATATGGATCATCAAGTAAAGTTATTATATCATCATTCCAATCCAGCATTTTAGACAATAGAGGACTCATTGGAAAGCCAACAGAATAGTTTTTGTTGTTATTCATCGGTACTGTTGCATCCATTAAGAGGAGACTCCTTGATAGATTTATTTTTGGTTGAGAAACTTGAGAAGGATAGGCTAAAGTAACCAACAATGAAGACTTTGAAGGAATCGTTGCCATTGAAGCCACATCAGAGCCTAACAGAGAAGCCCTTGGTCTCTCAAAGTTGGCCCCACTAGGAATTATCAATGGATCCACTAGAGGTACCACTAATATTAGAGTACCAGTAGGGTACAATAAAGGATCCCTTGGCCCCTCATATATGGACCCACTTGGTACCCAATAGTAGTTGTTAATAATTTGATGTGGAACTGACTTCACCACCCTTCACTTTGATCATTTCACATACCTTTTTGAAGTTTTTGTTTATCACATAATCAAGATCATTGAAATCATATAAATTCATACAAACTTGAGTATCTTCTCCATTCAACATTTCATATATTTTGTTTGTCAAATCCCTAACCCTATTTTACTTTCTTATTTTTTGTAGTTGTTTCTCTATTTTCCCTTTCCTTTCCTCGATGAATTTTTTTGTGTCACCATATTTTTTGATTGATTAAACTCTGGCGATTATATAAACTTTGTAAAGGTGTTGATAGTAACATCATTATTTGGAAACACTTGAGGTTCAATGTGGTATGGACTACAAATGATGGCAGCCATTTCAGCATTACAAAGTGTTTTGAGCTCATGGGCTATTTTTATGAACCCTCTCTGTATTTTCTTGTATGATACTTTCCTCTCATTGCTATTTTCAATAAGATAAAATTTTCTTTCTATCTACCCATGGCTTATTGTAATGCCCCATAAAATCCTCTTTCAGTCTGAGCCTTAGAGCATATTTGGTAAAGCAAAAATCCGAGTAAATATGTTTCAGAAATATCCTCCCAAGTATGAAATACTTTGAATCATGTGGTAATCTATTTGATCATGAATTAAGATCATAGATGTCCCCCTAACTCATGAAAGAGTTGGAAACTTTCCTATCGTTCAAGTTTTAGTGACCGTCAAAATTTGGGTCAACTTAAATCGACCATAACTCATTGTATATAAAAAAAAATGGGTGGATTTCACTAAATAAAATGAAATATATTTGAATTATCTTTCTAACTATACCAATTTCACCTAAATCGGATATCATAGCAAAGATTTATGCCCATTTTACTCCAACATGTAAAGCTCGAAAATGGTGACAACGTTTCTGACGGGCTATCATGTTTCTAACGACCTTTTTGACAATGCCGTCATATTCTGATGATATTTTTGACAACGTCATCATCCCTGGGCAGAAAATCAAGAATTTGGACCCCTTTTGTGATGACCATTCGTGACGGCCTATCACGGACCTGACGGCCTGTCACAGATGGCGTCAAGTATATTTTTCAGCAATTCAAAGGCATTTTTGTGAGGGTATTTTGGTCATTTACCACCTTTTTTGAGCCTCTATAAATATGAGGAACCCTCATTCAAATCCTAATTCCATCATTTTCTTTTCCAATTCTCTCAAGAATATCTAGGGTTTCATTCAAGAACCTAATCTTCCAAAATTCATCCATAAATTCTTCAAGGTTTGTTCAAGAATCAAGTTCCTCATAGTGTGGGATTTAATAATTTATTTATTTCAAGTGTGGATAAAGTTTCAAGAACTAAATTTCATCCAATTTTAAAGGTTAAGGTATGTAGATGTTGATTCTTGGGTCTCTTTCATCCAAGAAGCTCAAGAATCCTTTTTAAAACTACAAGATTTTTATGCTTATGAGTTGTAAATGATTTGTATGAGTTGAAATAGATGTTTAATATGTTGTTGAGTTTTGATTTATGTTTGCCTACAAAATTTATAAACTTTGACCCTAGTATGTGGAATTCATGTGATGTTTGTGATAGACCCTCTTGAAGTTGTTTTTCCCTGTGATGTGTTTATGACTTTTGGGTGTAAAAATAGTTGAATAAGTGAAGAACGTTCCCCATAGGTTTGATAAAGAGCTTAGGTGAAGCATAAGGGCCACTATAGTATGTTGAATAGGAAACCCCAAATTGTGAGCTAGTCCATGCACGCCTAGTGTTTGATAAAATGCCTTAGTGAGTGAAATGTGCCAAGATAGCATTAAATCCCCAAGTAGGTGTAAAATCGGTCATGTTTAGTGGTTGTTGAAAGACCCTAGTGAACAAGTCGAGATATGATGGTTGTGAATTCCCCGATTTTGTGCTCTTTGATATATGCTAAACTTTTAATACATGTCAAGTAGTTAGCAAGTAAATAGTGAAGTATTAGTATGAAGTTACCCCTAAATCAAGTGATATCCAAATACATGACAAGACCGATATAGGTATGAAGTACTTGATGTAAGATCTCTTTGAATGGGTATAATCTAATAGCATGTCTTCCCTAGGCTAGTATATGATGGTGAACCGATGTTGATGATCCTTAAAGGTTTGGAGTGACCCTTTTGCGGTTGTGATGATGAATAGACGTCTATGTTTCCTTAATGCTTAATGCGATGTCCTAAGGATCTTAAGAGGGAAAGCATATTATGATGCCCAACTACTTGAAGCGATGCTTTAACAATTGTGATGATACATGAATGATTGTAATGATGAATGAATGCTTGTAATGATGAATGAATGATTGTAATGATGAATGGATGATCGTGATGATGCATGAATGATTTGTGATGAAGAATGATTATGTCTTACTTTTATGTTATCGAGTCCTGAGGGTATTTATACCTGAAAATAAAGTTGTCTAGAGCCCGTGTCAATTTCTCGATAATTCCAATCGAGCCATGATTCTCAAAACTCAGTGAACTATAGAACTCTGTATCCTCAGAAGAGTGTGAAGCTTAATAAAGCTCAGTAATCTCAGTTATCTCTGTAATCTCTATATCGCTAGTAATCTAGCCTCAGACCTGTAATCATCTTAGTTCTAATAGTATTCAAGTTATTCAATCCTAATCTCAGAAGTGATTTGAGTAATCTATTCAAGCTCTGTATCATTAGTCAGATACCATGATTCGATATCTTTTTCGTCAGATACGGAACCAAGTAATCTCAGCGTAACTCAATCATACCTTTTGAGTAGTATGATCAGTGTCAGATTTAGTTCGGCCAGTGTTCAGTTGAGAATTCATTTCTGAGTCTTTCAGTTGGGAGTAGAAACTAGCACTGAGCAAGCTCAAGGATGGAAACTCACCTACTAGTAGAAGATGTGATTCTTACAAGCAATCCTTGTGCTCCAGAACTACGTAGCCAGCATTGGTTGAGACATCACACCTGTTAGTTGAGGATGGATGAGAGACATCATACTTTCTAGATAAGGGTAGATGAGGTGGCTTGACCTGCTAGATGAGGGCTCCACCTTCTCATTGACCTGCTAGATGAGGGTCACATAGAGTTATCTTTACCAGTGGCACGGTAATGACACCCTTCCAACTAGGGCACAGGTTGGACCCCATATGTGGTAGATCAGGGCATGTCGGTTAAGTGACTACTTCCCACAGTTTCAGTTTCATATTTAGTCTCTGTTTTAGAATTAGTCTACAGAAATTAGGACTGTCTGATACAGTCATCTATCATTGTGAGGAACTCAGATATTTCTATTAATTTATGGGCCATCTAATCAGATAGACTTGGTCTCACATATAGTTATTTGATATTATATTCATAGATATGCTGTCAGATAGGCTTGATCACAGTATCAGATTTCTATTATGTATTCTTATTGTCAGATTCAGATATAATCATATTTCTTATCATTGATAAAGCTTCCGAAATTATTTGTTAGAAATGTTGATCTCTAATCATGTCAGTCGAAAGCTGTAAGTCCAAGAATTCAGTCATTGATGTAAGCACATCCAGATCTTCAGTTATCAGTATCAGATGAGTCAGTGATTCAGTATCTCAGTGTCAGTAGTGAGTTCAGTCTGCAGTAAAGTTGTATCTGAATTTCAGTATCTACATTTGTAATAATTATGTTCATGTTCTCTACATTCTTGTATGTGTTCTCATGTGGCATTTTCATGATTATTCAGTTTAGATATTATGAATGCATGAACCCTTGCATTAGCCTACCCTTTCTACATACTCGGTACATTTTTGTACTGACGCATTTGCACTATGGTGTTTTATTTGACACCATAGGTTCAGAGGCACAGGATCCAGTTTATCCTCAGTAGTTTGGTCCCTGTCAGCAGCAGTAGCAGTGAGTCCTCTTCTTTCGAGGATGAGTCTCAGTTTACTACTATTGTTTCAGAATTTGTTTATTTTTTGTGGATGGAGTTAGTTGGGGATATATCCCATCAAGTCCATATTTCAGACAGTTAGAGGCTTTTCAGAAGAAAGTATTATTATTCAGTTTTCAGTTTTGAGTATGTATAGATGTGTTGAACCTTATGGAAAGTTTCCATATTTTTTTAGATATTATGCAGTGTACAGGTACAAATATTAGAAAAGGGTTAGCTTGTGGTCCTTCGGGTCCATAAGCACTGTGTGACATCTCGAGATGGGATCTCGGGGTATTACAAACTTGGTATCAAAGCCTAAGGTTCAAGAGTATCCTAGGGAATCTAAAAAGCCGCATCTAGTAGAGTCTTGTACATAGGTGTGTAGTGCGCCACATTTATGTACAAGAGGCTACAGGATGTTCTTAGGAGCATTTCTTCTTCTTTCAGTGATCATTTTGTATGTGTGAGCATGAGCTCAAGTTGATCCTCGGTCTAATCCACTTGATTATTTCATTTACAGAGTATGCCTCCTCGTAGAGACTTTGTCCATAGGGTTGATGACCAGCCCCCTCAGCCAGTAGATCCTAAAAATGAAAGTGTGTCACATACAGAGTTTCAGGCAGCTTTCCAGCCGCTAGCCCAGGTGGTGACTAATGTTCATAGAAACTGTCAGGCTATATTCCCACCTTAGCAAGATGGGAATTCTACTGCAGCTAGGATTAGAAGCTTCATGAAAATGAACCCGCCAGAATTCTTTGGGTTAGTAGTAGGTGAGGATCCACAGTTGTTTCTTAAGAAGGTGAAGAAGATCACCCGCTAGATTAGGAATGATCTCAGGGGTCACTTATTAGTTTGGATTGACTCCACAGTAGGTGTCTTTACCTGTGACATGGTACTGACACCCTTCTAATTAGGGTTATAGATTGGACCCCAGCTCAGTTATCTTCTCTTATTTGGGGCATATCGATTAGATGATTAACTTTCACAGTTTCAATTTTAGTTTCGGTCTTCAATAGGGAACACAATTTAGTTCTACAGAATCAGAATAGTCAGACATAGTCAATTTAGAACCAGTAATTTAGTTATCAGTAACTCAGATATCAGTTACTCAATTATTAGAATTCAGTACTTAGCTTCAAAAAAACTCAGTTTTAGTATATATGTACTCTTATATTTAGTTACTCTATATCATTTAGTTAGTTATTGTTCATGCATATGAACTCTTGCATTCAGCCTTACCTCATCTAATATACTAGTACATTCTCACGTACTGACGCATACTTTCCTGCATTATGATATTTCAAATCATAGGTTTGGACGCTTAGGTTCTCGACCACACGTAGTAGATTTAGATTCATCCAACAGCAGCATATTTAGCAGTGACTCCTCATCATTTGAGGATATTTTTTTATTTTATTATCTCAGTAGACTCAGTATTTTAGTAGATGGATTTAGTTGGGTGATTATCCCATCAACTCCACTTTCAGATAGTTTTAGTTAGAGGTTTTTCGGATTAGTTCCAGTCAGTATTCAGTTTTATAGATATTTTATTAGTATTTTAGATGTTTTGAACCCTATGGTATTTCAGCCTATTATTTTGCATTTATTTCAGTACTATTGTCTAATGCTCACAGCAAATGTCATTCATGGGTTAGCTTGTGGTCTTTTGGGGTCATAAGCACCATGTGATGACTAGGGGGTAGTCCCAGGTCATTACAAAATTGGTATCAGAGCTGGGTTCAATTGAGTCCTAGGGAATCTAAAAGTTGCATCACGTAGAGTTTTGTGCATGGGTGTGTAACGCACCACACTTATGGACAGGAGGCTATGAGATGTTTTAGGAAAAGTTTGTCTTCTTTTAGTATTCATGTCATGTGAGTGAGAAGGAGCTCAAGTTAATCTCTCAATTTGATCTTCTTATTCCTTTCGTTAATAGACCATGCCTCCTAAAAGGACTAACGAAAGAAGAACCATAAACCAGTCAGTCCCTCAGCCTGTTTAGGCAGATCCCCTGGATGAACACGTCTCTCACGCAGAATTCAGAGTTGCATTCACTACTTTAGATAATTTAGTCGTAGCTCAGAATGAATGGCTAGCTATTGTTTCGGCCAACCCAGTGTCCAATACGGCTGCAACCAAAATTTGGGACTTCACCCAAATGAATCCTTCTTCCTTTGTGGGATCTAAGTCTGAAGAAGATCCACAGGAGTTTCTCGATTAGGTTTAGAAAGTCACAAACATCATGGAAGTGTCTTCCAGTGAGAGTGCTGAGTTAGCCACCTATCAGCTATGATATAGCCCATATGTGGTTTAAGCAGTGGAAGATAGACAGGGGTACAGATGCATTACCCATAGAGTGGGAAGAGTTTGCTACTATATTCCTAGACAGATTCTTTCCCTTAGAAAGAGAAGCCAAGTGTTAGAATTCATCAATCTCAGATAAGGTAGTATGAGCGTAAAAGAGTATTCCCTCAAGTTTACTCAGTTAGCCAGGTATGCTCCCCATGTAGTAACAGAAAATAGTTCCAGAATAAGCAAGTTCATATCTGGGGTGTAAAATAGTATGGTTAAGGAGTGCAGAACAGTAATGTTGATTAAAAAGATTTACATATCTAGGCTTATGGTCCATTCTCAACAGATTGAGGAGTAGAAACTTAAGAAGAAAGAGAGGGAAAATAAGAGGGCTATAATAGGTAGTTTTAATTTCAGTCAGCTAATGTCAAAAGGCGGTAACCATTCCCAGTTTTGTCCAAAGTCTTTAGTTCTAGCTCTGTCCTTAGCCAGTGTACCGATGACCCAGGATAGCATAAGCAATGGTTGTGCTAATCCATTTTGCGAAGAGTGTGGTAAGAATTATAAGAGTGTGTGCAGAGATGGCAGTGATATTTGTTTTGGGTGTGGCAAGCCAGGCCATAGAGTCATAAATTGTTCTCAGTCAGGTTTTCAGGGTCAGTATAGTCGTTTTTCAGCTCAGTCAATTTTCCCGAATCAACAAGGTGCTGCTTCCAGTGCCACCATTAGTCAACACTTAAACAAGTTTTACGCACTTCAGTCCAGATAAGATCAGGAAATTTCTCCCGATGTGGTCACTGGTATGTTACAGATCTTCTTTTTACATATTTATGCCTCAGTTTGAGATCCTAGATATTCAGTCATAATTTAGTTTGTGGGTGCCCCGTACATCATCTTATACTTTTCCTTAGTATCTCAGCTAAGCATTCTCGAGGGACATAGCATCCCAAGGGGGAGAAAAACTATAATCCCCGAGCTATCATGATCTAAACCTTCCATTTTCTCTTCACGTAGTAAATACAGTTGAAGTAATGGGTCCTCATAGTTGACCCTCAAGTCCCAATTTTAGTCGTATGACCATCCCCCTATCATGACACATATCCAAGGAATCATTTCAGTTCATGTGTCATGATTCAGACTTAGTCAAGTCCTTATGTTCCCATTCATGCACATTCACTCACGCATTCATTAATTCATTCAGACATGTACTCATGCATCAGACATGCATGTTCAATATGTAGACTCAGCTTATCAATATCTTCAGTCATGTATCCCGTGCCTTAGATATGTATATTTAGCATGTAAGTTCAGTCTATCAGACCAGTCATATAATCATGCTTCAATTGTTCATATCTAGTTCAGTACGAAAAAAAATTTAGTCTGTCAGTATTCTCTCAGCTTAACTAGCCACATTTGAGGATGAATGTTCCCAGGGGGAGATATTGTAATACACCATATTTCCCTAGCCTAGATTAACCCTCAGTACATGAGTTATCCTAAATAAACTTTTTGAAATACTCATTAATTTTTAGATTAGAGTCTACCATTGCATAGAAAATTCAATTAGCTTTTCAACGATATAAAATTTGCCTAAATCCGACAATCGGATAAGAAGTTATGGCGATTTTAAGTTTCAGTCATTACACATCATCATTCAGGCCAGTAGCGCATCGCAAAGTGTGTTCAAATAGAAATTATCAATTTCCAGTGTTGCTCCACAATATTGGCGCACTTCGCTATAGACCCAGTTCATAATTGTCCTTTTCCAGTGGTAAGCTTTCAGGTAACGTCCAAGGTGGCAACGCGATTGTACCGCTTCATGCCACCATGCAATTTCCCAGTCATCATTTTCTAGTGGCCTACCTTGATAGTAGCACATCATGCTAGGGGTCCAAATCGGGAAAATTTCACAAAAAATTAAAGTTGCACCCAGGGTTAAAACAATCTTTTTCCATGATTTTATTTCTCCCTGATGTGGGATTTAAAACCTAAAAACATGAAAAAGCCTTCATTATTCACTTTTCCCCAAAATCAAAAGGTAGATCTCTCTCAATAAAATAAACCCTAGCTCTCAAGAATCAAGTTCAATCCCAGGAATCTCTCCAAGAACGCCAAGAATGTCACGAATTAAGGTATTTTAGATGTTCATCCATGGATCCTTACCTTCCATGGAGCACAAGAATCCTTTTTCAAAATACATGATTTATGATTTATGATTACCATATTTGAATTAGATTGAATTCATGTTCAGGGTGTTGTTTGAGATTTTATCCATAATTTAGATTACAAGTTCTAAGAATTGATTCTAGTATGTGTTGAATTACATGATATTTATGATAAACTCTTCAATTTACAAGTTGATTGTTGTAACCATGTTAACTCTAAGTGTTTATGATTTAATGAACCAAGTATGCTTACTATGTGTTTGATAAATTGTCTATGAGAATGAAATAATGCCATTATAGCATGCTAGGATATATTCCCCATCCATATACAAGTTAATGAATTACAAGTGTTTGATGAAATATATCTATGAATAAATTATGACCAAGTGAACATTGTTATGTTATTCAATATTATGCATTGCTTTACTTTTCATGCTATTGATTCCTGGGGTATTTAATACCCGATAATCTAGATGTTACGTAGAGCCAGTGTCAGTTACAGAATAGTATCAGTCATGTCACGATTAGTAGTACTCTCAGTCCATTACATAACTCAGTCAGTTACAAAACTTAGGAAACCTCAGTAATATCAGTATCAGTCCAGTCCAGTCCAATATACTCAGTTCAGTATCTTTCAGTTGGGAGTAGAATTCAGCATCAAGCGAGCCTAAGGATGGGGCCACACCCGTTAGTTAGGACTAGGTTCCTAGAAGCAATCCCTAAGCTCTATAACTATGTAGCCAGTGTAGGTTATGAGATGTCACCCGTTAGATAGGACTGACATACTCAGGGATCACCCGCTAGATTAGGACTGATCTCAGGGGTCACCCGTTAGTTAGGACTGACTCCACAGCAATTTTCTTTACCTATGGCACAGTACTGACACCCTTCTAATTAGGGTTACAGATTAGACCCCAGATCAGTTATCTTCTCTTATTTGGGGCATGTCGGTTGGACGATTAACTCCCACATTTTTAGTTCAGTTATAGTCATCGGTAGGGAACTCAGTTCAGTTCTACAGGATCAGGACTGTCAAGCACAGTCAATTCAAAACCACTAATTCAATTATCAGTAACTTAGATATCAGTTACTCAATTATTAGAATTCAATGCTTAGCTTCATAAAAGCTCGATTATAGCATACACGTACTCTTATATTCAGTTACTCTTTATCATTTAGTCAGTTATTGTTCATGCATATGAAACTTTGCATTCAGTCTTACCTCATCTAGCATACCAGTACATTCCCACATGCTGATGCATACTTTCTTGGGCTATGATGTTTCATATCATAGGTTTGGTCACTCAGGTTCCCGACCACGTGTAGTAGATTCAGATTCATCCACCAGCAACATATTTAGTAGTGAGTTCTCATTATTCAAGGACATTCTTTTATTTCATTATCTTAGTAGACTCAGTATTTTAGTTGATGGAGTTAGTTTGGAGATTGTCCCATCAACTCCACTTTCAGAAAGTTTTAGTTAGAGGCTTTTCAGACTAGTTTCAGTCAGTATTCAGTTTTACAGATATTATCACAGATGTTATATTTTATCAGTATTTTAGATGTTTTGAACCTTATGACATTTTAGCCTATTATTCCATTTTTATTTCAGTACTATTATTCAATGCTCATAGTAGATATCATTCATGAGTTAGCTTGTGGTCCTTCGGGGTCGTAAGCATGTGTGACGACAAGGGGGTAGTCCCGGGTCATTACAAATAGAGGGGACTAAGTGTCTTTATGATTGTTGTTGTTGTGTGTTTCTCTGCCTCAAATTGGCTCCTACTGTAGGGGGGAATTTTGATAGGATAAGTTTTTGGAAGTTTGAATTAGAGGATTCTCAGTTGTCGTTGCTACCTATTTTGACATAAAACTAAATGAGGGCAGATAAATACCAAATAAGATGCCTTATGATGAGCAATATTTTTTAGTCAAACTTTTTTTATTAGGAAAATAGTTTGTGAATTTAATTTATTTAAGTAGTATACACAAAAGATAATCAGGGTGTAAAAACAAATGTGTTCCATCAAGAAAGTTATAAATATTATTGTATATTTTCATTTTTAGACGTACAAAATTAAAAACTAAAAATTGAAACAATCAAACATTTTAAGTATTAGCTCAGAATTTTGAAATATCAATTTCGATAATTTTTGAATGTGCACAAAAATCAATATAATATTGAATTGAATAAAATAAAAAATATATATTAAATATTAAATGATAAAATGTGTATGATTATAGATGTTTTCATGCTTATAGCAATATAATATCATTTTTTTAATTGTGGAAGAACTCATACTTAGCAAAAATCTTATGATGCTCTTAAATATATTAAAAAATAAACTTTGCTCAAAGTTATTTTAATTATTGTTCGATACTCAGCAATCTATAACTCAACTCACACTAAAAATTTTTATAAATTAATTTGGAGGAAAATCAATATAAAATAATTTTTTAAAACACTAATCAAATTAATGCGTTCACATTGTGGAAAAGAAAAGATAAATTTTATTCATTTAAAGAAAAGTACTAAATAAGAAAAATATTTAGTTGTCAACAGTCTTTTAATTTTTCTATTTATTGAAAATAAATATTTTACTCTGATTAGATTTTATTCCTTATGGTAACAAAAAAAAGGGGGAAAGATATGTTTCAAGTCTTAAATATAAGAACAAAAGTGACAACTTTGACCAGCTGTGGTCAAGTCTCACTAAAATAGAGATTAAGTTAAATGGTGTAACTATCCTCAAGGGAATTTTGTGACTTTAACTACTTTTCTCCTATTTCGCCCTCCTAGAGACTTGAGAGATGTCTTTGTGAGAGAAACCCTAGCCTTGTTTTTATTGAGGAAGGGAGGAAAAGAAGTGTTGTTAATTGATTGAAAGTACAGGAAAATAATGCCTCTCGTAGGTTATAAGTCATGGGTTGGAAGTTTTAAGAGGGGAAAAGACCAAAAGTCCCCTCAACTGAACTTATTGATCAGCGGTCGTCATGATTCATCTCACGACTTATTAAATCTTGTTAGAAGTTTACCTAATGACTCATAACCTTTGAAATAACAAAGATAGTGCACACTGGTCTAGATACGAGTCATATCTTACTACTCGTCACTAGTCATTACGACTTGTAGCCACCACTCATAATCTAGACAGAAGCTTAGGGGACCTACACTGCTGACATTACAAATCTACCTGTATGAATCATCACCTCTTGTAACAACTCCTAGGGTCGAGTCGTCATGTCACCAGAAACTTTAGGCCTTTCTACTAAGATGCTCACGATTGGACTATATGACTCGTATAGTCTCATTACGACTCTTAGGGTCAAGTTGTACCCAAAATAGTACTTCAATCATTTCATATTGTCTTAGTTACGACTACATCATACGACTGATGATGAGTCTTCATGACTTGAGGAATAAGTCGTAAGTTCCACAGTGCCCTTGAAAGCACAGGGTATTACAGCATCACCAACCCCACACTTAGACTTTTGCTCTCCCTCGAGTAAGCATTACTGTTCATCTAAATAAATAAAACTAGGAATATCACCACTTTTGGTTGATATAAACAATTGATCCATACAGTAATTTAAAACATCAATTACACTTACCAATTATTATGCAAGATATACAAACAAACTAAAAACCTCTAACCTCCTAACTTCAAAAACAGACTCTAACTCATTAATTTAAGCTTGTTCACCTGCTCTTGTCAAAAAAATCTAATAACATCACATATCTATCATAAAAATAGTTCTCTCACACGAAAAAAATAGTCCATACACTCAATCCAAAATTTTGAACATAAATTAGGGACTTACCAACAAAGAACAACTCTCACACTCACAAAAGAATTCACATGTACGTACAAAGAACTATAGACTTGACCATTATGTACTTCTCCACTAATTAAGCATACTCAAATAGAATCAAATATGACTTTACGGATTGTAATGTAGACTTGGGTTCGAGCGGAAAAACTATATAATAGTGATTCACTCATTCCTAAAAACTTTGCACTTTTTTACACTTTCATTGCCCATTATTTTCTTCTCTTTATTTTCAGCCTTTTTTGTTTTCAATAGTATTCTTATTTTTATCAAGAATGTTTCGCTTTTTTTGTCTCAAGCAATTTATTTTTCTCCTTTTTTTCATCTCACATTATTTCTAAGATGGACTAATCACCACTTTGTAGCTACCATGGGTAACATTTTACACATCATCATCGTTTTTCTTTAGATTTAACAATTATAACAAGTCTATGCTACGGTGCTCAATTAAGCGGGGTGCAAAAAATAAGGATCCAACAAAAGAGTCAAGAAAAAAATATGGCTATCACCAAAAGTATACATGCTCAAAGGGGCTAACTAGTAGTAACAATATCTAAAAAGGCTAAAATTTTACAAGACGAATCAAAGGAAACCTATATCATCTTCTACATAGAGCAACCCTTCTTATTTAGCTTCAGTAACATGCAATACAAGTTCTAGACTAAGATGAAAAATATAAAATATACAAACCTCACCACACATGGAACAAGTATCATTCAAGATGGATCAATTCTATTTCTAAGACAGATTGGGTCATACCGAACTACAAAATAAAATAAGCTATATACAGAGTAGCAACCATGAGTCTGGGCTTCAAAATTTTACTATTTTATTTACACTTCAAGCAATCTTAGGGAAGTACTAATTAACATCAGGCCTAAATCTCAAATATCAAAAAGTCAAAAAAAAGTCTTCTTTTCTCTCCAAAAGAATAAAAATAAAAAAATAACTTCAAAAAAAATAAAAAAATACTTTTAAAATAAAGAGAATCACTTGTTGTGGAGGAAAAATCGACATATATACATAAAACCAAGGTGATTTTATCTCTCTAAAAATTTAGAACCCTAGCCACGTCATTACCACCGAGAAGGCCAGAACTAACACTGGTCAATCTACCGCGGCTGGACAAGTGTTTTCTCTTACTTTCCCCCACCAACTTCTTAGAACTTTATCAGGATAATTTGCCCAAAAAGCTCTGTTTTCCTAACTAGCCTATGAGATTGCCTAACATCACCAATATTAAGAGATAAAGTGTTAATGAAGATGTAAATAAATCCAAAATGAAGTATGTTGACCTTATAAAGCCTAATGCCAATTCAAAAAATGATAACAAAATTTAACGTGACTCGATTGTGATGAAGCGATGAAATACAAGAATAGGGTACCACGAGTCATATGGATAGAAGAAGAGGTTCAAAATTTAAATGTCATTGAGGATTTGCAACTTGCAGTGATCAATAACTTTTTTATGAATGGCCGAAATTGAAAGATTTCATAATCTAAATACCAAAGCAATGTAAGGTGAAGGGTGACTGCAAAATTGAGTTACTTAGGTATAGACACATTCTAATGAAATTTAACTTAATAGAGGACTTTATAAACATGATGTCTAAAAATATTTACTAAATTACTAGGAAGGATGGAGTGGCATATCAAATAAGAACCTTCATTTAGGATGCCAAGTTTAAATTCAATGAAAAGACAACACAAGAAATGGGTTGGATTTCTTTTCCTAATCTTTTGCCCACCTTTTTTATAGGGAAATCATTATTTTCATTAGTTACTACTGTGGGAAAGCCTATCCACCTAGATATGTCTACAATAAATAAGAATCGTCCTAGTTGTGTAAGAACTAAAGTCCAAGTGGACTTGACTATGAACTTACCAAAATATATAGAGCTTGACGTACTAAATAGTTAGACTAATGAATCAAGATTTTAAAAGATAAAGATACAGTATGATTTATTGCCAAAATATTGCCATGTTTGTAAATTAAAAGGACATGAGTAAGTTGAAGCCTACATTCTGAATTAAAAAAGGCATTTGAGGATGAATTACATGAAAAGGAACAAGGAAAAGATGAGGAACAATCAACAATCCTTAGACAAAGGAGGGTAATAAATGGTAGGATGGTTGTTGTATGATGGTATCCTACCAATCGAAGATTTAAGCTTGATAAAGGCACCACTAAATTGATTACTGAGGAACACGGGAAGGGTATGATTAATAACAAAAGGTTTATCACAAAAAAATCTTTTGATGCAATACAAGATGATGAGGTGAAAATGGAAAAGACAGAGTAAATGATAGGGTAATAAATGGAGACAATAAGGAGGTGAGAAAGTTTGAAACTGTGTTTATAAAGCAGCAATGTAATAAGTAAATAATAAAGAAAAGAAGTGATAGAGACCAACAACATAATACTATTGAATATGATACACACAGGCAATACTAGATAACAGTGCTAGCAACAGTAATGAACACACAAAGATGCAGAAATATTGCAACAGATCTAACAAAGAGCAAAAATAAAAATAAGTTTTTATAGATATATACAAATATGGAATTTGCAGTTACTAATTAGGTTATCAAAAAGTTAAGACACGCACATGAAATCATAAATCCATAGTAGATATAATAAAAAAATAGTAATGAAAATAAGTATTTATGTTCCTCTAAATATGATGAACTAGCATTCACTAAATAGATTATAAAGGAGTCTTCAAGAGTAGAGTTGTGTAGTGTAAAGGCTGAAGCACTAAAGGAGGAAGCAAGCTCATAGATACAAGTATCACCTATAGTTAGCAATACAACAATCATAAAAATCAGTCAAAGAGAGATGGACATAGGGAGGGAGTTAGCATAAGCCACTTACCATGAACCCTTATAGGTGGATTATTCAAATGATTTTGATTCAATAAGGGGTTTGATAGGCTCATAACCAGATACCATATGCAATAATTTATTGTTAGATCACCCTTCAAATATGGGAAAAGGGATGCATCATGAGTTAGTACTAGCTTGCACAAAAATAGCACTAGTCAAGGAATTGCATAAATTAGTAGCACATCATATAGATCATAAATTATGCAATCATAGGTTTCACAACAGGGAGAATTCGAAGAAGATAAGGAAGAGGAAAATAGTTAGAAGAAGAAATTGCAATTGTTGAATAATGTTTATATTTCACTACAAATAGGGTCTAAACAATCAAAAAGAAGATAAAAAGGGAGAATATACCTAAAAGGACTAATACAATAGGAGTGAATCAAGTTTTAAATTAAGATAAAAGCACCATATCGGAATTTGAGTCTGTAAGGGCTCAAAATTAATTCCATATAATTCAAATGCTATATAAATACCATAATTTCTCTATTATTACCTTAATATAGCCTTTTAAAATGCTAGACAAATCCAGAGATACAAAGGAGGTTGGGGATGAAAAATTCAAACTATAACCTGAATGAAAAGATGTAAATCTTTATTCAAGATCATATACAGGTGGAGGTCATTTTATATTCAGATCAACAGTTGATCTTACAGTTGAAGTTTCAGGAATCTAGTTAGTGTTTACTTATCACTATGGTATATACTAAGTGTGATACCTAAGAGAGATTAATCTTATGGTAAGACAATTACTCTATGGGTATGGGTACCAAACTACCTTGGTTAGCTAGAGGTTACTTCAATGTCATCCTCAGTGATGAAGAGAAGATAAGGGGTCTTCAAGAATATAAAGATTTTGCCTTTTGTGTTAATTCTTGTGATAGATCTCAATTTTAAAGGAAACCTATTTACTTTGTGGAATGGCAGAATAAATAATAAATGTATTTTTAAAAGATTAGGTAAACTGTTGGTCAATGAAATATTTTTACGTATCTATGGGCAAGTATATGAAGAATATTAGTCAGGACTGGATCAGATCATTGTCCTTTGTTACTCTCATATGTAATTCAGTCTAATAATGTGAGAAAAACCTTCAAATTTCTCAAATTTTGGTCAAAATGCTGGATTTTCAGCAAGTGGTGAGGTCTATTTATGTCATGACCCAAAAATCCAGGGTCATGATGGTACTTGTCGCAGCTAGCCTTGACAATTAAGCATATCACCCAAACTGAAGTGAAAAGGGAAGTAATCACCTATACCCAAGGCAAGGCTTCTAGAATGAAGTTCAACCATGCCAAATATGATAAAAACAAAGCTACATAACCAAAGACATCATACCAAAATTTCAAAACCGGTGTCACGGTGTAAGAACTAACTAGTACAACTTGAGATCAAAAATACATAAGGTATCAAAATGGGAACAACTCTGTCTCTAAATACAAATAAGACATAGTCTAAATAAGGAAAGGCAGTAGTCAACTCCAGACGTATGAAATTAACCGCTACCTCAAAAAGCTCCAATATCACCCAAATCAATAATCATGAGGTACACTCAAACCTGGATCTGTACCGAAAAGGTGTAGTAGGGGTAAGTATGGTCCGCTTGTACTCAGTAGGTATCATAGGCCGGCTGAGAAAAGTAAAAAATAAATTATACAAAATGCACATTAAGGACACATCACCTGCAACTAGAAAATGTCCCAAACGATAGCCTACACTGTCTCCAGTAACAATTCTATAATATTCATATACACCATAGCAATACAAGAGAGAAATACTAGTACACAGATATCAACATACGAATACAAAGAAAGAAATACACATAGAGAGGTATCACATCTAGGAAAATAATATATCACAAAAATGTACAAAGTAAATACTAATGCAATGGAGATGATGATAATGATGATGATGCATAAGGTTGTCCCACGACCTCCGTATACACCTACAGAGCTAAAGCTTCCCGATGTAAGATCCATGGGGGTTCATCAACCCGTATACAACTAATAATATCCAATATCAATATTCATATCTCTTCTCTGGCATATCCATCGATATTCATATGTCAAATTTTCTGTCCAAAAAGCAAGTGTTTCCAGTATTTCCACGATGGTACCAATGTTTCATGAATGTATATGATATGAGGATGTAATGCTCACAAACAACCGGAAAGAGAACTTCCATATCCAACCAATATACCAACCAAGTGAGCCAATAATCTACTCAATATTTCCAACCATCCATGAAATCCAACATAAACTATATACCAGTAGAGTAAAATACATTTAAATATACTATTGATGGAACATTAGGCTTTCTTATCAAACAAAGTACAATAAATATTCATGCCCACCAGTCCAATAATATCATATAGGACCCCAGACGGTCACACATAGCAAATAATGTTCCAAATCCACCAAATAACATCAGCTTGTAGGCCCAAAACAGGCACAACACAATAATATAGCCATTTTCATGATTAGTACCCATGCCCTTAACATGATTTTGTACCAATATTAACTACCCAGCCCATTCTGAAGAAATTTAAGTCATAACCTACCTCAAATGCCAAAAATCAATTTGAAAGCCTTTAATTTGAAGTCTCCCACTCACAAATGGTCTCAAAAATAACTAAAACATAGAAATATATAATCTATGCATCAAAATAAAGTCAATGATACCCATATTCCTATTTTTGTGTCGAGGTCAAAACGGGCCCCCAAAATGGATTTTCCAAAAAAAGAGGGAAAATCATAATTTTATGATTGAAACACGTTCCCTGTACTCATAAAAGTCTATAGCTAAAAATCTATGTTACCAACCTAAAATCAATTTCCTGAATCAGCTGACGTAATCTATTTTTCCATCTAATGTATTGATCAATAAATATTGTTTGAAGTCAACTATAAGGTCTTTTAAGCCACCAACAACCACAATTTTACATAAATCACACCAAATTGCACTGGAAACTATGGCAATCATCCCCATACCTCAGAAATATCACAAAGCAACCACAGAAAGGGGTAAAATGATCAAATCATATAGAATTACGTATTTCACATAAATCATCAAAAAATTAAGTTGATACATCATCCACTACTAAAAATCTAGCTTGTCCTCAAACTAAAGGCAAGGGACATACCTAAATCAGTAAAAAGTTAGGGATAAGAACTACGCATATTAGATTGGACCTCCCAAGTAGGCTCATCTACCGGTCGATGCCGCCATTGGACCTTAAATATAGGAATAACTCAAGAATGCAACCGTCTAACATCCTTGGCCAAGGTGGAGACAAGCTCCTCAACAAAAGACAACCTCTCATGTAAATGAACTGAATCCCAACTAATGACATGAGATTCTTTCAGAATGTAATGGCAAAATAGGGAAACATGAAAAACTAGATGAACAGCTAATAAATCTCAGGGCAAGGCCGACTTATAAGCCATATTGTCAATTGTCCGAAGAATCTCAAATGTCCTAATACACCTAGGGCTAAGCTTGCCTGTCTTCCTAAATCTCATTGCATCATTCACGAGCGAAACACAAAGAAAAACACGATCACCAATACCAAATCTAAAAGCATAAAGTCTACGATTTGTATAACACTTCTGCCTACTCTAAGCCGCTCGAAGCCTATCCTGAATGACCCAAACTTTATCTAAAGAACACAAAGTTGGTTTGTACCTCGAGGTATAATCTTAGAAACCTCAAACCAACCAACTAGAGAGAAATAACACCTACCATATAAAGCCTCAAAAGGATCCATATCAATACTGGAATGAAAGCTATATTATACTCAAACTGTACCAAAACTCAACTCAGGTACCTAATTCCTCCTGAAAAGTCTTCAATAAGTGAGATGTGAGCACTGAACCATAATCCGAGATGATAAACACTGGCACTCCATAAAGATATACTTTTTCACGGACATAGATACGGGCCAACCTCTAAGCACTGAAAGAAACCTGAATTGAAATAAAATAAGCAGATTTGCTCAATCGCATGATGAATCAAACACTATTAGAACCACAAAAAGTATGAGGCAATCCAATCATAAAGTCCACAATCCAATCATAAAGTCCATAGTGATTCATTCATATTTCCACTCAAGAATGCATAACCTATGAAGCAAACCACCAGGTCTCAAATATTCGATATGCACCTGCTAGAAACATAAGTAATGAGGTATAAAATCCATTACATCCTTCCTCATACCACCCTACCAGTAATATTGTCTCAAATTACAATAAATCTTAGTCACCTATGGATGCATAGAGTATCCCGTCACCCATTCTCAACACAAAAATTCAGCCACTAATTCTTAAAACACTGTCTGGATCAAGTGGGGCTTCCTTAGCGTCACCACTCAACACCTTATCCTAAATCTACCTAAATCCAATATCATTAAATTGATGAGCTTGAATCTGCTTCATCAAAAAAGACCTAGTCTTCATGAAATCCAAAACATACCCAGACATCAAAATATTCTTCATGAAATCCAAAACATACCCAGACATCAAAATATTGAGTCTAACTATCTGGTTAGCTAAAGACTGAACCTCTAAGGACAACGAACTCTCCTAGGTCAATAGATGTACCAAGCTACCTATGCTAGTCGACTCTAGCTAAAGGCATCTGCAACCACGTTAGCCTTGCTAGGATAATAGAGAATAGTCAAGTCATAATCCTTAAGAAACTCAAGCTAATGACTCTATCTCTTATTAAGATATAGATGGGTAAAAAAATACTAAAGGCTATGATGATCTGCAAAAATCTCATAATGGACTCCATACAAATAGTGCCTCTACAACCTCAAAGCAAAAACAATTGAGCACAACTCCAAATCATGGGTAGAGTAATTCCTCTCATGAGACTTTAATTGACAAGAAAGATATGCAATCATCTTACCTTTCTGCATCAACAAAACACCTAACCTAACACCTGAAGCATCACAAAAGATGATAAAACTCATTCCCTCCTTGGGCAAGGTTAAGAAAGGAATTGATGTCTATAAATTCTTGAGCTTTTGGAAACTCATCTCACAAGTATCGAACCACTGAAAGAAGTCTTCTTCTGAGTCAACTTGGTCAATAGTGTTGCGATAGATGAGAAACCCTCAATAAAACATCGACAGTGACATGCCAAACCAATAAAACTTTGAATCTTTGTGGCCGGAGTAGGCCTATCCCAACGACGAACTACTAAAACCTTGGTTAAATAAACCATAATAGCAAACTTAATTACTACATGGCCCAAGAAAGAGATAAAATCTAACCAAAACTCACACTTGGAGAACTTTGCATACAACTTCTTATTCCTCAGTCTCTGAAGTAAATCTGCAAATTCTTCTTATGATCAGCCTCACTCTTGTATAAAACCAAGATATCATCTATAAATACAATTAAAAAAAGTCATGATATAATCAGAACACCTGATTCATCAACTCCATAAATATGGCTAGGTCATTGGTTAAACCAAAGGACATGACCGATAACTCATAATAACTGTGCCGATTTTAAAAAGCCATTTTCAGAATATCTGAAGCTCTAATCCTCAATCGGTAATACTCGAATCTCAAATCAATCATCAAAAAAACTTAAGCATCTTGAATGTATCAGTAGATCTGGGACATCAATTTTAGGTTGGTAACATGGTTGGTGTGGTTTTATGAATTTTATATCTCATTTTGACCCTCGATTTAGAAAGTTGTGAAATTGAATTTTAAGGGCCAACTTTGTAAAAATTATACTTTTTTAAAAATACGATATCACCATTGAGTTAGGAGCATTGAATTTGATAGGGTAGCATAGTTCATTTGCGTTCATAGGATTTCAGATAAATCCTGAGGGGTCCGCGGAGACTTGAAATTCTCCAAGTCTCCAGTGCAGTTAGTGCACTCGCATAAGTGAAACTTTTGTGTCTTACGCAATTCAGAAGATTAGACCAAGTGTCACTTATGAGATATCTTTGTCCCATTCGCAAACCATGCAAAAGCGATGATAGATTTTCTTATGTGATACCTCCCCTCAGGCAAGGTATCACGTATGTGATGCCTGGTTTCTTAAGAGGTAGTCACTTAAGAAACCCAATGACGTATGTGATGCCTTGGCCCCTTAAATACTTGTGTTTTGCTATTTTTCACTATTTTTTAGACTTGCAACTTGGGGTTTCTCATTTTTGAGCAATTTCTCTCATTTCTAAGCTTAGGTAAGATCCAAAACACCTATTTCAGCTATTATCTTCAAATTGTATCATTTAATTCTTGTTTAAATACATATTTTAAAGTGGAAATTGGAGATTTTGGCCCGAAAGGTCTAAAAGTTGTAGTTTTGTGATTTTAACCCATTTTCACTTAGGTGAGTTTCTAATCTTATATTTATCACTTTTGTCTCAATTTCACCTTCAAAATAACTTCAAAACTTGATTTTTAAAATGGGTTTTGGGAATTTTGTCGATAAAGCTTAAAAAGGATTTTTTGTGGATTTGAACCTCATTTTTAGCTCGATTTTGCTTAGGAGTTTAGCTATAGAATCCTATGAGTACAGGAAACGTGTTTCAAAAATAAAATTATGATTTTTTCACTCTGTTTTTGAAAAACTCATTTTGAAGGTCCATTTTGACCTCATAAAAATAAGCAATATGGGTATTGTTGTCTTTCTTTTGATGCGTAGATTCTATATTTCTATATTTTAGTTGGTTTTGGGACCGTTTGTGAGTGGGAGACTCCGAATTAAAGTCTTTCGAACAGGCTTTTGGCACTCGAGATAGATTATGGCTTAACTTTTTTCAGATTAGGATGGGTAGTTATTATTGATACAAAATCATGTTAAGGGTGTGGGAACTAATCATGAAAATGGCTATATTATCATGTTGTGATCATTTAGGGGCCTATATACTAATGTTATTTGGTGAATTTAGAATATTATTTGTTATGTGTGACTATGTGGGGTCCTATATGGTATTATTGGCCTTGTGGGCGTGAATTTTTGTTATATATTCTTTGATGAGAAAGCCTAATGTGATATCAATGTTGTATTTTAATGTATTTTACTTTATTGGCATATGATTTATATTGTATTTCATGGGTGGTTGAAAATATTGAATGGATTATTGGATAACTTGGTTGGTATATTCGTTGGAGCATTACATATTCATATTATATACATTCATGAAACATTGGTACTACCATGAAAATATTGAAAACACTGGTTTTTTGAAAAAAAAATATGATATCTTAAAAATCCTCTATCGATGGATGTGTTAGAGAGGGGTTAAGGATATTGATATTGAATTATTGGTTGTATACAGGTTGATGAGCCTCCTATGCGTCCTACTTCAGAAAGCTATAGCTTTGTAGGTGGATACAAAGGTTATGTGACAACCTTGTGCATCATCATCATTATCATCATCTCCATTGCATTTGTATTTACTTTGTACTTCTCCACGATGTATTATTTTCCTGGATGTGATCCCTTTCTATGTGTATTTCTTCCTTCATATTCATATGATTGATATTTGTATACTTGTATTTCTCTCTCTTATTTCTATAATTTATGTGAATATTATAGAACTGTACTGAATACGGTGTGGGCTACCATTTGGGACATTTTTTGGTTGCAGGTGACGTGCCCTTAGTGTGCATTTTGTATGACTTATTTTCTACTTTTCTCAGTCGGCCTATGATACCTACTGAGTACAAGTGGATCGTACAAACCCCTACTATGCTCTTTTGGTGCAAATCCAAGTTCGAGTTTGCCTCACAGTGGTTAATTCGAGTGATATTTGGAGCTTTTTGAGGTAGCGGTTGATTTCATGCATCCGAAGTTGACTAATGCACTTTCTTATTTAGACTATGTCGAGACAGATTTATTCCTATTTAGATACCTTATGTGTGTTTGATCTCGAGTTGTACTAGTTAGTTCATACACTGTGACATCAGGTTTTGGGATTTTGGTATGATATCTTTGGTTATGTATCTTCATTTTTATCATATTTGTGTTTGTGTGGTTAGGCTTTGTTCTAGAAGCCTTGCCTTGGGTATTGGTCATTACTTCCCTTTTCATATCAGTTTGGCTGATAGACTTACTTGTCAAGGATAGCCGCGACAAGTGCTATCATAACCCTTGGTTTATGGATCGTAACAAATTCTAATGAACCAGATATATTCATCAATATCAAGAACAAAACTAAGACTACTTTGTCTAGTTGGAGTAGAAAAAGATTTGGAGATATCTTCAAGAAACTTATCATCAGAAAGAAAATTATTAAACTCAAGAAAGACCTTTTTTGAGGAAAATCCAACTTCTATGAATAAAATAGTGTTGCAAAGGGCTCAGGATGAATTAAAATAGTATATTCATTATGAGGGGAGTTTTGGAGGCAAAACGCAAGCATTAAATGGTTTTTAGAAGGGTAAAAGAACACCAGATTCTTTCATAATTCAGTCAATGTAAGAAGGAAAAGGTAGTCTATTTCTAAGAAAATAAGGAAAGATGGTTCTTGGCTGAGGATGGTGCTAAACAAGTGGCAGAAGAGGCATTATCCTTTCGCCAAGATCAATTTTCAAAATTTGCTGGAAAGGTGGGGCTTTCACTATTAAGCACATCCCTTCTTTAGTCACTGGTGATTTTAATAATGCCATTAATGTTTTTACACTCTAGAGGAGGTAAAAAAGTTGGTATTTAAATTAAATATAGAGACAGCTAGTGGGCTTTATGGGTTTACTGGGCATTTTTTTTTGAAGTTGTTAGGACATAATAGGTTAAGATATTTTTCAGAATGGTGAATGAATTCTATGAGGGTTGTACTCTTCTCAAATCTATCACTCATACAAATTGTCTTATTACCTAAATAGGATATTATGCAATCTTTGAAATTCAAAAGGGGGATGAATCAAAATTTTTCTGTATCGACTACTGACTCCTCACAGTCGAGTCACTTGCAAATCAGTCTACTTCACAAAATAAATTAGATTTAAAGAAATTAAGAAAACAAATGACTGGACATAAATTAATAACACAGGAATTTATTCTGGTTTGGAACACCAATGTGGTGCCTACTTTTTGTCCCCTTGGGTTTCAAAGTTTCCTTTGATCGTTCAATGTAGGGTTCGAGTAGAATGACAGGAAACAAGTTTTGAAGACTTATTTTGCTTTTCAGTTCTTGTGACACAGCTTCGGTTAATGTTACAAAGTTGACCCGATCCTACTCTTTAGATAACAATTGTAAACTAAAAGTTACAAAGTCTTGTGAGACTAAGATTGAGACACTTTGATTTTTCTCCTTGAAGTTGTGTAACCCGTGTCTATCTTCAGTCTTCTTCTTTTACAGTCTTTTGCTGTCATTCTTCATAAGAAAACCCAAGAGATTTCTTCTGAATCAAGGATTTAAATTGATTCCTTGATTGACGAATTGCACCATAATGTATGGCCATATCAGATATGCCCATACGTTGTGCAGTTTCCACAATTATATATATCCATGTACCAGTTGTGGCCTTCCTTTCTTTATGGTCTGATTTGGTCTATCGTGATTCTGGGATTGTGATCCTTCTTTCATTTCCAAGATATTTGATTGATTTGCTTGCTATACTGTTTGAATGTCATGATCCTCTTTTTCATGATTGGATGTTCTCCCATTTTTGGAACTGATTCCCTTGCTTGCTTTCATGTTAGTTAGTATTTTTTCACTACTAGAAAACATCATTTTTTTCGACAGCTGATGTGGTCGGAATGTGGTTGGAAAACAAGATAGTTCTTACTTTTCGATTGTTCATCGTAGTCAGAATATAGCTTATTGGAAAAAAATTTTCGACTACTCTAATCGGACATTTAATAAATAATTATTTAATAATTATAAATCGTCCGACAATAGTTGTCAAAAATTTAATAAATGATTATTTAATAATTATAATTATTTCGACTATTGTAGTCGAAAAATTATTTAATAATTATAATTATTCTAACTACTGTAGTCCGAAAGTTAATATATAATTATTTAATAATTATAATTGTTACGACTATTGTAGTTGAAATATTAATAAATAATTATAATTTCTCCGACTACTGTAGTCGAAAACTTAATGTATAATTATTTAATAATTATAATTATTCCAACTACTTTAGTCAACATTTTAATAAAAATATTCACCTATTAATTATATAATTAAATCTTGCATTAGCTTACATTGCTCCCAAATTATAAACATGACTAATGTATTTTTCACAGTAGGATCAAATACGACGACGACAAATATTTATAAATGTAACCACTTTAAAACATCCAAAACAAACATCAAATCAAATAGTTTAAACATCTAAATGTCACAACCAAAAACAAAAACAAGAACTACAATCTAATTATCATCAAATTCACTCTCTTCCTCATCATGAAATACTTGAGGCATGTGTTTCTTAACCAACTTCTCAAATTTAGCAAACTTAGCATCGTTAGCTGCATATTGCTGCATCAATTCCACATTTGCTTTTTCATCGCTTCCATTTCTTCCATGGTTTGCAAAGTAGAAGAGGAACTGAGAAACAACGAAGGACTACGCGAGGATTGGAGAACCCCTATCCCATAGGTTCTACCTTTTTTCGGACCACCTACCACAGCTGTCCACATATTAGTCATATCTGCAGGTGATGGTTGGACCATGGTACCATCCTCTGAAGTAGGTTGGATTTGACGCCAATCTTGTATACTTTTTTGAAATTCTTCTTGAAAGAAAAATTATTTATTAGTATGTAAAAAAATTATTTATCAGTATGTAAACAAGCTAAGTTGAGTAATAATAAAATAATGTATGTAAAATTTATTATCTTACATATGCAATCTTAGCAAGCGTTTCAACCCAATCTCCTCTTGTACCGTCCTTTATCTTCCGATGCGTCTCTTCGTAGTCCTCAGAAAAAGTGGACTTTTTTTCCCCATTTTCATATTCTTGCAAAATTTTAGAAAAAGAGATAATGCAAGTATGAACTAACTGTTGTCATTGAAAAGTTTCACTAGCATAGCTTAGGAAAACACAGCACTCAGTAGCGATCGCATCAGTATTTTTTCATTACCCTCCAAATGAAAGAAAGTCATTTACTATAGTGATTCAATTCATTATCACTGAATACATACAGTACACAGCTTCATGGAGTAAACTGGTTAATATCAACAAATTCTCATAGATTAGATTGTTGATATTAACCAGATTGTTGATATTAATAAAGAAAGACAAAAATGAAGAAAACACCAATGGTGTTGCAGATACAAGATCTAGGGAGAAAATTGGTGAAATCCCTCTATCCATAGATTACATTGGAATCATGGATGTGTACAAATGTAATAAACAACTTAATACGGTACAATCCTCAGCTACATTATCATAGTGCAACTTAGAAGTACCCAGAGACAAATAAGCTCAAATGTAACACTGCAGAACTAAGCTTTATAGGCATTTGAATACAAAATAAATAAAGAGACACAGTATATGAAAGAGCTAAGGGTCTAGGATGGGCTACTAATATAGAGGCTGAAGCTAAAGCTATTCAAGAAGCTCTGCAGTACAGTTAGGAGAAATGGCTACATGAAGTGGTCGTAGAACCAGCTTAGTCTCACAAAGATGATCATTAGCTAGTGGAGAGTAACTTGAATTGTTAGTAAAACTTGAAGATGCATTCTGCAAGCTGCTAGACTGCTAAATACAGCATTACTTTCTAAAATTCAAGGCAAGACAGTAAACCCTGAAGCGGACCCATGTATCTCACTATGACCATCCCTTAAAAGCTGCAGAGATGCAAGTTAATTTCCATTGTTTTAAAGATTAAAGCCATCACAGATAATTATTTAAATTTAAATCAGTGATTACATCTCATTTCACTTTATTCAAGACCCACTAAATATAAAATTATTAGATGCATATACGGGTATTATGTGTGTGTATATGCTCCTGCATATTGAGTTTAAGGACAGTTAGGATGGCAGCCCATCCTCCTGCACATTGAGTCTAAGGACATTTAGGATGGCAACCCAAAAAGGTTGTGACTTGTGAATTATGAGGTGACGAAGGGATCAAGAAACAGACATTAGACAAGAATACAACTAACACAGCCTTGATGAGTGCACTCAGTTTCAAATTCCAGACAGATAGTGCTAAAAGGAATAGCATTGTAGTACATTACCATAGACAGTGTCCTGCTAGAATTTACAAAGCTTGTTCCCCAGATATCACGTAACTAGCAAACAATCGATTGCATTTACTACTATAATGATTTTCATCAGCCAAATTTTACCGATGTCATTCTTAGAAGTCGTACTGTTATTTGAGAAGGGAAAAAACAATACGACTTCTAAGGTATTAGGAAAGATAATCACGGTATAAATCTTGCATAGTATAGCCCCTTGTTTACTTATTATGAATTCTTATTTCATAAAGAACCAGCTTAAGTGCATCTCGACTATTCCATCGCATACCAGGTAATTTTTCCCACCAAGGCTAAGCCTATTACTTATTATTCTCATATCCTCTCTAGATAATTATGTATATATAGGAATCTACTGTATTGTTTATACCAAATACAAGCAACATAACTACCCCTGTTCTTCTGTATTAGCTATACTTTGAAAAGGACCAAAAACACCCATGTTATACTGGTTCTTCTCAAGCCCTTCAAGAATGTTAGGAGAATAATTGCAAACAAAATATCATTCAATTTAAAAACAACCACATGTTTTAGATTGTGTACCCTATATACCAATTTTTCAAACATTGAACCAATATACAACAAAAAGAAGCATATGCACTAACTCATCCAATTATTGTTAGTCATTGTATTAAAATCGCAGTAATATAATCCTCGCACAAGTTGCCTGCAAACCAAATCATACTGTATGATTTATTTCTCTAACTCAAACTAAAGGAATCTAACAAAACAAATACTAGACTGAATCCACCTTAGCTAATAAGATGGACATAAACATCTAAATTGAAGCAGCATATGACAACATCCAGTTATGCAGACAGTTCACACCCTAGTTATTTTCAATTTCAGCGTTAGATCTACCACTTGTGTGTTTCGGGTTAGTGTTAGAGCTTAAGTTTCTGCCTTCTCTACTTCTACTTCTGGTAGTAGGGTACTGTTGAATGTTTGTATCTTTGAATAATCAGTGTTTAGCATTTAGTGTTCATATATGTGATATCAGGAACTCTACTGGTAACCCCCCTCCCCCCCTCCTCTTTAGATTCTCTCGAGTTAAATATACTTTTCTGGCCACTAACCATACAACGCATTGCACCTTAGAGGGTGCATTTACTTCCCAAAACATCCTTTTCTCGAAAGAAACTAAAGGTGCAACTGGTTATACCCCCAACCCCAACGCCTCCACACACACACTAAACAAAAACCAAGAAGCAGATCGAATTCAAACTAAAACTGCAACTGGTTATATTCAGCTGAATTTCATTTCAATTAATTTAAAACTAATTACGTAATCAATCAATTACAATAAAAATTTTAACTAATTTATTCAGACTGCTCCACATTCGTTCCATTCGGTCCCAATTAGAATCTAATTTTTCAAAAGTTATAGCAAGAAAATAGCTATTAATAATTAAATCCCTCAAAAATCTAGTAACCAAAATACAAATATACTTACAGATCGAAATTCAACAGAAAAGGGTTGGAGTTTTCTACCTTATTTGGTTCCCTTTCACTCTGCTTTAGCTTCAATCGGCTATAAAAACGTCTGCGTACAGATCTTGGAGACGGGATGGCCGTCTAAGGGAGATGAGACCGGAGCTATACCGGAGAAGTACTTCAATCGGGTGAAATTGACAACGCAGTGACACCCTAGTTTTTTAGAGAGAGAGAGACACGGTAGTGAGACAGAGATAATTGGGAAAGTTTTGAAATATTTAATATAAATTATTTAATAATAAAATATAAGTTTCTGACTGCTTCTGTCGGGTATAAATCTAATATATTTAATTATTTAATATTTTTTATTACAACGTTGGTATATATTTAATATATTTAATTAAATATTTATTTTTCCGACTACATCAATCGATTCGGTATTAAATACAATTAAATTATATATTTAAATTATATTTATAAAAGTTCCGACTACAATAGTCGAAATATTTTAATTTATATAATTATTTAATATTTCCAACTCCATCAGTCAGTTATATATTTAATATAATTTAATTATATATTTAAATTAATTAATATAATGTAATTAAATATTTAAATTAATTAATACAACGTGTAACTTATATTTAATAATTATTTATTTAATATATTTAGTAATATATTTATTTAATTAATATAATTTCCGACTACAATGATCAAAAATATAATTAATAATATATTTATTTAATTATTAATTTTCTCTATAAGGGTATGACTATATATTTAGTCATATATTTATTTAGCTATTAGTATTTTCGACTATAATGGTCGAAAATATATGATTAATAATTTATATAAATATTTATTTAATTTTCATATAATGGTTTGATTATATATTTATTTAATTATTTATATTTCCGACTACATCAGTCGGTTATAAATTTAATATAATTTAATTATATATTTAAATTAATTAATACAATTTAAATATATATTTAAATCAATTATTACAATTTAATTATATATTTAAATTAATTAATATAGTGTGAAAGACTATCGTGTAACTTATATTTTATATAATTATTTATTTAATAATTAAATATAATGTTTCGACCACTACAGTCGAGTACAAATTAAATATATTTAATTATTTAATATTTCTGACGACAGTAGTCGGGTATATTTAATATTTTGTAATGTATTTAGTAATATATTTATTTTATTTTACAATTTTCGACTACAATGGTCAAAAGTATATATTTAATAATTTATTTAAATAATTATTTAATTTTCTTATAAGGGACTAATTATATATCTAGTAATATATTTATTTAATTATTTATATTTTTGACTACAGTGGTCAGAAATACATATTTAATAATTTATTTAAATAATTATTTAATTTCCATATAAGGGTCTGATTATATAATTACTAATATATTATTTAATTATTTTTATTTCCAACTACAGCAGTCAAAAGATATATTTTTTAAAATTTAACGCCAAATATTCTGAATATTATAGTCACAAATAGTATCGAAAAAATATTTTGTAAAAATTAAAAATAAAAAAGTAAATTTTTCGACTGAAGTAGTTAGAAATTTCCGACTACTTTTTTCGATCGAAAATGTCTGTCGGAAAATAGCAAATTTCTAGTAGTGTTTGAAGTATTTTTGATCCTCCATATCTTCGGGTGATATACCCTTATATCTTCCAGCATCTTTTTTCTTCTTTTATTTGATTGTGATTGTCACGACCTGAGACTACCCCCTAGTCGTAGTACGGTGCTTGGAATCACAAGTAATCCCAAGCTAATCCATGAACTGGCATACTATTGAGCAACTGATTTATAATAAATTATAACTGGTTCTACAGTGCAGAAATATAATCATGACAAAATCTGGGAAGAATTTTAATACTATTACAATTCACAATCTGATAAAACTGAAGAGAGAACTAAAATTACATGATTGACTTTGACTTGCATCTATGAAGCCTCTACTATACTAATATAGATAGCTGGGACATGACTCCAGCTACCACTAATCAATGCATATGAGCAATAAAGTAAAGTACATAAACAACATTTGACTGAAGTCCCCGAAGTAGGAGAACTCATCACCTATTGGTTGGAATCTGCAACTCTCTGATCGTGATATGTGTGCTATAATTGGTACCTACATTGTGAAACAATGTAGCCACACAGACATATATATGGATCAGTACTTCTGAAATGCACTGAATAAGCGAGGGTGAATACAATAAATAAAACTGATTTCATATGTAATCTTAAAACATGCATGCTAAGTATAAGTAGACTCACTAAGAGACTGAAATATCTTAAAACATGAGTAACAAACATAATCTGATAAGCTGGTGAATCACTACACTTAGTTTCTTGAAACTTTACTTTTAGAGGATAAGTAGAACTGAAGCTGGGAAACAGTAAAACAGCGATTCTATACGAATACTGGCTCTGAAACTACATCATGGAAACTGACATAACTCAAGGATCTGAATATACGAATGTACTGAGTAAGATTGCATAAACATATAAAACCAAACATAGCATATACTGATCTGATTAACTAACTGACTGATAACTGTATACTGATCATGTAAAACTGAACTGTACTTAGTCTGAATAACTGGACTGAAGTTATAGGGTACTATACATATGAGGTAAGGACTAACTGAACAACATGAGATGAATTAGCATGAATGCATGAAAATTGTAATATCTAAGAATGCAAGACCAAGCATAAGAATATTTTTGAAATAATCTGTTAACTAAAATACTAAAATTTGTATAACTAAATAACTATAAATATGTATGCTTTGGTCAAGAAAATATAAACTGAATACTAGATTGAATACTGTACTGAAACTGTGGGAGATATCATCTAACCGATATGCCCCAATCTGAGCTAAACGGGGTCCAACCTGTATCCCTGTTGGAAGTGTGTCAGTACCGTGCCACGGGTACTAAAACTGGTTGTGTGGATCCACTAAGCTAGTTTCCCAAAAGACTAGGAAGTCCATCCTAAGCTAGTGGGTAACCCCTAAGAGAATGTCAGTCCTAAACTGGTGGGTGACATCTAAGAGAATGTCATTCCTATATTAGCGGGTGACATCTCAAAATCCTACGATGGCTATGTAGTTTTGGGACTTAGGGGATACTTATAATGACACAGTCCTAGCTGGCGGGTGAGCCCCCATCCCTAGGTTCGCTCGGTGCCAAATCCTACTCCCAACTGAAAGACACTAAAATACTAACTAGTGCATGCACTGATAACTTATAACTGATAAGCTTAGGTCATGGTATTCTGAAAATAATAGTGCATAAGGATTCTGAGGTAATTATAAACATATAAATTGATAATGCTCAACATGATCATGGTGTTCTGGATATGATAGTAAAACCATGGTCAGACTGACTTGTTACTTGAAAAATGAAAATCACGTAAAACACATAGGTATCGGGTGTTCATAACCCACCAGCACCAAATGAGTAAAAAAATACAATATTAAAGCTTAAACCTTGGGATTACATCATGGTTCAAAAACTCAAAACCATAGACATTTCATCAAACACTTGGGAATCATGAACTTGAACATGGAAATGTCTTAAACATTAGAAGACAATAGGATAACATGGCTAAATTAATAACTTGGGGATTCATCCTGATATCAATCGAACATGACATGTAAATTTCAATACTCAAACATGATATGACTCATTCTACTTGAAAACATATGAAACCATAACTCGTAATTGAAATCAACAAGAGATTCATGGAGATAATCAACTTAAAACATGTAAAAATCGTAATTTAAAATTAAAAGGGTTCTTGGGCTCCATGGGTGAAATGGGACCCATGGATGAACTCCCACGTACCTTAAAGCCCTTTAGCTTGAAAAAGAAACACACCCTTGATGTTTTTCTTGAAAGTTCTTGGATTTGGGGAACTTGATTTCTTGGTTTTCTTGAAAAGAGAGGAATGAAATTGATGAACTTAAGGGATTATTAGTGTTTGTTTTTTAGTAGAAATTGGAGAATATCAGCAAATAATGCCTTAACCGACATTTTAATTCGTGTTTTTATAAATTGGGTCGATGGGAAAAGACGTAATTACCCCTCAGGAATTTAAATTCATAATTGGAACACTGATTGAAGGGACACCGTGATGAGATGCAGGCCTCACCGTTATACCTGCCGTGACGCACTACTATCACGATGAAGTTCTAGAATCGAAATCCAAACACGACCCAATCCTCATCTAAAAAATCCTAAACTTCCCCGAGACATGCTCTTTACACTCCTAAACAAGAATTAACTCAAAAACCTACGTCTTGGGGTAGGAAAGACCAATTTAAAAATCCTTAAAGTTAAGAGGCCAGAAATATGCTAAGCCCCCAACACTTAGAAAAATTTTCAGGCTTTAAGCCTTGTATGCATGCAACTAGGAGCTGAACTGAGCTAAGAAAAGTATGAGGTATTACAATATCTCCTCTTTGGGAATATTCATCCTTGAATGAGACTGATTAAGCTAAGAGTACCATACTGAGGTAACGGAAACTATGTACTGAACATACATGACTTGTAACATAATTGCATAACTGATCCGGAAACATGATACATGAACTGAACTGATTTCTTTAAATACATGCAATGACACGAGAATGGTTATGAGGCTAAATTAGAAATAAGATAGTCAACTTATAAGTAACCATTACCTTAGGCTGTGTAACACCCCTTATTCAAGTACGTGTATTGGCGTATTTAAGTACGTGTATTGGTCTTATTTATATGGAATTAATTTTTTATTTTATTTATACCGAAATTTGCCTGTCAATGGTTCCATGCGAAGGTTATAGAATAAGCTTTCCAATGATAAAAAAATTTCCAAAAACGGATAGGTTTCGGATATAATCGAGCACGTTCGAAACTATAAAACGGTGGCCAGGATATTTGGGAGTAGTAAATGTGCAGGAAAATTTCCTGCACACAAACTACTGAGGCCAGCCGAATTTTTGGGTCAACTTTGAATAATCATAACTCTCTTAATATAATAAACTGGGAGAGATGGGACCTATGAAAAGAAAGATCTTTGAGTCTTCTTTCCAATGCAATTGGTTTCATCCAAATCTAATGTCTGAGTAAGGAGTTATACTCGTTTTACTTCAGCCTATCAAAATAGATTTTTAGGGTAAATTTCAAACGGCCATAACTCCTTGTACAGGACGAACTGGGTGGCCTACTTTATATGAAATGAAAGCCCTTTGAATTATCCTTCCAATGATACCAATTTTACCCAAATTTGATATCGGAGAAAAGAGTTATGGTCGATCTACTTTAGCTTATCAAAATAGTCCACCAAAGGACAAATTTGACATTATTTAAATTTTAAAGGCATTTTGGTCATTTCCTATTATATTATGGACGGGAATATGTGTATATATACATGTATATGAGTTCAAAAACTCATTTTCATCATCAATCATTGAGAAAGAACAAACACTAGCCAAATTTTACATTTAAATTACTTTTGATTCAACCGTAGAAATTCCAAAGTAATCCGGTAACTGCGTTTGTCATCTTGAGAGCTTCAAACGGCACCTATTATTTGTGCAAACAGGATTGCATAATCAAGAGGTGAATTCTAAGGTATTAACATTATTTTTCTTTGTTCTTTTCCATATGTATATGTATGATAGAGGATTATATGTATTAGTTGTTATTGAAAGGTGATGGAAATAGGGTTATGGACTATTTTGCATAATTTGGTTGTATTGAATTGTGGAAGGTGGATATGGTAATTGAGTTATGGAAGGTGGATATGGTGATATACTATTGAATTGATGATTATTTATGTTTATGGCTCAATTTGGTTTAATGGATTGGTTGGAAGGATAAATGAATCCAAACTTGATATTGGAGGATGTTGTATGAATATGCATGGCATGTGAATGTAATTGGAGTATAAGAGGGTTAAAGTGACACCCTTATGGTGTAATTAAGGCTTACTACTTAACCACTAGTTTGGTGAATTCAAATAATTGAATTGTGACGTTGGTTTCTAATACTAGATTGCTATATATGTTCATTATAGATAAGTAATTCGAAAAGATGGGAAGTCCATTTGGGACTAGTATGTTGACAGTCAGGTATGTAAAGCATACTCTATACCATATCTTTGGCATGAAAGTGAACAATTGTTCTATTAAGAAAGTTTCCAAAGTTATTCAATAACATGTGATCCATAATGGTTTTGTATGATGTCCTACGTTACCAATGAACTTGTTTCCACCCTACAAGATGTCCAGACATTCCAATACTTACTTGTTTTCCAAATCTTACATGTTTATTGTACTAATGAATGTCAGAAGGTATCCGATTACTCAAACAAGATCCATGTGCTATTAATGACTCCAAAACATTTCATTGATATACCAATAAGTTCCTACTTCATTGTTATGGCATTGATGACTCTAAAATACTTCATTGATGTGCCAATGAGTTCTTACTTCATTGTTATTACATTGATGGTCTATTTATATGTCTCTTATTGATGTATCATTGTTTCAAAGTATCAAAAATGCGGTGGCGACCGAAATAACAATCTCGAAGATTAATTGAACTAAGTGATGGAAGTTCTCTCTTATCGAGTGGTATCCCAGGGGCATAAGCCTATCATGGGTCGATCCCTATTTATGTGTTTATGGGTAGTATCCCAGGGGCATAAGCCTATCATGGGTCGATCCCAGTTGATATGTACTGGAGGCAGCCTAATAGTCATAGTACAGTACAGTAATAATTACAAAGATGATAAGAACGAAGGTAAAGTTATTGAATAAATACAATGTACAGGTTGTCACAAGTTCTAGTAAGTGTGGTCCACTCCTATTACGATTTATTCACTTGTTTTTTATTTCTATTTAGCTCCTATATCATATGTGATTATCTATAGCTTTACATACTCAGTACATATTTCGTACTGACGTCCCCCATGGGGGACCTGCATTTCATGCTGCAGGCACAGGTACCTCAGCTCATACACTGCATAAGTAGGAGCCAGGATATCCAGCTGCTTTTGGTGAGCTCCAGTTTGCTTCGGGGCTTTTCGTGTCATATCCAGTCACTTTTGGTATTGTATAGAAGTTAGTTATATCGCGGGGTATGTATCGACCTTAGTTAAACTCTGTGTATTATCTAGAGGCTTTGTAGACGTAATGTACAGTCAAGGTGGTGTTTTGTTAATAGACGTGATGGCTCCAACGGCCAAGTATTCTATATACATATATATGTGTGCTTGAGCTTATACAGGTGATTATTTCCTTTTATATGCGACATGATGTTGTTCGAATTTCGGGTTGTCATAGAGGTATGCATGGGAAGTATAAGGTTATGAGCTGGCTCTCCCGAGCCTTCTCGATTACGGGTGTCGATCTGCCCTAATAGGATTTAAGGCATGAAAAAAGTGGTATCAGAGAAGTTCATCCTAGTGAGTCTACAAAGTTGTGTCTACGTAGAGTCTTGTTTATCGGTGTGTCATGCACCGCATCTATAAATAGGAGGCTATGGACATTTAGGAATTGTCTCTTTTCTTTATGTCTTAGATCGTGCGATAGAGCCTATATTGTATATGAAGTCATAGTTGATCACTGAATCCGTTTTTTTCTCTTATTATAGTAATGATGTCGGTTACCAGAAGTAAGAATACCGGTAAGCAAGTAGATGTGACTTTCGGAGAGGGGACTAGTAAGTCACCCACTATACCAGCTAATCAAAGTGAGGCTCCAGCTAAGCATGCATCAGAAAATTTTTCTACTCCGGAAGAAATAAGGGGGAGGAGAACTATATCCCCAGAGCCACCTATTAATGTTGCTGATCAAGATCTTAGAAATGTAGTGCAACTTGTGACTCGTATAGTTTCTGGGTAAGCTCAAGGGCAAGCCATTCCTACCACGGGTCTTAGTGGTACAGATAGGGCGGCTAGCCTGCGAACACAGGATTTTCTTAAGATAGATCCTCCCAGTTTTACTGGATCAGATCTTAACAAGGACCTACAGGACTTTATTGATCAAATTCAAAGGGCATTAGATATTATGCATGTAACGGGTAGAGAGATAGTGGAGTTAGCAACGTATAGATTCAAAGGGGAGGCTATATATTGGTACAAGGAATGAAAACGATCTAGGGGTATTGATGCACCCCCAACTACTTGGAAAGATTTTAAAAAGGAATCTCTTGATCATTATCTTCTATTCGAGATTCGTCAGGCCCGTGCAGATCAGTTTTTAAATCTTCATCAGGGGAATATGAGCGTGAGGGAGTACAGTCTTCGATTTAATTCCTTGTCCAGATATGCTCCTAATATTGTAGCTACTATGGATGATAGAGTTCATCAAGATGTGGATAGGCTGGATCCATATATGGTTAGAGATTGTACTATTGTCGCTTTGAACAAAGATATGGACATATCTAGGATCCAAGATTTTGCATAGAAAATGGAAGATCAGAGGCAGAGGAGAAGAACACAGGAATTAGAAAGAGGATATTCCAAGAGGGCCAGATCTACAGGGCAGTTCAGGGCATCCCAAAGAGGGTTCAGACCACAGTTCCAAGGGTCCAGAAGAAATCAATTTGGGCACAGAAGTGAGAGTCAGAGTTCGTGGAAAGTGGGGTAAGGGAAAAGGAATATGAGCCAATCGATACCTCTTCAAGAGCCATGTAATAAATATGGAAGGTATCATTTGGGCGCATGTCGGCTGGGGACCAATGTTTGCTTTTGGTGAGGTATGTCGGGGCATATGATGAGAGAATGCCCACAAAGGGGCATAGGGGGTATGGCACGACCTACGAGGTCATTTGTTGCATCATCATCATCGATGCCTTATTCAAGAAGGGGTGCACAACTAATGGGTCGTGTTAGAGGTAATAGAGTAGCCACAAGTTCTAGCGGGGCTCAAAATCGTACGTATGCTCTAGCGGATCAACAAAATTTAGAGGCTTCCCCAGATGTGGTTACGGGTACGTTTTCTATCTTTTCATTCGATGTATATGCCTTAATTGATCCCGATTCTACATTATATTATGTTACTCCATTGGTTGCTGGAAAGTTTGAAAGAATACCCGAACTATTAGTTAAGCTATTTGAAGTGTCCACACCGGTTGGGGAATCTATTATAGATAGAAGGGTTTACCGAAACTGCATAGTAACTATTTATGGTCGTGATACAATGGATGATCTTGTGGAGTTAGAAATAGTAGATTTTGATGTTATAATGGGTATGGACTGGTTGGCGTCTTGTTATGCCACAATTGATTGTTGGACGAAAAAGGTATATTTCCATTTTCCAAATAAATTAGTCCTTGAATGGAAAGGTGAAATTGGCGCGCCAAGAGGTAGATTTATTTCTTATTTTAAGGTAAGAAGAATGATTTCCAAGGGATACATATATCATTTAGTTAGAGTAAGGGATACAGAAGCGGAGCCACTAACTCTTCACATTGTTCCAGTGGTAAATGAATTTTCTGATGTATTTCCTGAAGATCTTCCAGGTTTGCCTCCTGAATGAGAAGTCGAGTTTGGTATTGATGTAATACCAGGAACCCAACCAATCTCCATTCCTCTGTATAGAATGGCCCCAGCAGAATTACAAGAATTGAAAGAGCAATTGAAAGATTTGCTAGAGAAAGGATTCATAAGGCCTAGTATGTCCCCCTAGGGAGCACCAGTGTTATTTGTGCGCAAAAAGGATGGCTCACTGAGGATGTGTATTGATTATCGGCAATTGAATAAAGTGACTATTAAGAATAAATATCCTCTCCCAAGAATTGATGATTTATTTGATCAGTTACAGGGCGCCAAGTGCTTTTCTAAGATTGATTTGAGGTCAGGTTACCACCAAGTGAGGGTCAAAGAGAAGGATATACCCAAGACAGTTTTCCGAACACGGTATGGTCATTATGAGTTTCTAGTTATGTCATTTGGGCTAACAAATGCACCCGCAGCTTTTATGGATTTGATGAATAGGGTGTTTAAGCCAGTCCTGGATGTATTTATGATAGTTTTTATGGATGATATTCTAGTTTATTCTAGATCAGAGAGGACCATGCCAATCACTTATGATAGGCATTGCAGACTCTTTGTGATTGTAAGCTTTATGCAAAGTTCTCTAAATGTTAGTTTTGGTTAAAGTCGGTGGCATTTTTGGGTCATATTGTATCTAGTGAAGGGATAAAGGTTGATGCTCAAAAGATAGAAGCTGTGAAGAAATGGCCAAGGCTTACAATGCCTACAGAGATTCATAGTTTTCTCGGGTTGGCCGGTTATTATAGAAGGTTTGTTGAAGGCTTTTCTTCCATTTTATCACCCTTAACCAAGCTAACCCATAAAGCATCCAAATTCCAATGGAATGATGCCTGTGAGAAGAGTTTTCAAGATTTAAAGAACAAGTTGATTTCTACACTCGTGTTGGTACTTCAAGAAGGCACCGAAGGGTATACAGTGTATTGTGATGCTTCCAGAATTGGTTTAGTATGTGTATTGATGCAGCATGGTAAGGTAATAGCATATGCTTCTAGACAATTGCGGCCACATGAGAAAAATTATCCTACACACGATCTTGAGCTGGCAGTAGTTATTTTTGCTTTAAAGATATGGCGCCACTACTTATATGGGGTTTATGTTGATATATATACTGAGCATAAGAGCTTGCAATATATTTTTAATCAGAAGGATCTAAATTTAAGGAAGCGGAGATGGCTTGAACTATTAAAGGACTACGATGTTGATATCTTGTATCATCCAGGGAAAGCAAATGTGGTAGCTGATGCGTTAAGTTGTAAGGCTATGATAGCGCCTATAGAAAGGCAAGGGATGATTAAAGATCTTCACCAGTTAGCTAGTTTGGGAGTTTGCCTTCTTGAAACTCCGGATAAAGAGCTTATCGTACATAATGCTGCAGAATCTTCATTAGTAGCTGAAGTGAAAGATAAGCAATATGCAGATCATATTTTATTACATCTTAAGGAGAACGTTCAGAGTGGTGCGACCAAGGCATTTGAGCTTACGCGAGAAGGAGTACTTCAGTGCCAAAACCGATTCTGTGTGCATGATGTAGACGGGCTAAGAAAGAAGATTATGACAGAGGCACATTGTTCAAGGTATTCCATTCATCCAGGATCAACCAAAAAGTATCAAGATTTGAAAGATATGTATTGGTGGAATGACATGAAGAAGAGCATTGCAGAATTTGTAGCTGAATGTCCAAATTGTCAAAGATTTAAAGTTGAGCACCAAAAACCCGGAGGTTATATGCAATGCATTAATCTTCCAAGCTGGAAGTGGGACATGATCAACATGGATTTCGTTATTGGTTTGCCTCGTACATCTCAGAAGTTTGATTCTATATGGGTGATTGTTGATAGGCTTACTAAATCCGCACATTTCCTACCAGTTAGGACCACTTACACAGTTTAAGAGTATGCGAAGATGTACATTAAAGAGATAGTCCGATTACATGGAGTGTCAATCTCTATTATATCAGATCGGGGAACCCAATTTACCGCAAACTTTTGGAAGTCTTTTCAGAGGTGTCCGGGGCTTTCCGTGTCATATCCAGTCACTTTTGGTATTGTATAGAAGTTAGTTATATCGCGGGGTGTGTACCAACCTTAGTTAAACTCTGTGTATTGTCTAGAGGCTTTGTAGACCTAATGTACAGTCAAGGTGGTGTTTTGTTAATAGACGTGATGGCTCCAACGGCCAAGTATTCTATATACATTTATATGTGTGCTCGAGCTTATACAGGTGATTATTTCCTTTTATATACGACATGATGTTGTCCGAATTTTGGGTTGTCATAGAGGTATGCATGGGAAGTATAAGGTTATAAGTTGGTTCTCCCGGGCCTCCTCGGTTACGGGTGCTGGTCCGCTCCAATAGGATTTGAGGCATGACAGGCTGGATCTGGTCTTGTGAAGAAAAGTTGAGAGGTTTAAGAGATGAAAACTCAGAGCATTACAACATCTCCCCCTTAGGATAGTTCGTCCCCCGAGTGATACAGACTTGGTTGAAATACTAAGAAAAGACTTAGATAATGCACTAGGAACTTATGAACTGAATCATGACTGAATATCTGTATCTGAATCATGATGCATGAACTGAACTAAATTCACAATTTACATGGATGCGAATAAACTACTCTTGGAATAGCAATATTCATAAAACTTCTGATAGTAAACTACATCGGAAGATAGAAAAACCATAGGAACTTGTTGTCTGATTGCTAAACTAAATTGTTTGCTATACGAACTGAACTATACTGAAAGCTTACACTCAACTGGAGTATTTTTTTTTCAACACTCTTTCTAAGAAGTTATTATAACTGAAGGAAGAATAGAACTTGGGTATGATCTGAATAAGATACATGAGTAAGGACTCTTAATAAGGCTATAACTCTGTAACATGGGACATAGGCCTATGAAACATAAATAAAATTGCTATGCCTTAGACAATGCAACTGCTACTCTCAAGCTTAGACATGTTCCTCAAATACTCCCTTTACTATACATTTTGCTTTAATACCGCACTTTACTTGAGGCTACTGAAAATGTTCACATGGGCACTGATAACTCTATTTACTGAAGTCTGAGTTGAACTGAATTATCTCACTATGTTCAAGCCTACTCGAGTCTACAAAGTGTACCCATCCACTTATATACGCCAACATGACGTTCAAGCCTATCATTATAACCATACATGAACTTCTAGGCAAACAACCCATCAAAGTATTTTTTTCATACTCTCTAATACTTCTATGATTAACAACTTCCATATGCTATTCTTACAAAAATTACACACCAAAATTTCACTAACCAAGACATATATCAAAAACTTGGCCTCAATCTTACTCCATACTTATAACCTTAGATCAAGCAAGCATACAATAACCTTTCCCTAACATGAAACCTTTACTCTCTCCCATCTAAACAAATGTTCATCACCACTACCATTTCATAAGGAGAGGTCATTGAAAGATTAGAGCATGAGGACCTAAAACATGAAAGGATACTTTGTATAACTTGGACACTTAACTGAGGCCTGGGGAATAGAGTATTAACATCAGGAATTCATCAATGAGGTCTAAACTGAGGACATGCGTGACATGAATCTGAATTTTGTTGATCATTAAGAGTGTAGCATGAGTACTGGAACTGACCATATTGTAAAACATAAGTACATGAGTCAGGAGCTACATAACCTGAGTTTGGACTTCATAAATTTCATGAAATATGATTCGTACATCTGAGAAAGCTGGAACTCCTTATACTAAGAACTGAAAGCGCAAATGATTCTATGGAAATTTCTTGGATATGAGTTATGATTAGGAAACTGACATATAGGGCATGAGTATATATCATGATAACTGAAGTACAAATACTAAAATAAAAGTGGGTTGGGCATCATCCTTCCTTACTACTATTCTACAAAGTACTGGCATCACTACTAGAATCTAAGAGCCTAACTTGGTTCCTTATTCTATCATCTCCCCCTTAGCTTTGAGCCATCATTCTAAGTCTGTAGGCCCCCTATAATAAACTTTAAACTAAACTTTTACCACTTTACTCTAGATTCTGGGGTATAATAATACACATAAATAATTTTACCCTGAAAGACTACACCCGAAAGTTTAAAACCCACTGCTAATACTTCCTTCTGAGATACAAATCTTAACTTTCTATAGCCTAATAGTCATCATATACTAACTTGAACACTTACTAACTTAGAATCTTCATGAGTATCACTATGCTGGGAGTTCATACCATCTAGAATTTTAACTCTTTTTCTATTAGCTCAAACATCCATAATTCAAACTTAGATTCTAACACTTAACATGGATATTTACAAACCTTTAATAAACCATACTACTTCCATCATAGACTACTAATATCAAATCTCTAAATCGCACCCACACCATCAACAACATATAATTTCAAATCAACAAACTTAAATTCTTGCATACACTATTTCAAGCCTACTTGTTCACCTTTCATACAACAAGACCCATGGGTACATACTTTACTAAATTTAGATAACACTATCCCCGTTCTACTGCTGATAAACTTCTTGATTTATGCTTCTAATTCTAGGTTATATGTTATCATAGGATTCTGAGAAGGGATCCGAGGGCACATCTGACTTTGGCTCAATGCTCGATTTTCATGAACATAAATGAAATCTTTCATACTTTGGAACATAATACTTTTGAGCCTACGCACAATCCCATAACTGTCTGTGGGGACTGTCTGAGAAAGCTCTATCTGTAGGAATTTGAGCTTGGCTAATTCTATTGCCTCAAGAATAAAACAAAGTTGGCACGAATAGATTAACATGATAATACGCATAAGCTACTTAAAGAACACTTCTACTGCATGATCTGAGACATAAAAGAAGAGAAACATTTCTAAAATGCCTTGTACCCTCTCGAAGAAAAGTGCATATATTTTCGTACAATTTTGCAAGACTTTACTAGACACAGCTTCATACACACCCTAGGAAACTTGAACTCTAGGCTCTGATACCAAGTTTTTCACGGCCTGAGACTACCCCTTAGTCATAACACGATGCTTGGAACCACAAGTGATCCAAGATAACCCATAAACAGGCATACTAATGAGCAATTGATTTATAATATATTAAATAACTAGTTCTGCTGGGCATAAATATAATCATGACAAAATTTGGGAAGAATTTTAATACTGATATAATTTACAATCTAATAAAACTGAAGAGAAAACTAAAATTACATGACTAACTCTGGCTGACATCTATGAAGCCTCTACTATACTAACTATAGATAGCTCGTACATAACTCTAGCTACCACTAATCAATACATATGAGTAATAAAGTAAATTACATGAATAACATCTAACTGAAGTTCTCAAAATAGGAGAACTCATCACCTGTTGTTTGGAATCTATAATTGTCTGATCGTGATATATGGGTTACAACTGGTACCAATATTATGAAATAATGTAGCCACACAGACTTATGTGTGGATCAGAATTTATGGAATGTACTGAGTAAGCGGGGGTGAATGCAATAAGTAAAACTGATTTCATACGTAATCTTAAAACATGCATGCTAAGTTTAAGTAGACTTACCAAGAGACTGAAATAAATTGAAAGCTGAAATATCTTCAAACATGAATAACAAACATAATTTGATAAGCTAATGAATCACTACACTTAGTTTCTTAAAACTTTACTTTTGCAGGATAAATAGAACTAAAGTTGGGAAACAGTAAAACAAGGATACTGTACGAATACTGGTTGTGAAACTACATCATGAAAGCTGACATAACTCAAGGATCAGAATATACCAATTTACTGAGCAGGATTGCATAAATATACAAAACAAAACAAAGCATATACTAAGCTAATCTGATTAACTGACTAACTAATAACTATATATTGATCATGTAAAACTGAAATGTACTTAAACTGAATTACTAGGCTGAAGTTGTAGGATACTGTACATATAAGGTAAAGAGTAACTGAACAACATAATATAACTAAGCATGAATATATGAAAACTACAATATCTGAGAATGCAAGACCAAGTATAAGCATCATTCTAAAATAATTTGTAAATTAAAATACTGAAATCTGTACAAATGAATAACTATAAATTTGTATACTTTGGTCAAGCAAACCTGAACTGAATTTTGGATTGAATACTACACTGAGACTGTAGGAGGTATTATCTAACTGACATGCCCTAATCTGAGCTAATCGGGGTCCAACCTGTACCCCAGTTAGTTAGAAGGGTGTTAGTATCGTGCCATAGGTACTAACACTGGCGTTGTGGATCCACAAAATTGGTATCCCAAAGGACTAGGGATTCAGTCCTAAATTGGCGGGCAACCCCTAAGTAAATGTCATTCCTAAACTGGCGGGTGACATCTCAGAGAATGTTAGTCCTAAACTGGCGGGTGACATCTAATAATCCTAAGTTGGCTACATAGTTCTGGAACTTAGGGACTGCTTCTAAGGACCCAGTCCTAGTTGGAGGGTGATCCCCCATCAATAGGTTCGCTCAGTGCTAAATCCTACTCCCAACTGAAAGACACTAAAATACTAACTAGTGCATGCACTGATAACTTATAACTAATAAGATTAGGTCATAGTATTCTGAAAATAACAGTGCATAAGGATTTTGAGGAAATTATAAAAATATAAATTGATAATGCTCAACATGATCATGGTGTTCTGAATATGATATTAAAACCATGGTCAGACTGACTTGTTACTTTAAAAATGGAAATCACGTAAAATACATAGGTATCAGGTGTTCATAACCCACCAGCACTAAATGAGTAAAATATACAATATTAAAGCTTAAACCTTGGGATTACATCATGGTTCAAAAACTCAAAATCATAAATATTTTATCAAACACTTGGCAATTGTGAACTTGAACATGGAAATGTCTTAAACATTAGAAGACAATAGGATAACATGGCTAAATTCATAACTTGGGGATTCATCCTGAAATCAATCGAACATGGTATGGAAATTTCAATACTCAAACATGATATGACTCATTCTACTTGAAAACACATGAAACCATAACTCGTAATTGAAATCAAAAAGAGATTTATGGAGATAATCAACTTAAAATATATAAAACTCATAATTTAAAATCAAAAGGGTTCTTGGGCTCTATGGGTGAAAGGGGACCCATGGATGAACTCCCATATACCTTAAAGCCCTTGAGCTAGAAAAAGAAACACACCCTTGATGTTTTTCTTGAAAGTTCTTGGATTTGGGGAATTTGATTTCTTGATTTTCTTGAAGAGAAAGAAATGAAATTGATGAACTTGAGGTATTATTAGGGTTTTTTTAGTAGAAATTGGAGAATATGGACAAATATTGCCCTAATCGATGTTTTAATTCATTTTTTTTAAGAATTAGATCAATGGAAAAAGAAGTAACTGTCTCTCAAGAATTTAAATTCGTAATTGGAATGTTGATTGAAGGGACACCGTGATGCGATAAAGGCCTCATTGCTATACCCACTGTGACGCACCACAATTGCGGTGAAGTTCTGGAATTGAAATCCAAATACGACTCAATCCCCGTCTAAAAATTCCAAAACTTCCCTGAGGCATGCTCCTTACACTCCTGAATATGAATTAACTCAAAACCTATGTCTCGGGGTCAGAAAGACCAATTTAAAAATCCTCAAAATTAAAAGGCCAAAAATATAGCTAAGCTCCCAACACTTAGCAAAGTTTTCAGTCTTTAAGCCTCTTGTGCATGCTACTAGCAGTTGAACTGAGCTAAGAAAAATATGGGGTATTACAGTGATTGATTTAATTTTTCATGACTTTTGGGGTTGAGATTATCCTTCTATTTGTTCTCATTATGATTGATTTACTTGGATGTCATGGATTGTGAATTGATGTCCTTCCATTCCCAGAGCTGGCTTCTTTTATCCTTCCAAATATTAGCAGTCCTAATATCCTGCAAATATACACTTGTAAGTTTTTCATTATTAAAGCATAGACTTAGGAGGCTAACAATCTCCCCCTTTTTTATATGACAAATAAGAGTAAACATCAATTGATAGTTGACTTCCCTGTCTATCATGTTGCTCCCCTTGACTTGTAGGCGACTCTGATGTTTCTGTTTTCTCCCACTTTGACATGATAAAAAAGAAACCACATTGCATCAACATGCGAACAAAGAACTCCACATATAGAGATACATATAGACAAAGTAATGATGACTCTTCTTTCAAAAGAGGTGTACCAAATCAATGCAAATAATTTTTTTAGCAAAAATCACGACAAATTACTATCCAAAAATGGCTTAAAAATCATTAATGCTAAGAACACCAAGCTTCTTTCTAAGGGAACAAAATCTTTCTTCTAGCAGGGGTTTTGTAAAAATATCAGCTAGTTGATTTTTAAAGTCAACAAATTTTAGAGTACAATCACCATTTTCCACATGATCTCAAATAAAATAAAGCTTAATATCAATATGTTTAGCCATAGAATGACATAAAGTCTACTTAGATAAGCTAATAGCACTGGTATTATCACACATAATAGGGACAAATTCAAAAGATAAGTCAAAGTCAAAAAGTTGATGCATGATCTATAAGATTTGAGTACCACAACTTCTGACAGTTATGTATTCAGCTTCAGTGGTTGAAAGAGCAATGAAAGTTTTCTTCTTGCTATGCCTTGAGATAGGGGCATCACCAAGAATTTGACATATTATACTAGTTCTCTTTCTATCATTTTTATCTTCTATAAAATCAGCATCTGAATAACTAATTAAATCAAAATGTGAGAAGCAAGGATACCATAGTCCAAAATATTTAGTTTCTACATATATCGTATGACTCATTTGACGGCAGTGAGATGAGACTTTTTGGGAGTCGACTAGAACCTGGCATATTTACACACACTGAACATAATGTCTGTTCAACTTGCATTCAGATATAGTAGAGATCCGATCATTCCCTTGTACATCTTTTCATCAATGTCTTTTCTAGACAAGTCTGAATCAATGCATGTGGATGGGCTCATTGGTGTTCCATGGGCCTTTCCTTTTTCCATACCAAACTTTTTGATGAGTTCTTTCGTGTACTTGGCTTGACTAATTAAGGTGCCTCTGGGAGTTTGTTTGATTTGTAATACTAGAAATAATATAAGCTTACCCATAAGACTCATTTTGAATTCTCTTTTCAACAAATTAGAAAAATTCTCGCACATAGAGATGTTAGAACTACCAAAAATGATATCATCAACATAAATTTATATAATGACAAGATTTGAATCAAGCTTTTGTATGAACAGAGTTGTATCAATTTTACCCCATTGAAAATTGTTATTTAGTAAAAAAGTACTCAATTTCTCATACTAAGCTTTTGGAGCTTGTTTGAGGTCGTAGAGTGCTTTTGATAATTCGAAAACATGATTCAGATATGATGGATCTTCAAATCCGAGGGGTTGTTTTAAGAAAACTTCCTCATGAATAAATCCATTTAAGAAAGAATGTTTTACGTTCATTTGATATAACTTAAATTATTTAAACACGGCAAAATCTAATAAAATTTGTATTGACTCTAACATTGCCACGAGGGCAAAGTTCTCATCATAATCAATACCTTCCTACTAGGAGTAGCCTTGAGTTACATGTCTAGCTTTATTTTTAATAACTTTACCTTCTTCATCTAATTTATTTCTGTAGACCCATTTGGTTCCAATTACTAAGCAGTTTCTAGGTCTTTTAACTAGAGTCCAAACTTGATTTTGCTCAAACTGACCTAGTTCTTCATTCATAGCTTTAACCCATAATTCATCTTTGAGGGCCTCATCAGTTTTCTTAGGTTCAATTTGAGAAATAAGAAAGACAACTGCTTATATCCTTAATGATGTTCTTATTTGAACTCTATCTTCTAGATTTCCGATGATGAGTTTATTTGGATGACTAGCATCATGCTTCCACCCCTTTAGAAAACTTGACTTTATGGTTTCTTATTTGGGAGTCGACTCTTAGGAGAGTGTTGCTGACTTATCTTATGATGTCTCGGGGATTGTGCTATTACTTTCCTCATATCACAAATTACCTGTCTGTTCTTTATCAACACTCAAACTCATAGAGAAGTGATTAGATTCATCAAATACGATATGCATAGATTCCTCAACACATAAAATTCTTTTATTAAAGGCCCTATAGGAACGAGTGGTGGAAGAGAACCCAATAAAAATACCTTTGTCACTTCAAGGATCAAATTTCCAAGCTATTCTTACCGTTGTTGTAAATAAAACATTTTCATCCAAAATGATGGAAATAACTGATATTAGGCTTCTTTCCTCTCTAAAGTTCGTAAGGCACTTTCTTTAAGATAGGTTAGATCAGGCACCTATTGATAATGTGACATGCGGTGCTTACTGCTTCTGCCCAGAAATAATCTGGAAAATTATGTTCTAATAACATTGTCCTGGCAGTTTCCTGGAGAGACTTATTCTTTTGCTCCACTAACCGTTTTGCTGAGGGGGCCGAGGTGAAGAGAAGTTCTGAGAGTATCCATTCTGAGCACAATACTCCTCAAATGCCCTATTTTTAAATTCTCCTCTGTGATCACTGTGAACGTAAGTGATGAGGTGTCCCACTTCTCTCTGTACCTTTTTATGAAAAATCTCAAAATTTGTAAAAGCCTCATGTTCATGAGCAAAGAATATTCCTCAAGTAAAATATGAATAATCATCAACTATGATAAAAACATATCTCTTTCTACCAGTGCTTATGGGTTTGGTGGGGCTAAACAAATCCATATGGATTGTTTGAAGAGGCTTGGTAGTGAAGATAGTGTCTTTAACTTTGAATAATGTTCGGGTCTTCTTACCCAATTGGCAGGCATCATAGAGGTGATCCTTTTAAACTTGAGTTTTGGCAGACCTTTCACTAATTCGAGTCTAGACAACTTCTCAATGATATGCATACTAGCATGCCTGAGATATTTGTGCCACAACTAAGTATCATTGTCTTCCAAAGTGAGTCGAGTTAAGGTAGTAAAATTGGGACTATTTAAACATAAATTTTGTCAAAGCATTCACAGATGAGAGAGATGTCTCTTTTATCGTGTTTGATTAAGCAATTTACAACTTTAAAGAGTACTTTGAATTTGGCATCATAGAGCTGACTGATGCTGAGAAGATTGTGTTTGAGGCTATCTACTAGATATACTTCCTTGAATTTGCAGGATGAGCTAAGTTTTACTGGGACAACTCTGATGATGTTGTCTTTAGCATTATCACCGAACCTTACTGATCCCCCATCTATTTTCACTAGAGTAGAAAATTTTTCTTTCTTTTTGGTCATATGTCTAGAACATACGTTATCAATGACCCACATTCCTTTCTTATAGCTCTTGCTAACATATTCCTGCAACACAAGAAGATTAATTTTGTTTAGGTACCCAAGTGGTCTTGGGTCCTTGCGGGTTAGATGTGCTTCCTTTGGGCCTCCAAAACCACACACTTTTAGGCTTATGCCTACAGCTGAATAATTTGTGTCCTTTCTATCCAATATATAAAATAGACGGGTCCTTGAGAGGATAAAAAGATCTTACCTGATTTAAATGATTCTAATAAAGAACTTGATTTGCTTTGAAAAGAGTTGGATCTCACAAAACTGTAACTAGGGGTTTTCTTAATACTGTTTCGTTTTATTTTTACATCAGCAAGCTCTTCATGAAGCAATTCAATTTTAAGTTGACATGCTTTGATTTCTATTTGATGACTTTTCTATTCCTCCTCAAGTTTTTGTTTAAATAGGGCTTCACAACTTTTCTTCTCTTGAGAAAGTTTGTTATATTTATCTATAATATTTTGAAGATCGTTAGTTATTAAATCTAAGTTTGATTCAAGATTATTACATTTGTGACAATCATGCATTCTTACCTCACTAGATTCACCTGTTGCCATGAAACATATATTGGTGGTTTCTACTTCTTCTTCGGTTTCATCTTCATCACTCCAGGCTCCAAAGTTTTGATTTTTTCTGGACAATTTTCTCCTTAACTCAGGATAGTTTTTTTAAAATGACCAGATATTCTACATTAATAACAGTGATCATCATTTCTGGTGGAATCATCATTCTTGGCCCCTTAGGATCTTTATTGTCTCTATCTAATGATTTGCCTTACTCTATGATTTATGATAGCTATTTCTTCATTATTAGCATCTTCTAGAATGTCTACTTCTTCGGTTAGAGCAGCATTGAAGGCTACTGGTTTTTTTTTTCCTCTTTGTGGAACCTATTAATATAATTTTTCTCATATGCAATAAGGTCACCTCGTAGTTCATCATATGTCAAGTTATGAAGATATTCATCTCTCAAAATGGCAGTCTTGGTTTTCCAAATTTTTGGGAGACTTTGAACCAACCTCTAGACTTGCAGGCTATGTGGGTAGATCATCCCTAGTAATTTCAGCTCGTATACGATTTTACTGAATTTGGCAAACATTGTTTCTATGTCCTCATTCCCTTCCATTTTGAACAGCTCGTATTTATTGACCAAGGCAGTAATTTTTGACTTCTTGACTTTGGTGGTTCCTTCATAGGTTACCTCCAATTTGTTCCACATTTATTTTGCAGTCTCGCAGGTTGATATCTTGTCGGATTCTTCTCCACTAACTGCACAAAAAAGCAAAATTATAGAACATGCATTAGTTTGAATTACCTCTTATTGTTCTTTAGTGACCTCAAAACTTTCAAGGTCTTCTATGTTGGTACTGCTATATTCTTTGCTTTATCCTTTTGCTTCACTTTGAGTCCTAGAATTGGATTGGAACCCTTCTTGATGACAACCCAGGCTTAGAAGTCATTTGATTGGACAAATATTCTGAACCTATTCGTCCAGTAAGAGTACTATTGTCCATTAAAGAAATTAACCAAATAAATGATTGAACATAAAGTAATAACACAGAGATTTATCCTGGTTCAGAATACCAATGTGGTGCCTACTTTCAGTCCCCTTGGGTTTCAAAGTTTCCTTAGATCGTTCAATGCCGGGCTCGAGTACAATGATAGGAAACAAGTTCTGAAGACTTATTTTTCTCTTCAGATCTTGTGACACAATTACAATTGATATTACAAAGTTGACTTGATCCCACCCTTTATATAACAATTGTAAACTAAAAGATACAAAGCCTTGTGAGACTAAGATTGAGACACATTGATTTTTCTCCTTGATGTTGCGTAACCTGTGTCCATCTTGAGTCTTCTTCTTTTATTTTCTTTTGTTGTCATTCTTCATAAGAAAATCCAAGATAATTATTCTCAATCAAGGATTTAAATTGATTCCTTGATTGAGGGATGGCACTATAATGTATGTCCATATCAGATATGTCCATACGTCATGCAGTTTCTATAATTATACATGTCCATATCAGATATGTTCATGTATCAGTTATGGCTTTCCTTTTCTTATGTTCTGATTTGGTATGCCGTGATTCTAAGATTATCCTTCTTCCATTTCCAAGCTATTTGATTGATTTTCTCGCCAATACTGTTTGGATGTCGTGATCCTTCTTTTCATGATTGGATGTTCTTTCATTTTTGGAGTTGGTTCCCTGGCTTGCTTCCATATTGAGTTAATCTTTTTTGAAGTCTTTTCGATCCTCCATATCTTCGATTGAGATACCCTTCCATCTTCCAATATCTTTTTTCTTCCTTTACTTGACCGTGATTGATCTAATTTTTCATGAATTTTGGGGCTGAGATTCACCTTCCATTTGTTCTCATTGTGACAAATTTATTTGGATGTCGTGGATTGTGAATTGATTTCCTTCCATTCCCAGAGCTGGCTTCCTTTATCCTTCCAAACATTAGCAGTCCCAATAACCTACAAAGATACACTTGTTAGTTTGTTATTATTAAAACGTAGACTAAGTAAGCTAATAATCTTTTCCTGACATGAGGTTAATTAGTTTGAGTATTTTTTTTGAATAAAGTTAGTTCATGATAGAATGGAATATGTATTGCCTATTCTAATTTCAAAGAACCAATCAGGATTGGCGAAAGAGAGAAACATCATGAAAAAATTATTGTTGGCACGTGAGATTATTTTTTATACCAAAATGAGGGAAACACCAGTTGGACATGGTGATCAAATTGAATATAGCAAAGGCTTTTGATAGGGTAAATTCGTCTTTTTGATTAAAGTGCTAGAAAATGGGTTCTAATAATGATATGGTGGATAAAACTAGAGACTTATTACAAACAACTGGTATTCATTCTTATTAATGGTTAATCCTATGATTTTTACATTCTATAAGGAAAGTAAAGGAAGGGAATTCTCTATCTCCAACTTTATTTAAGTTATCAATAGAGATTTTATATAGATCTTCAAATCCAGTATTTTCGGAAGAAAAATTTAAGAATTATGTTATGCCAAAGTGGAGAGAGAACATTAACCACTTAGCATATACTGATGTTACCATTATATTTATTTTTGTTGATAGGAAATCTTGACAATTAATGATAAATGTACTGAAGATTTATGAGGCAGGATTTGGTCAATTGATTTTCAAAAAAAGTGTATTTCTTTTTTATCATAAGACAACTCATGCTCATATTAGGGAGATGAAAGAGTGCACTAATTTTAATATAGGAAAATTTCCTTTAATCTATTTGGGTTTCCCCATTGGACATGCAAAAAAGAAAAAGGTTCATTTCTTAGAATTAATGAAAAAAATGCATAACAAGTTACAAGCATGGAAAGGAAAGATGTTTTTATTTGGTTGTAAGGTTGTTTTAATCAACAATGCATTGAATAGAACTTTTATTATATATTGTCTGCCATAAATCCTCTAAAGTGTGTTATATATGATTTACATAGAATCTTTTCTAGATTCATATGGAACTTTAAGGAGTTGGCAGTAATAAATATTGGTTAGCTTGGACTGATATCTGAATTCCTATGGAGGAAGAAGACTTTGGTTTTAGGTCATTATTTAATATGTCTAAAGTAGTTTTATCTATGTTCTAATGGATTTTTAAGGTTCACAATTTCTACGGGCCAAATTTATGTGGAACAAGTATTGTAAGAAGGCAAGACCTTAAATGGTAGAATAAAAAGGGGGCACTTTAACATAGAAGTATATGTTGAAGGCCAGGAACAGATTTGATTAAGAGATATGGTGAGAGGCTAAATGTGATCATTTAAGTGTTTAGTGTGATAATTGAATATAATTAGGTGCACTTCATTATTATTTATCACTCAATAGTACCTATGAGCACCAATTGGAGGATGTGAGCCAGTTGTAAATAAGAAATGGAATGACGGATTGTTGCAACAAGCAATCAATGAAGATGTGTACAATCACGTGACAATGAATTTAATTTATGAGCACGATTAAGAAGAACGGGATAGATCTTGATAAACGTTGAATAGTTCAGGAAAAAAAACTTATAGTGGGGTCGGTCTAGGAATGCCTAAGACAAAACGGAGAGGTGAAATTAATTTTAAGCAAATATGGTTAAAATTTTTCCACTTAGCTTATCTTTATTTATATCAAGGTTATGGAAGAAGAGGTTGCCTATTAGAGAAATTCTCATAAGAAACAAAATTTGTGATGGTATAGTGTGTTGTTGCTATAAGGATGGGGGTACAAGAGAGTACTGAACACTTGTTTATGACTTTTATTACTGCTAATTATTTATGGAATTAATTTGCAGCTGTAGTAGGGGTGATGGACCTTTTTTTGCAGATCAAAGACAGTGTTTTTAAGGGTGAAACACTATAATTGTTTCAAATCCAAATTTGGTCAATAAAGATGTGGCAATGTTTATACTGTGGCAGTTTTGAAAGAGGATGAATTCTATAAAACGTGAGGGGAGAATATATGTTGGTAGCATGAGTATGGAGATAACCAAAAACCTCGTCTGTATGGCTAAATTTTTATACCCTTGTATGCTAAACAAACTTATGAAGCTTTTGAATGATTACACACCTAGAATTGATTGCAAAGTGGTATACTGGAATGTTCGTAGGATGGGAGATTTTAAATGCAATTCAGATAGTGCATCTAAAGGCAATCCTAGGCCTAGTTCAGGTGTTTTTTGTGTCAGAGATGATTTAGGCAATGTGGTTTATGCTGAAAGAAGGAGATTTGGTGATAAAACTAATCTGGTGGTTGCAGTATAGCACTAAGGTTGGGATTAGAAGCCTATATTTCTAAGAATTACTTTTATTTATGCCTAAAAACTGACTCCCTATCTATGAAAGAAGATTTTAAAAAACATTTGGGATATTATTGGTGTGCTGCAGAGGAAAACAAAAGGGCAAAATTCTTGATGGAGGAGAAGAATATGGTGGTAGAGGATACCTACAAAGGAGGCAACAAGCTAGCTGATTTTCTTGCTAATCATGTTTTCTCTTTTGCGGGTACTCTTCGAATAAATTTTTTAAATGAAACTCAGTTACTAAGGAAAGCTAAAATAATGCAGTACATGGACAAACAATATTTATTAAACTTGAGAATTGAAATGCTCCAAAATAGAGCTTTTAACAATCAAGGAAAGGGGATGGCAAAAATAGCAAATCGCAAATATGAATACAAGCTAGTATTAAGAATAACCATCTTGAAGGCAAGTGAATTAATTTTAACAAAGAACCAACAATGTAAAATGTAACATGATAAAGGCTACAAGAAGGTCAAAGCATATTCTAGTTGAGTACAATACGGTGAATCTCAACAAAAATGGTCATATAAAAGGATTATGTACAACTTTATTTTCAAGAAAAGAATGGTATGAAATAGCAAGAATTCAAAAGAGAAAGGGACAACTCATACCTGATATGGCTTTCAATGAATATTTAATTTTTTTTTTCTTAGATAGTGGTATTAGCTCTTTGTTGAGCTTAAACTGTCAAGAAAGAAAACCTAAGAATAAATTGACAATCAAAATCAAATAACACAAGAACAAAGAATGTTGACGAATACTTATCTTGGATAATGGAGGCTAGATCTGCGGTATATTACGTGGAAGAAGTCTTCAATTAGAATGATTTCACAACATTTGTAAACATGTGAATATCTGATGTGAAAACACACAAAAGTTGATTTTACCCTTTGATATTAATGCTTCAAGACAATTAGATTGAAGTAGCTCATCGATTTTCTCAGGCAAACGATCTAATCAAGCTAGAGAATAGAAAGATGTCATCGATTCTTGCGTGGAGAAAAATTATAGAACATTCTTTTATTTTTTATTTTTGTTGTTTCCTATTTTGTATTTACTTTTGTTTTGTCTGAAAATGAAAATTTCCAAGTTGGGTTTATTGGCTTAGACCTGGTGATGGACCATTTTTATTCTTGTGTAAATATTCTTGTTTTCTGATAAATGACCTATCAGGCCTATTTTAATTAAAAAAAAATAATAAGTTCAAAGAGCCCGCTTGAAAAGAATCAAAAAGAAAAATCAAGGGGTGGATGAAGTATGCTCTAATAAAAACTAAAAATCTAAATATTTACAAAAACTATTTTACTCTAAAGAATAAAAGAACTTTCTTTTGTATTTTTGTTCATTTCAAACTTTTTTTATTTTTTCTTTAAATCTAAAGCTGGCAACTAAAAAAGAAAAAAAAAATAATACTAATAATGGTAAAAGAAAAATCTATAACATACTTCACCCTAAATAAATATCGAAATATTCTCACCCTACACTTGACATGATGCTATGTCCCTAAAGCATAAATCAAAATTAAGAACAAGGGTTAGAAATACTCCCCAAGACCCTCTAGGACTTAGTTAGCATCATATTTCTTCACTTTTCTGAAGGTTCAACATGCTCCTTAGCTTCAAATTTGAATTCTCAAGCTTCCCCTACATCTGCAAAAAATTAAAACATCACAAAAAAAAGTGAGACTATAAAAATAAATAAAAAGAATAAAATAAGAAGCTACGCTACTACTTATCGGGTTGTCTCCCAACAAGCGTTCAATTTAACGTCGTGGCACAACACTACCAAGTTCACTACTTTTTCCTTCACTTTGAGAATATGAATTACATCCTTAAATTTGCATCTAACTTTTCTATGATCAAAAAGAGGTGATATAAAAGTGAAGACACCAAGAAATAAATGTAGCATTTTACACGTCTTGACCCTTAAGTGAGGAATATCATTTTGTCTTTGTGGCATAACAAATTTTAGAATGTAGGGACCTCTTTCCTCATCTACCCACTCCCCCACCAGTTCAGATGACTCAATTATCATGCCATTATTCAAATATAATGTACAAAAATGATTTGAATGAGGTCTAACATGCTTCAATTCCAAAATAGATTTTTTTTACAATATTTTTACTTTTGTACTCCTCAATATCAGCAATAAGGAATAGAACATAGTTGAATATTTGAAATTCTCCTCTTGCTACCCTAGCTGGTCAGTATCCACAACAATTGGTGATTAGACATCAGACGCCTCAATCTTTTTGTTTAAGTTAGCCTCAAATTCAAGAATATTTGAACCAAATTGGTCTATCACTTGCATGAGCTCAACCCTATCTTTTCTCAATTGTGTTGTAATGTTTGTAAGACTATCACAAAGAAACTCATGAAATTTCATTTGTTGCGCTTGTTTCCTTAGTCAAGAATGGCTTGCTATATCTATTTCCTCACAGCTTTATTGTAGTATATACTTCTTTTCTTCTACTAGAGGTTTGTCATGTGTATTGGCTAGGACCGTTACTTACTAATCAATAAAAATTTCAGTCATAGTCTACAACTCTGTGAGGTAGGAAAACATTCTTTCCATGACTTCTCGTTGTTCTATTAGTTGCTCTTGTATTGAAGGATGTTAGATCATGATGCTCATGTAGTTGTGCTTGATGCTTTTGTATTTCTTTCACCATAATATGAGATGAGCATCATGATACACATCCTTCAATTTATTATACCTGTCAATATCACAAATAACAGAAGAATCATAATAGGGGCTCAGGGGAGGGGATAAGAGTTAGGATAGTCATTTCAATAACTATCTTGACCACCACATATATGACATATATTGCATTCGAAATATTGGGAAGGTATGCATAACTTTCTCTTTTGAAGATAATGACAGTCGTTATTCACGTAGAGTTCACAACAATGTTGACAAAGATATCTATCACTAAGAAAAAATTTATTCCAATCTGTCATGTAAAGAAGAGTACCAAACTTAAAAGAAAAAAGAATTTTTTGTATATGTACGAAACTCAAATAAATAAAAACGAAAAGTCTAATTTAGATAAATAATTAATTTCTAAGTCTCCAGCAATGGCACTAAAACTTATTGCATTCAAACACACACTCAAGTGTACACATTCGTAAAAGTAATAAAGTGGGTCTTGTGAGTCAGATGTCGAACCCACAGGACTTATCGATTAACTATTCACCGAATTAGATTAATATTGATTATTTATTGAAGTAGTGGATTACATAGATATATTTATGAAACAACTAAATTAGAAATATAAATAAAATAACTAATGAACCATTAACAATAATGAAGAGCAGATTTTACGTAATGAATGGATGAATTGATCTAGGATTATGGTATTCGCTAACAATCATTAAGCGAATCATCTATTGTGATCATCTAGTTGTTCATTTATGAGATTGATTATATGATTATGGTTTTTTGAACCTCTAATCATATATTCTGATTGACCTTGCAACTACATCATTAAGCGATTATATGATAATCCAGTCTGAATGCATTTATATATCTTTCCATTTTGTGATCAAGTAAGGCGATCTAGGTACGTTCCTATCCTAACAACAAATCAATTCTTGATTTTACTAAAGTAGATATCTTACTTCTTATATTTGTTGTTCTATCTCATTGACTCTTCTGAGTTCACAATAAGAAAATAAATTTATTTGAATGGTAGATAAACACCAAATTAAGAAACACAAGAATATAAGAACAATTGTAATAACAATCAAATAAACCAAATCAAGAAATTGCTAAACAATTATTTAATTAGCTACCATAATCCTAAAATGAGAAGTTCAACTCCACATAAACATGGAGAAATTATAAAAAGTTATCCAAATAAAAATTTAAAATAATAAATAAATAAAGGAGGGAAAAGATTTAACTAATATTCTCAGTCCTTCACGGTGGGTCTTGGCCCTTTCTAGGTTAAAAGTTGTTTAAAAACTGCTTTTATAGAATATTTATAAGTATAGAAAAAAGCCTCAAATAAAATAATTAAGTCTAAAATAGACTGAAAAACAAAATCGAACTGCAACTTCCTCCAAGATCGTGCCATCACGGGACAGTAGTTCCATATCATGCGAACAATGTGGACAGCTACTGGAATGGCTGCTTAATTGCAATTCACATAAGGTCATATTTCATTATTTTATTAAATTTATTCTATTAAGCTGTCTTCTTAATTTTCTTCTATAATCTTTCATCTTTGATTCATTTTGACTTCACATCTTTTCATCTTCACTCCATTTTAATTCTACATATAAAAATATAATATAAGCATAATTCATAAACTCAGTGCTCAAAAAGAACAAATAAAAATAATAAATGTGAGACAAATAATGACTAAATATATATATATATATATATATATATATATATATATATATATATATATATATATATATATATATATTTAGTCTCACATCTCTTAACATAAGACAATCAGAAATACATTGTGTTAGGAAAGACGGGCACACAATCAAAGATCCCGACAGGGTAGCAGCGGAAAATACCCAAGACTAAACTTTTCCTTTCAACTTGAACCAAGAGAAGACAAATAAAAACAAGCAAAATAGAGTAATATGCGGCAAACAAATCAACCAAATGAAACAAGATAAGAATAAAGGCAATCACACGAGACACAAGATTTACGTGGAAAACCCTTCAGTGTGAAGAGTAAAAGACCATGGGACCAAAACCTCCACTATAATCACCAAAGAGTTAAAATATTGTCCTCCAAAATGGCCACCAAACAAGTTCCAAACAACAAGCAACAATACATAAACCACAGCACCAAACAATAGAGAAATAAAGGAGTGAAAGCACCAAAAATGTAGCTACTGTTCGGGAATGAAGAACAGGATATACAGGCCACCAAATCAAGCTCCGTCAGTTCATAATCAAATATTGAGATGATAGGAACAATAATTCTAAAAATCAGCTCAATCAGACAAGAAACGAAGCGGAAATTGCAATTTGAAGTTGACAGTTGTGGCTGAAATTTAGGTGCAAAAATCAGCTTTGTTTTTCTCTCTTTGACTGCTAAAAACTCTCTTTTTGTGATGGTGAATAAGACCTAAAAAGACCAATATATATGCCCCATAGTAATGGGCCTATGGGAAAAAGTAGGTTGGTCCAAATTGGGCTTCATTTTATCCACATAGGAAGGGACAAAGGCCTATGACCCAACAGTTCTCCCCCTTCTGACTATGTGGAGGAGACCGCCATCCCAACGATCATGAAACAATCTTCAAAATTCTCTCTTGGAAAAGCTTTAGTCATCATGTCAGAACCATTATCATCCATATGAATCTTCTCAAGTTCAAGCAACTTAGAATCCAACACATTCCGAATCCAATGGTATCTCACATCAATGTGTTTAGACTGACCATGAAATATAGAATTCTTGCCAAGATGTATGGCACTTTAACTGTCGTAATGAAGCACATACCTATCTTAAGCACAACCAAGTTCCCCTAAGAATCTCTTCATCCAAATCAATTCTTTACAAGATTCAACAACAGCAATAAGCTTAGCTTCTGTAGTAGATAGAGAAACATATTTTTACAACCTAGATTTCCATGACACAGCTCCCCCTGCAAAAGTAACTAAATATCTTGAAGTAGAATTGCGAGTATCAACATCACCGGCCATATCTGAATCAATAAAACCACAAAGACTAGGCTTCCCTGTACCAAAACACAAACTCAGACTAGAAGTGCCACAAATATATCTCATAATTCACTTCACAGCATTCCAATGTTCTCTTCCTGGATTAGAAAGAAAATGACAAACAACACCAACAGCATGAGCAATATCCGATCTTGTGCAAACCATTGCATACATCAAACTACTAACAACTGAAGAATAAGGAACTTTCTTCATATCTTCCTTCTCATCATTACTGGAAGGACACTGCTTCGTGCTCAACTTAAAGTGCATAGATAAAGGTGTACTGACAACCTTAGCCTTGTCCATGTTAAACCTTCGAAGTACTTTCTGAATGTACTTCTCTTGTGATAACCACAACTTCTTGGCCTTTTGGTCACGAATAATCTACATGCCAAGAATCTATTTTGTTAGTCCTAAGTTTTTTATAGAAAAAGACTTACTCAACTTTTTCTTCAACTTTTAAATCCTGCAAGCATTATGACCAACAACAAGCATGTCATCAACATAAAGCAACACAATAATAAAGTTACCATTAGAGAATTTTTGCACAAAAACACAATGGCCTGAAGTAGTGTTCTTGAAGCCCTACTGACTCATAAAGGAACCAAACTTCCTGTACCACTGCCTAGGAGCTTGTTTCAAACCATACAAGATCTTCTTCAATTTGCAAACATAATTCTTTTTTCCCTTGACTTCAAAACCTTCGGGTTACTCCATATAAATTTCTTCATATAAGTCACCATGGAGAAAAACAGTTTTAACATCCGTTTTCTCAACCTCTAAATCTAGACTTGCAGCTAAGCCTAGAACCACACGAATGGATGACATCTTTACAACTAGAGAAAACATCTCATCAAAATCAACACTCTTTTTCTGGTTAAATCCCTTCACAACCAATCTAGCTTTGTACCGTGGAATTGGATTACCATCTTCATGCTTCACCCAAAAAACCTACCTATTTTTCAAAGCTTTTCTGTCTTTAGGCATCTTAACCAAATCAAAGGTATGATTATCTTGCAAAGATTTAATTTCATCTTCCATAGCATCAAACCACTTTTCTTTTTCTTCACTTTCCATTGCCTCATCAAAACTCTCAGGTTCTCCCCCATCAGTCAAGAGTACATATTCACTAGGAGAATAACGAAATGAAGGTATTCTTTCTCTTGTAGATCGTCTGACAGAACTCTCTGGAGCATCAACAACTGGTTGCTGATCAACCATATCAACTAGCACTGGAGCATCAACAACTTCTTGTTGGTCATTCTGAACATGATCATCATCTTCATTATCAACTTGATTTTCATCATCATGAAGATTTTCTTCAGGAACAGTAGTCAAAAGAACTGGATCAACATCAACTAGTCTCTCACTACTCTGAGAATCAACCTTCTCAACTTTGTCAAAATCTTTAATTGTTTGGTCTTCAAATAACACAACATCGCGGCTTCTAACAAGTTTCTTCTAAACTGGATCATAGAAACGATAGCCAAATTTATCTTGACCATAACCAATGAAGATGCATTATTTAGTTTTAACATCCAACTTTGACCTTTCATCTTTAGGAACATGAACAGAAAATTTACACCCAAAGACTCTAAGATGATCATAAGAAACATTCTTACCAGACCAAACTCTGTCAGGGACATCACCATTCAAAGCAACAATAGGAGATAAATTGCTAACATAAACAGCCGTATTAAATGATTCTGCCCAAAAAAAATCTGCCAACTTATCATCTGAAAGCATACATCTAACTCTCTCAACTAGTGTTCTGTTCATCTTCTCTGCTAAGCCATTCAACTGAGGAGTCTTTGAAGGAGTTTTCTGATGCTGAATACCCTCTCTGCAATATCTATCAAAAGGACCAATATACTCACCATCATTATCTGAACAGATGCATTTTAATTTCTTCCCTATCTGTCTTTCAACCAAGGCCTGAAAATTCTTGAACACATCAAGTACTTGATCCTTGGACTTCAAAGAAAATACCCAGAGTTTGCGAGAATGATCATCAATAAAAGTCACAAAGTAAAGTGTACTACCATGAGACCTTTCTTTAAAAGGACCACACAAATCAGAATGCACCAACTCCAGTAAATCAAGTTTTCTTGAAGGCGGATGACTTTGAAAAGAAACTCTTTTTTGTTTATCGGCTAAGCAATGAACACACTTCTTCAACTTTGCTTGTTTTACTCTAGAAAGTAAATTTTTCTTAGCCAAACTATCGATCCCATTCTCACTCATATGAGTCAACCTTCTATGCCACAACTCTGATGAAGTATCATTCTCCACTAAGTTTATCAAGCCTCTAGAAGTAGAGCCCTGAAATATGTATAAGTTAGACAACTTGTCACCTCAAGCCACAATGATCGAACCTCTAGTAAGCTTTCACTGGCCAGCACCAAGGGTATTAACATAACCCTCATCATCAAGACTTCCTATACATATTAAATTCAGGCAAACATCTGGAGCATGCTTGACATTATTGAGAACTACTTTGGAACCATTGTTACTTTTCAAACAAATCGTGCCAATGCCAAGTACTTTAACTTCATTATTATTGCCTATTTTCAACATCCCAAAATTACCGGGAGTATAAGAAGAAAATAATTCTTTTTTTGGTGTAACATGAGATGTAGTACCAGAATCCACAAACCAGCTAGACTTATCGCGAATAAGATTAATGGCATTCTCACCACAAGTAACAAGAAGATCATCATTAGCAACAACAGCAAAACAATTTTCATTAACACCTTCTTTCTTTTGCTGTCTTATATCTCTCTTATTCTTGTAACAATATTTCATGATATGCCTCTTTTTGTTGCAATAGTCACATGTAACATTCTTGAATTTTGACCTTGACTTGCTTCTACTTTTATCTCTATCATTTGAAACTCTAACTTATTTCTCCCCCTTTCTTCAGTAACTAAAATATTAGAGTGTGAAGATAAAGAAGATGAGGCCTGAGATATTCTTCTCATCTTTTCATTCAAGACACCACTCTTAACATATTCCATAGTTACAATACTACCGGGAGCAGAATTAATCAAAGAAACTCGAACAGTTTCTCAAGAGTCAGGCAGAGTATTAAGAAGCCAAAGTCCCTAAATTTTTTCATCAAACTTTACACCCATTCCGGACAGCTGGTCAAGGACACCCTGAAAATCATTAATATGATCAGAAATAGGACTGCCTTCTTTATACCTGATATTCATCAATTGCTTAAGCAGGAACAACTTGTTATTGCCAGTCTTCGAAGCATAAAATGTCTCGAGCTTGTCCCACAAACTTCTAGCATGTGTCTTATTCACAATATGATTTCTAACATTATTTTCAACCCATTGTCTGATATAGCCACAAACCTGTAAGTGGTCAAATTCCTAATCCTCATCTGTCATGGATTAAGGTTTAGTAGATGCAAACACAGGTAGATGCATTTTCTTGACAAATAGAAGATCTTTTATCTTGTCTTTCCAAGTATGATAGTTACTACCATTAAAACACACCATCTTGCTCATATTTGCCTCCATCATTCAAATCTACAATCAAAAACAACCAACATTCTGATACCACTTGTTAGGAAAGATGGGCACACAATCAAAGAGCTCGACAGGGTAGCAGCGAAAAATACCCAAGACAAAAATTTTCCTTTCAACTTGAACCACGAGGAGACAGTAAAATCCAAGAAAAATAGAGTAATATACAACAAACAAATCAACCAAATAAAATAAGATAAGAATAAAGGCAATCACACGAGACACAAGATTTATGTGGAAAACCCTTCAGTGTTAAGAGTAAAAAACCACGGGACCAAAACCTCCACTATAATCACCAAAGAGTTACAATATTGTTCTCCAAAATGGCCACCAAACAATTTCCAAACAACGATCAACAATACATAAACCACAGCACCAAACAATAGAGAAATAAAGGAGTGAAAGCACCAAAAATGAAGCTACTATTTGAAAATGAAGAACAGGATCTACAGGCCACCAAATTAAGCTCCGTCAGTTCCTAATCAAAGATTGATATGAGAGGAACAATCAGTCCAAAAACCAACTCAATCGGACAAGATACGAAGTAGAAATCGTAATTTGAAGTTGACAGCTGTGGCTGAAATTTAGGTGCGAAAATTAGCTTTGTTTTTCTCTCTTTGACTGCTGAAAACTCTCTTTTTGTGATGGTGAATAAGACCTAAAAAGATCAATATATATGCCCCATAGTAATGGGCTTATGGTCAACAGTAGGTTGGTCCAAATTGGACTTCATTTTATCCACATAGGAAGGGACAAAGGCTCATGACCCAACACATTGAAAGAAAAAGTAATAGAGAAAATAACACGAAAGTTGTTCCGATTTAAACCTGAGGGCTTTTTTAAGGGTCATTTGGAGGTCCTCCTTCCACGATTGGATTTACTTAATCCCATGTCCCCCATCGATCCGCTCCTACATATATCAACGGACTTGTCGCCATTCCTGTTTCCTAACTCTTAGCATCAATTTTAGACTATACAAAGCAGTCAGCATAGCCTTTAAGGATGTTGATGCATCGGAGCCTATATTCTGAGCCCATTTCCCTTTATTTGAGAATCAGGGGATGAGACATCCCTAGCTAAAATTACCCATGAGAGGGATGCCTTCACCCCTATATAGTATCAAGCCTTCATCGGTGTTGAAGAACAGGTTGGATTTCTCATGGATGCAGTACTCGGGTCACGTTTCTCCTTAGGATGCAGCTTCAAGTTTAGCTAGGCTTCTTTTGATCTCAAATTAAATGGCCAAAATTTTTGGGTTTAGTCTCTCTTTGAAAGTTGTTGTCACTAGATCATCAGAGACCACCAGTATTCATGCCCTCTCTCTCTGAAACTTAGCAATAAAATTCCATGGTGGCTCTGTATCACCCTGCTTCACCTCAATATGTCATAAACTCATGCCGTGCTATAAGGGTCCACAAAAGTTTTGGGTCATTTTGACCATTTGGTTTTGCTCTTATTCTAGATCTTAGATGATAGTTGGCCTAGACTCGCACTGAGTGCGAAGAATTCTCTATTTTGGGCCTCGGTATGGGCCATAAACCTCTCGAAGAATGCACCAAAAGTTCCAAAAAGATTATGTAGCTCCATTATAGGAGTACTTTTTTTCCGTGCTTTTCCATCTACCAAGCTATGTTTTCTTTGCCTCTTAGTACGACCCCTCATCTCTTAGAGCCCTATTACCCTTCTGGCTGGCGAGGCCCAATCGAGGTGGCTATTACCCTCTTGTAGTGATGACTTCTTTATCTAAAATATCTTCCTCACATGCCATACCCTGATATTTCTACAAAATAGAGGCACAAAAAAACCATCCTATTATAGCAAAGCTGAGAGCCCACACAAGTGCTTTAGCCCAGTGGTGGGAGCCAAACTGTTTACCATCTTTTTGATATAGTTGATCACGAGCTACGGTCTTAGCTTTGTATTAATAATGAACATTTGTTAAAAGGTAAAATAATGTAAGATAAATACCAAATAAATTAAAAAGACAAAGATCTAGGCAAAATCTATAACGTTGGTCGAGTATTAGATCCTTTCAGCTTGAGTTCGAGTATGACCAAGATCTAGCACAATAATCAGAAAGCAGTAAAAATGCTTAAAGAAAATTAGGAATGCATAAGAACCAAGCTAAAGATATTTAATTGTTTCTAGGGTAAGGATGAACAAATCTCATGCTTTACAATGGGAGAGAGGATGTCTATTTATAGGATACAGAAGTTTCCTGTGGCTAATAAGATATTGTCCTCCATCCCAATATCGTTGAGCGGGGAGCAACCAACCCACTAGCGTGTGTCAAGCAGAGCTTTGTCAAGGGTTGGTGAAGCCTTCTTGAATCCGTAACATTATATCCTTTTATTTTTCGTCAGCATGTAGTCACACCATCCCCAACTGGTCTCGAGTGTCTCCGCTCTTTGCCCGAGTATGTATCTCACCGCGTCAACGTTTTCCTCAAGATGATCTCATTTCCAGGCCAACTTCATTCGTATCCGACTCTATCTGGCCCAATCAGTCCAAATTTATCCCTAGCTATTTTCACCCCATACAAGTACTAGAACCTAGTTCTTAGTATTTATCCAACTAACTCCTGTAACAAATAAAATGAGAAAAGTAAATATAATAATACATGAGTTTTTATTTAAAATTTTTTTGCTCAAAGGAGTAAAAATCACATCTATGAAATTTCTCTTAATAAAACTTCAGTAAAGATAATAAAGGGAAAAGGACACTCACTGGTCATTTTTAAAACAAATGCCCAGCATTTGATATTTTGCTAAAAAATAGCTAATAGGCTAAACAATTTTCATTTAATAGTCATTGGACAGTATCAGTATGGTATAAGGATTGTATCAATATGGTATACGAATTGTATTAATATGGTATATATATTATATAGAATGTTCATAGAAAATGTATAATAATTATAAAATGTATATATATATATATACAATGTGTATAGAAACTGTACCATTACTGTATAAAATATGTATATGTGTAAGATGTGTAAAAAAAACTGTATAATTATTGTATAAAACATGTAGTTAAATAATTATTGTAGCTAAAGATTATATAAAATGTGTGTAGAACTATATAATTATTGTATAGAATATTTTTTTTTTGTATATGATATGCATAGATTTGTATCATTATTGTATAGATTATATATAAGTTATATGTCTTTATGTTGTTAAAGAAAAAAAATACAAAAAATGTACATGTTAGGATAATTATAGTGTTATGTGCTAAAATAATTGACATTAGAAATTAAATAATAAAATAATAAAAGAGCAAGAAAAAAAAAAAAAAAAAGAAGGCCAGTAGCGCTAAGGGCCGACGAAAAGGCTTAAATGACTACTTTTAGAAATTGTTAAATCAATAACTATTTTGATGGAATTAGTTTGGACCGAGTAGCCATTTGTGTTTCTTTCCCAATAATAAATACTTTCATATTACAAAACTTTTTATAACCTGAGAGACTTAACGGCCTACAAACAACACGAATGTATTTACAACTCAAAGCTAATCCATAGCCAAAATGTTAAAGATATTTTAGAAAAGAATTTTATAATAATATTTCTTGAATAAACAAATAAGTTTACAACTCAAAACACCTGCTATAAGATCTAGACAAACTAAAGAACTGAAAGTAACTTCAATTGCTTGAACTTGGTTCTTCAGTTTGATCTCTCTTGCTCACAAAAATTGCATTTTACATTGTGTTCTGTCAATGTAGGTGTGTGAACATGCAAGAGGACTATATTAACCAATACATAGACACACCATTAGCAGCACACAAAGAGAGAGATAGAAGAAAAAAATAGCATCTCTTAGACCCAATGGAGGTGTGTGGGCATGCAAGAGGATTATATTAACCAATAATACACAAATACACCATTAGCAGCATACTAAGAGAGATATAGAAGAAAAATAGTATCTCTCAGACCTAGAGAATCAAGGAAGTAGAAAGTATTTCCACATTTTCTATACATCTAACATTAATTTTGACTCTACTTTCTTATCGACTTGGACACATCAGTAATAACAAGGATCTACCAAGTTTCTCTACAGCATTATTTAGGGTTGTTGCTAGGTTAAATTTTGTAACATACACTACAAATACCTCTCGTGAAAGTGAATCCTACTCTGGCTAAGATTAAGTATTAGACACGGTATAAGAACCAACGAGCTACCAGGACCAGGGCTTTTCTCATGTAGCAACCAACTGAGTTGTCATATTTGTTAATCATCAAAATCATAACTCGCTATGATTAAAAATTTATTAGAAAAAGGAAGATGTTTAAAGATACGACAACATTGAAATTTTATTTCATATTTGTACTATTGAAATGACGATTATATTTATTCTCCATAAATATATAGGTTACATTCCATCATATTAATAAACAATAAATTAGTTAAGTGCAAGAGTGCGCCAAATAACATCAAAAAAGTAAACAAGGTCGAGTGTAACATTATCAGAAGATGTTACACAAAAATAGGAATACGTTCATATAAGTGTTCAGGCAATCTTGGAGTAGGAACAACTTGTAGAGGCGTTCGCATGTAAGTGACAGAGGGCTCTCCAACATGTCAATGTCCTGAGTCTCAACTCCAAAAGGTGGAGACCATTTAAAGTGGTGTAACAAGTGAGCTAACATAGAGGTAACCATATTGCTAGCAAGATTTGTACCAGGACAAATGCGTCTACCAGCACCAAAAGGTAATAATCGAAAATCATGACCTTTCATGTCAACATCCTCCTCAATGAATCTTTCAGGTCTAAATTGCAAAGGGTCCTTCCACACTTTTGGATCTCGTCCAAGTGCCCAAACATTTACATGTACAATGGGATCTGTAGGAATGTTGTAACCACCAATTTTAACAGTGGCACCAGCCATGTGAGGGAGCATTATTGGAGTTGGAGGATGCAACCTTAGTGATTCCTTGACTACACTTTGTAGGTAAGAGAGCTTCGACATATCCGATTCAGTTATGACATGATCTGATACTATAATCCGGTCTAGCTCTTCTTGGGCCTTTTGTTGAACCCTTGGGTTCTTAACTAGTTCTGCCATAGCACATTCAACTGTTATAGCCATTGTATCCATCCCTGCTGTTATCATATCCTGCAATAATTGTTGAACAATAATTGAAAGTTGTAGAAAATCAAAATTATTTAGAATTTGGCATTTTCTTAGATAAAAATAGATTTTTTTTTTTTTTAATTTTTAGATAATGTAGATTTTGCACCAATACTAATTTTTTTTTCCAGCAGAGAATAGTGGAAGAATCATAGAACACATTCACAAGGTAAGGTAATGGAGAATTATTAAGTTTATGATAAATCTTTTTTCTTCAATAATACAATTAGTATCATAACATATTAAATAATAATTTAATCAACACTTTACGTCTGGTGGAAGGCATGTTAATTAGTTAATGATCACGAAAAACGAAAAAAAATTGTGTTGTTTTCCACTCGTAACACCTAACTCGTCCAATTCTTTTACTTTCTTTAATTTACTTATATATTTTTTTCTTTTGTTTTTTCTTAACTATGTTGGTTCTCTTAACCGAATTTTATACGATAAGAAGGTGCCCCAAGCTGAAAGGCAGATTCTATAGAGTTGCAGTCCGATCGGCTATGTTATATGGAGCGAAGTGTTGGCCGATTAAGAATTCGCATATCCAAAAGTTGAAGGTGGCGGAAATGAGGATATTGTGTTGAATGTGTGGTTTTACAAGGGCTGGCAAGGTTAGGAATGAGAGTATTCGGGAGAAGGTGGAAGTGGTGTCGGTGGAGGATAAATTGCGGGAAGTTAGGTTGAGATGGTTTGGCCATGTGATGACGAGAGGCACGGATGCCCCGGTTCGTAGGTGTGAGAGGTTGGCCTTGGACGGTTTCAAGCGGGGTAGGGGTAGACCGAAGAAATACTGGAGGGAAGTGATTAAACATGACATGGAGCAGTTACAGTTGATTGAGGACATGACCCAGGATAGAAAGGTATGGAGGAAAAACATTAGGATAGAGGGCTAAGGTGTGCGGTTGAGTCATAGGTAATAGGTAGGAGGACTTTGGTATCCTTGTTTGGCAGTGTTCAATATTTTTTGTGGATGTCATATCTATGTTATTTTATCATGTTCCATGCATTTTTTTTCTCTATATATATTGTCCTTTGTCTTGAGCCGGGGTCTATCGAAAACAACCTCTCTACTTCTTTAGAGGTAGTGGTATAAACTGCGTACACTTTACCCTCCCAAAAACCCACGATGTGGGAATATACTGAATTTGTTGTTGTATTGATTCTCTTAACCTAAAGTTAAAATTGCAAAAATATAAATTGAAGTGCTCTCTTGTTTTGCTTCGCTACCCTTTTACGCCTTCCTTTTTAATATAAAATGTTTATCTAAAATTATTTTAGACTTTCTCATGCATTTATGGTTAATATTTTTTTTCACATTATCATTAGTATCGATGACCTTCAACTTTGGGTGTGCATAATTGGATACTTAAACTTGTATAAAGTTGAACTAGTAGACAAACACGTCCTAGGTGACATAATACACGTAGGATGTCATGTAGGACAAGAATTTATCACGTAGGACGCTACATAGGAGATATGTGTCTACTAATTATAACTTTATACAAGTTTAAATGTCTACTTGTGCGCACCCAAAATTAGAGGTCATAGATGTGATCTGAGACCAAGTTAAAAAACACGCTTATGTATTGTGCTTTTTAAATACTGTCGCTTATAGTCTATGTTACATAATTTTTAGTATGTAAATTTTATGTTTGAATTAACGGTCAAAATTTTAAAAAATTATCTCTCAAAATACATATTCTGCTACATCAATTGGAAAGATGTATTAAATATGAAAAGATGTCTTCTTTTTTTTTTTAACGAAATGAAAAAAAAACATATCGCATAAATTGAGACAGTGAGTAATATACTTTACCCAAAGGAGGCCAATAATGGTGTCATCACTAAGCTCATATTCTTTTTGTAGAGTGAGCAAAGCATCAACAAAGTGCTGTTTTGTTTCACCAGTTTTCTTCCTTGCAAGAGTGTGTTCTGACATAATAACCCTAGTAAACCTATCCACATGACTATCTTGTGCTTTGAGAGCTTCATTGTCATCCTTGAAAAAATAACTTAGCCATGGAACAAAGTCTCCTAGTTTGAGTTTTCCTCCAATCTTCATCCCATTTGAGACTATCTGCTTGAGCTCTTGACCTTGTTCATCAACCTTACCTTCTGAGTTCATAAACCTCTTCCCAAATGTTAGCCTTGTTATGTTGTTGAATGATACTAATCCCAAGTAGCCCCTCATTATCAAGCTTTTGCCTACATTGCCTGCATTTAAGATCATCAACTTTATTAGTCGTAGTTTGTGAAATATCAAACAAAGGGACAATTGTAAGTGGAAATATATAGATCGTCTACTTGCCGTCTAGCTTATCAAAAAATATCAGACATACAGTATCACCTTCTAATGGGATATTATTAAAGATTGCAAATATTTACTTGAAGACAACAAAGCAATTACTAAAATAATCTGAAGGGAGGGAAACCAATATAAATGTGTAGACTTTCTGGCAAATGAAGATCATCAACAGTAAAAAGATTTGCTTAATTGAGAAGACCGGCTCAAAGAAATGAGGTAATTCACCTCTTGGCAGATTTGAGCAATGTAGCTTATGAAAGATTTTAAGAGTGTATATATATATATATATATATATATATATATATAAATTAATCTTAATAAGTTATATTTATTCAAAATGTAGAAATCTTTCTATATCATTAGGTTATTTAGAGGTTAAAATTTACACGCATCCGGTGTATACATCAAGCCAATACATGCATGCCATGTATTTGAATTTAAAGTTCATGTTACTTAACCATGATTAATCAATATGTATTTTACTTAATTTAATTATATAACCATGGTAAAGAACATTAGTTTGGTGTAAACACAAGGTGCTGTTGGAGTCCCACATCGGTGGGTTAAAGGGTCCTTGGTCTCCTTATATGGTCTTGGGAAATCCTCCCCTCATGAGCTAGCTTTTGATCTTGAGTTAGGCCCAAGATCCATTTCTTTATCAGGTGCATGTAAGTTTTTATCGGCTAAGTGAAAGATCACTTTATCAAGTGCATGTAAGTTTTTACCGGCTATGTGAAAGATCACTTTATCAAGTGCATGTAAGTTTTTACCGACTACGTGAAAGATCACAGTCGGTGTAGACTGATAATTGATAAAAGGTACAAGCAAAACATCATTAGTGATATATTCAAATTGAGATTTTTGATGCATGTAAAAAATTAGGACAAGTGAGTTTATGGAACTCTTTTTTCTTAATCATATCATATCAATAATGGATGAAGCTATAGAAATTGAGCTGTTTTCTTTTCCGGGGAAATAAAAGGTCAAATAAACATCCACCCTACCTTTGGGTTTGGGTCTTGGATTATGTTGTGTTCCATTATGTACAAACTTTTCAGTTCCAACTTGACAGTGTCTATATATAAATGTTCTATAGATCCATTTGTAAAGTTAAAGGTTAGTAGGGTTTATTTGATATGGGGGATATATTTTTTGAAAAAAAATGATTTTTAACTCTTTTACAAGTTAAGTCAAAAATTTTGCAAAATATGTTTCTTTAGCAAAACAAGTTTTTTTAAAATGAAAAAAATGACATCCCTGATATTATAAACAGAAAACATTAAATTTCACCAAGTAGCATTCTTCATTATTATCTCCTTTCTTCCCTCAAACACACTCCACCCTCGCCCCTCATACCCACCACCCTGAACCCGTACACCCTAATACCCCAATTTTCATAGGCAGATTTAAAATTTAAATTCTGTGGCTTCAATTTTGAACTTTTAAAATAGAACTCAATATAATTTTAGAATTATGGGTTCATATTTATTATTTGTGGGAAGGAGGGATTTGGAGTAACTGGTAAAGTTTTTTTCATTTAATTTTGTAAAAATATAAGGTGATATTGCGTACAATAGATCTTTGTGGTCGACCTCTTTCCCGAACCTTGTACATAGTGAAAACTTAGTACATCGAACTACCCTTTTTTTATTTATTATTTGCGACAATTTTAGAGAATTTATACACATAAATTATTAAAAAATAGGTTAAGAGAACACAATGTCGTTAAATCAACTAGATCCACCACTCCCAATTCTTATAATATTTAGCTAGATTAGATACAATTTGATTTTCTAAGAAAACATTTGTATTGGTGCGTAAGGAAAACATTTTTTATTTCCTTATATTTGGTGTCAATGGTGTGTTTCTACACACCAAATACAAGGAAATAAGAAACAACACCACTTAAAAAATGTTTTTTTGTATCAGATGTATTTTAATAGTTTAATAAAATTGAATTGAGTGTCAAGGTTTTAGATTCAATATTTTCAACAGCTACAAATACTAATTTCTTTCTATCTATTTTTATTTTAGTAAATAGAGTAACAGATATTCTGTAAAATTAGTGTGTGATTCGAACATCACAATTATATAAAAAAAATATTTTCTTTGTACCAAACACATCGCTTAGGAATCACTTTATTTTACCAAACCTCTGTATAAAGATGAATGATGAAGCACAAACAAAAACTCTCGGGTTAGCGGCTGCACCTCAATTTGTCGCTAAACGAATCTTTCGCCGTGGGGTCTATTTCTGCCCTTTTTCATCGGTTTCATAGATATTAAATTCTGAATAAACTTTTTCATGAATTTATTTAACTTATGTAGAGTAAACTATTTCCAGTCTCGTGTGACATTATTAGAACTTTATTCATGAAGTGGAATATGAAATTATTAATTTTTTAAATAAAATTTACATATATTTGAAATATATATAAAAGTATTAAAAATCATTATAATTGACAATTTAAAATATTTAAAAGGCTTATAAAAGTCTTGCTCGAAGCAATAAATTCGACTCTTAAAATTTAAAAAGTGTCAAATAAATTTTAATCAAAGAATATTTTTTTATTATTAGTAAATTCATAAGTGATAACATGTTTTTTTTAATTACTAATATCACTTTTTAACGAAGTTTACTTATACTTACCGTTAGGGGCGACTTTTGGGTAGCTCCTAAAGCCTTGGCTTTAAGCCCCTTATTTTGGAGGGGGGCGGGGGGCTTTTCTAACCGATAGGTTATATTATTTTCTATTTTTTTGGTATATTATAAAGTAATTTAACTATTTTCTATCTTTAACATGATATAGTTCACTAATTAATCAAAAGAGGGCCCTAAATCAGTTAGTAATAGAAAAAATAATCAATCTATTTAAAGTGTATGGATGAGCTCCTACAAGAATATTGAAGTATCATACAAGTTTTTTCAAATTAAGTTATCGACTTATTGGATCAAGTTCTATTATTTCAAATTTTTAGTATTATCTTCACCTAAAACTTGTTTGTTTAGATGTTTTACTACATAATATATATTGTTCTTTTAATAATTCACTAGAATATAAAATATGTCAACTAGAAAATATGAATTTAGATATTCAAAATTCCAAAAAAGAATAAAGAGAAAAGAATCGAATGTATGATACAATCTTAACAAGGAGTTCACGAGGAAGTTAGTGAGGCATTTGACATCTATTTCAAAAAGTAGACTTCAAATAAAAAATATATATAGTGAAAGTTTTTCATTTCCTTTTCTTTTATATCAAAAAAATTAAAACTCCTCATTGAAGCTTAACTTTAGGCCTTTCACAGTATTGAGTCGCCCCTACTTACCGTCTAGCTCACTCAATAATGTAAAAATTCTTTTCTATTGGATATTTGTGTATAAAAATTAAAATCTTATTAAATAATATACTCAAGTAAACAAATCTTATTAAATAATATACTCAAGTAAACAGGATGCAAATATTTATTTGAATCACTACTTCTGACGCAGGGGCGGACCCACTTTGGTTCAAGTGAGCTTATATGAACTCATTTCGTCAAAAAATTACACCATATATATATGTATATATCATCAGTTTTTATAAGTATAGAAGTATATATTTAATTTTGAACCCATTATGAACAAGTGAAGTAACTAGTCTAGTGATCGTGTGTTCAAATCTTAATACTTGGGTTGTGGGTTTGAACCCCCCTATAGCGGCATTCCTCCTTTTTTTGAAACTTTTAAGAATGAGTAAATGTTGTAAAAGCCTTTACTTTTAACAAGTGAAGTTATTAGTCCAGTAGTCTTGTGTTCAAATCTTGATACTTAGGTCGCGGGTTTGAGCCCCTATAGTGGTATTCTTTTTTTTTTACATATTGAACCCAATTGGTGAAAAATTTGAATTCGCCACTATTCTAACGAATGACATTCATGTTAAATAAGTTTATTTCTTGAGGAAAAGGTTAAATTATTTGTATATTTTTCTGTTGTAACTGATGCTATTTAATTGTACAACAAGGTTTTCACAAATACAAGCACATGGGTGGCGCAAATGAGTTATACCTTTCTCAAATATATAGTGATTCAACTCTTCTTCTAGAACTTCAATCTTTTTGTTAATTAGAGGAGTGGGGCAAGTCAAAACTGACTCCCTACTAGTTACGGGCTTTTCTTCTCAGTTTCCTAGTTAGAATTGGTAAGGTAAGACCTAATCTCTTAGTTTGTATTTATCTTTAGAGATTAATTAGAATACGCTGTCAGTGGATAGATTTTTTTACACGATTAAGGAATCCTAATGCTTTTATGGGTAATATTATCAATTAACTTCACGCTATTTTTCTCTTCATCCTTTGCAGATCTCCATCTACAATACAGTCTCCTTCTCTCTCTCCTAGACTCCCTCTCATCTATGGCTTCATATCTTTCTCTACTAATGTCAAAACATCAACTCTCCATTACAAGAACTGTGTGCATATTTTTTTCAAGTGGAAGATTACTTCTTTGATTTTTAAGAGAATTTATTTTGAATCTGTTGAGATGAAACTATATTTATGAGTGATATTGCAACAAAAATGATTTACATCTGAACTTACTTTTGAATTATGTAAACACCTAATTACTTAATAAACTTACTTATGAAATATAGGACACTCTCTTTTTGATTTATTCATTTAGTAAATTAAATCATATTTATTTCATCTTTAAAATCTGAAACAGAGAAAGAGATGATGATTCAAAAGTTACCATTAGAATTACGATTTATTATTCGGTCTTCGAAAGTGTATTCCTCTATTTTGCTCGATGGTCTAGCTACAAACGATACCTAAAACTAATGATGATGAAGACGAGAAATGGAATCCTTTCAAATTTTGTTAAAGTCATGTCGTACTTGGAAATAAACTCCATAAAATAAATTTAAGAGTACGAGTTACCTCACAGGAGTACTATTTTTTTCTAAAATGTTAAAAATTAAAATTAGTTGAAAAATAGAACCCATAAAAAGCATTAAGATTCCTTGACTGTGTAAAAAAACCTATCCACCAACAGTGTATTCTAGTTAATCTCTTATTTTTATTGAAGAGTTTTTATTTTAGTAAAAGACTGTTAAATACTCTGTCTAGTGGTATAAATTTTAAAAAAAAAAAAAAAATTAACCTTTTTTTATGAGGGATAAATTTTTTCATCAATATATACTGCTCAGTTTAATATGAAATCCAAATAATTAATAGTTAAGGTTTATTTAATTAATAGTTAATAATAATTTTGATAAGAAATTTGCATATATGATAGTTCAGCTTTGAAATTTAAAACCCAAGATACTTTAAGATGTTTTTTCAAACTTCACTTTCACTTGTGGCCTGTTCTACCTTTTCACTTAAATACAAAGTTGTCACATAATTCAAACTCATAATATGCATTTACTTAATCCAAACATCATACACTATTTGACGAAGGTCGTATAGGGGCTTCCCTAACTTTAGTTTGTTCTCATGTGTGTCTATTGTGGATTGGTTAGTTGTCATTTTCTTTTCTTTCTCTTACAACATAACTTTAAGCCTTTGATTGTGAAGCGTAAAAAATTGCATGTCATTGTATTATTTTGAAATTTGAAAACTTAATTATGTAGCTGTTTTGCAGTACGTATTGGTATTAGTTAGTTGTGGGAGAGGCACAGAGTTGGTCTCCTCTTCTCATTTTCTCCTTATTTAGTAGTATTAGTGAATATTGACGTAGTATCTTATTCTTCAATTTCCACTACTACCTATTCTTTTAAATTTATTCTGCTAGTTTTGCTATTTTCCTACTATATTATATTCTCCTTTCAATCCTGTTTCAGTTACACTTCTTTAAATTGAGGCTCTATGGAAATAGTTTCTAGATCCCACAAAGGTAGGGGTAAGCAGTGATGGATCTACATAGGGTCTAGGGGTTCATCTGAACCCCTTCGTTGGAAAATTATATTATATTTATATGGTAAAAAATTTTTATGTATAAATAGTAGAGGTTGAACCCCCTTCAATTAGTCCGTATATGTACTACTGAACCCCCTCACTGAAAATCCTGGATCCGACCCTGGGATAAGGCATGTGTATATCCTATCATCTCCAAACCCCACATGTGGGCTGACATGTTGTCGTTGAAAAAGTTAAAAATGTGTCTGTGAAAGGTGAATTTCTATTTCAAAATGTGATGATTCTAGACCTATATTCCATTAAATGGTGGTACATATTTCAAAAAGATTTTCCAGCATAGTTGAAAAGAGAAGAACAATATCTTTTCCAAGTGGTACTTATAAAAGGTTATATATAATCTTGAAAAAAATCGATCTATACGTTAACACTCTTGAATCAGAGTGCTGTTTTTCATAATTAATATTTTAATGAAGTATAGTCCTAATAAAAATGTGCATGCATGATTATCTCAACTGCACCGTGATACCGTTTAATTTAGACAAATATCAACCTGGTAATTAAGTCATGAAGTTTCTGAATCTTCCACCAACTCTCGGTTATGAAATTCCACACAAGAATAATCTAATGAATTGGAATTATTTTTTCTTTGTTATAAAAAGATATATAATACAATATAACATGAAAAATAAGAACTTTCTTATTATAGTACATGTTGTTAGAGAACAAAAGTTATTGATATTAAAAATAAAATTGGATGTTATAGTAAATGTTCTTATAGAGTATGATCGTTATACAGAGAGATCATAAAAAGGAAAAGTTTTAACAGTACCTGGCTTTGCAAGTTACACATATATAATATGACATAATATGAAAAATTCAGTTCATGAAAAACTTGGTCATTATTGTGAAATGTTGATGTAAATGATGACTATTTATTACAAAAAGTTTTTGACTTTATTAAAGGAAAAAGTGATGAAAAGCATACCTGGCTTTGAAGAATCTCTAAAGATGTCATGGATCATGGAAGTGACTTCTTCTTCTCTAATTGGTCTAAGAGCTTCAATTCTCTTGAGAGTAGAAAGCTCAAGATTACATAGTTTTCTCACTTTCACGTAATGATGTCCATAATCAGCCCAAATCAAATCACTCCCATTTCTACTCACATTTGCCAATGGCTTAGTCCTAAACCTATTAGCCAAATTTTGGTCATTATCTTTCAATACTTCCTTAGCAAGTTGTGCATTATTTACCACTACATTTAGTTGTGAACCAAAGTAAATGAGAAAATGGGACCATATATTTCCGACCACTCGGCAAAGCACCGGAACCTTATTGGCTTTATGTCGTAGAGGTTTCCGATGATAGGCCACGGCCGCGGACCTGGCGGAAGCTTGGCTTTCAGCCGGAGGAAGAGGTTGTAGGCAATAAAGATGAGCAATATTGACACGGCCAAAAGTGCAAAAGAAAGTGCCATTTGGAAAAGTGTCAAGAGTAATGTGTTGGTTGGGGGGGGGGGGGGGGGGATGAGGAAACCAATGGACCCTTTTAATAGGGAAATTTTCTTGCTTAGTCCCCTTTTAGTACGTAACTTATAGAACTTTTAGATTATGGTCTAAATATATTACTTTGAGCAAACTAGAAATATTATGAGAAAATTTTAGATCACAGTTTAAAATTTTCTAAGTTACTATAAACCTTAGATAATAGTCTAATATTTTATTTGAAAGGTTGAATAATAATTCGAATGAATATTAGACCCGAGTATAATATTGTCCTAGTAGAAAATGCACGGCGTACATTATCCAAATAATATCATAAAATGAGAACCTGTATGCAAATCAGTCATTATATATCTTCTAATATTTTGCTTGTAAGGTTGAGTAATAATATAAATAAATATTAGACTCGAATTTAACATTCTCGTAATGGATAATATTCCTGCATGACTTTAAATAAAAAAGCTCATTATCTAAATAACAGCTTAAAAAGGGAACATGTGCACAAATCAGCCATTCTAGTCCTCCATTCTAATACCCTGACTTCGTGTTTTATGAAACGAGAAAAAAGTAATTAGATTATGTTTTAAAATCTTTTTAATAAATTACAACTTGGAGGTATATTCTACTCCTATTAATTACCATGTTTTTACATTTTTCAACTTTGGTGTGTGTTAGGTGGATCGATTTGTTGGATGGTTTTGTTTGATCGAGAATGATGATCCCACTTCCTATGGTCACCTTACCAACTCTAATTATGGTATCATTCAATTATTGTTTCCTGGTTATTTTTGTATTTTAATATTGATCTCATAAATCATTCCTTTGAATGAAATTTTTTGTTGTTGCACTAAATTACTTACGGGTGTATATATGTTGTTCAAGAACACTTTGAAGTGATCATTCATCTAACGAGCAATGACTAATGAGTCAATTATTCTTCAGCATTTAGGTTGTAACACTGATCATCTGGATAACATTTAATTCAGTAAGTGCTCTCCCACCCAAATTAGATAACCTCTTATCACTAAATTTACCAACCAAACCTAATTTTTTTTAATCCTTATCAAAATTAGTCGGTATAACTTGTGTGCTTGCCTAGGTCTATTTGTATCCAGCTATAATTTCTTCCTTTATATAATAGTAAAAAGGGTCCCTTTACCGATCCTTAATTGAAAGCAACTCCTTCTAGCAAAGTAAAGTCTCTATCCCTATCGCTTGATTAATATGATCAGAGACACGAATATCAAAATAAATAACTCATCTATTTAATTGAGAGCTTCTGAATCCAATGAAAAAAAGGGTAAACTCTGAACTGAGTATTTGTAGCTTGCCACTAAGTAAGTTGCATCCGAGTTGACCATTAAATTCTAGCCAAATGATAGTATTATCCCAATTAATGGTCTCTGATTTGGTGGATGGCATTTTCTCTTCTTTTTTTAAAAATTTTTTATAGACATAATTAAAACCATGGCATGTCAAGATTCTGTGCCTTTCTTACGGTTAACGCGAGGCAGTGTCTGCATAAATCTGTTAGTGGACTATATAAGTGTCGAGCTATTATATTTCTTTTATGAGAATAAATATGTTAAAAGAGAATGTGTTTACTGTTTAGCCAAGGTTTAGCTCACGATCTCACTACTCACAGTACTGTAACATTTGGTTTGGTAATTTTTTGGTTCGAAATCGAGAGGGCGTCATGCGGAACTCCTAATTGCAAACTATGAGATTATAAATCAGATGACAAAAAAAAAAAAAAAAAGAATAAAATTATTATATTTTATGGTTAGTTGGCCTACATATTATAAAACCTAATATTAAAAAATCACAAAAACTAACGAGAGAGAAAATATCCCCCTAAACAAAACTCTTAAATGACTACATTGTAGATACTATTGTGTTATTGTATGAAAAAGGAGGATCTTCTATATATTTTATAGAGTTCCGAAACTTTTTCTCCAAGAAAGAGGTTTGCTAAATATGGAAAAGTTTTATATATTCCTTTAAGGAAACAAGTAAAAGTAATTATGGTTACTTTTATTTTCCTTCCAAGAAAAAGTAAAACTTAATTTTGGTCAGAAACTCAGGACAAAAACCCTAACAAATCTCTCATTTTTGGCTTGATTTTCTTCACTTGATCTGCTTTCTTCACATGTATGATCTTCATATATCACTACTGCTTACCATGATTAAAAGCTGGCATGGGTTAAAAATTGAAGCCCTATGTGTCAAAAATAAACACATGGATTAATATTATTGGAGCCCTGTGTTATAAGTAAATAGAGTTGAAAGTGGAGACTTATGCATTGAAAGTGAGCACAGGTTAAGAGTAGAGATCATGCGTTAAAAGTAAATACACAAGTTGAAAGGAGTCCAAACGTTGAAAATAAGCAGGAGTTGAAAGTTGAAGCTTATAAGCATGAGTTGAAAATTGATTTTGGTTTTAAAGATGGATTAGCAACAGGATTGTTGAAAATTTGTTTGAAATTTTTTCTCCACATGTAGTATTTTGGACACAAAAACACCTCCATTATCCTCAAATTGGTTGCAACTTTGGTTTTAAACTGTCCTCAGTCTGAACCACCAGATCATTGAACCATAGGCTCTGATACCACTTGTTGGGTTTGAAATCGAGAGGGTGTCATGCGGAAGCTTCTAGTTGCAAACTATGAGACGATAAATCAGACGACAAAAGAAAAATTAAAAAGCATAAAATTATTATATATTTTGTCCAATTGGCCTACATATTATAAAACTTAACATTATGGATAAAACTTAACATCCCCGAAAATAAAACTCTTAACCGACTACATTATGGATACTATTGTGTTATATGTGAAAAGGGGGGTCTTCCATTTATACAGTTCCAAAATCTTTCCTCCAAGAAAGAGGTTTTCCAAATATGGAAAAGTTTTATATTTTCCTTTAAGGAAAAAAGTAAAAGTAATTATGATTACTTTTATTTTTCTTCCAAGAAAAAGTAAAACTTAATTTTGATAAAAAAAAAAAAAGCAGGACAAAAACCCTAACATTAATTGCAACTGCACATGACTTCGAGAGTCACATGATATTACTAAGAAATGCCTTTATCAAAATATTTTTACTTTTTTGCTTCAGTCACTTGGCAATAATTTTTCTGTGGATTTTGAAAATCTGTTTCATTTAGCTTTTTGAGTCCTGGGTATATGATCATTTGCATGTAAGACCTATTGTTCATGCAATTCATGATCCTCCCATGTTTGTTAGTAGAGGCATGCAATCAATTTACACAGCTATTAAGTTCTTTATTCTTGTAGGAACATTGTAAAGGCAACGGGAGACGTAGAGTTCGACATGGGTTTGAAAAAAAAAGTTTTTGTCTAAATTCTATATTTATATTAACAAATATATTAAATATATACAAAAATCAATCTTAGAAAACAGTTACTAGAATTTGAGATCGTTGTCTTATAATTTAAAACCAATAAAGTTTAAATCATAAATTAACTTCTACGTAAAAGAGACCTGTGTCCCGCCCCAAATCTGGGTGATGGTGGACCATGCTCCAAATGAACCTGATATATATACTGAATAATAGAACACAAAGTAACATGTAAGCTAGTAGATAAAGAACCCTGTAAATACCTAAAAATGGACCATCTGACCTCAAGACAAAAAACTAAAGATAAACTCAACTAAAGTATGAATATTGTTGATATAACATCTATACATATTAATAACATTTGTTTGAACCGTGATAGCTTACCTCAGAGTGCGACTTTCAACATTAGTTGCAACGATACCTCGGTGGTATCCTTTACCTTGTACCACCCTGAACTTGTGGGTCAGTGCCCTAGATTTCTGACTTGTCCAATTGGATGCTCTAATCATATCTAGGCTTCATAAAATAAGGTGGTGCATTATTTGTGGAGTGGTCCACTAATTGAGCAAGTCATGTTGTCTTCGTACTAGAGGATACCCTATCATCTCCTTGATAACTATCAGTTGTCTTGGCCCTCTTGCTCTGCTATCTTCCTATCCATGGTAGAAGAGCTTCATTTTTTTTTTATTTAGAAAATTAAAAATCCTCTTACATTCCAACTTAAGATTCTAATCATGGCCTAAGAAAGATAAATAATTCCTCACTTTGCTTGCTTTAGTGTCATGAACATCACGATCATTATTTCCCTCCCCAATGATTGAAAGGCATTTTCAGTCAATATGTTAGTTGTACCACTTGTGATGGCCTCTACCACTATATATTTACTTGTCCACCATTATTGGGTACTATTTTTCCTACTTTTTCTCATCCTCCTTCAAGGCTTTCATTGTTGGCCCTAGCATATTCACTTGTTAAGTGATGTTCTACACACTCTCATGTAACCCATATTAGATCACCTTTGTCCCTTCAGTTGCCTTATTTTTTCAATAAACTTTAATAGTGTGTCCATATTTCTTTCATATAGGGTACAAAGACAGCTTCCATTCATACTTTATTTTTTGTTCTATCATATGCTCCTATTCAGTTTTGAAGTGGATCACCTCTCGTAATTTACTTTCAATCTTCACATCCACTAATAGCTTAGAAAAGTTTACGTCAACTGTCTGTCATTACTTTTATTTGTCATGAGTGATTTGCACACTAGGCTTTCTTTTTGCTATGTGCTTTAGCACTTCAGTTTCTAAAGTCCAATCCTAGCAATTTAATCCCTATTAGGAATAAAAATAATTCTTCTTTGAAAAGTTTTATATCAGGGATCCAAACTTTAACAATTAGTGAGTTATTGTAAAGGTAGATGCCCTCTTGGATTACCTTTGCCTTACGGTCAAATATATCATATCTCACCAACAATGTTATATTTTTCGGCATAGCTACTTTATTGATGCCTTATTTCCCTCGTTATCTACAAATGAACTTATTTAGCACTATGAAATTGGTGTGAGGCCCTAGAACATTACATACAATTGTATTTCACCGGATTTTGACCTCAGAGCTTATGTCTTCCTCCTCAATCATCATTATTATTTGGTCCACCTTGTCTCCCTCACATAGTCCAACTTGAAACCAACAATTGAAAATTTACTTATATCAAAGCTATCCCATAAAGTAGAGTAAAATTTAGCTTTTGCACTATTCTGCATATTTATCGAGCTTGCTTGAGTCTCTATTAGCTCTACCTTATTAGCCTCTAACTGGATTGGGCATTGGATAGCAATCTTGCAATTTCCTCCATTGTGCAATATTTTCCTTTGTCATTGTGTCTTTTCATTTTTATTGAATCACTTTCACCCATTCCAGAGCTTTAGTGATATTCTTAGGTCTTCCACCAGTTGTCTTTACCTTTGCTAGCTACTTAAGGTTCATCGATGATATTATCTTACTAGAATTCGCCTTCTATATTTTGAAATTTTATATTGCAGGTATCAAATGAGTCCTCATTGTTATTATGCTCACTTTTTCTTTTTTTTTCAATTTTGTCATTTCTTGACTCGCAGAATCCCTTATATTGAAGGCCTCTCCATTAATTCTAGACGTTATTCCATTTTTTCCAGATCTTCCACATAACTTCAAATCTTTCACTAGGAACTCCCCCCCCCCCCCCCCAATTCAGTGATCGGATTCAAGTTTCTATCCTGTTTACCCATGGTGAGCATACGTAAGGCTAACATACACCAGATGAGCTTAGACCTTCCATCCCAATATCAGTTTAAATTAGCACTTATTTTAAATATATTTTTGTGGTTCATACTTTGATGCATACACTCCATCTTCAAATGAGGAAGATGATGACAAGGAACTCATTGATCTTGGATATACTACATTCATCAGTTAAAAAATATTACGAGAATTTTAACCCTATTAATGCAATAATAAAGGGAAAAGAAAATTAATAGAGTCACGACGAGGGTAGACAACATTGTTGGGGATCATCCTCCCTAAGAGGAGAAAGGAGTGGGTGGGGATGATGACAGGGAACGATGAGGATGAGTGAGTGGTATGATTTGTAGGTCGTTAGATTAGCTAAGACATACAATATGTGAGACTCATTGATATATATATATATATATATATATATATACATATCACGACTCAAAAATTGAGGTCATGATGGCATTTATTACGGACTAACCTTGATAAGTAAGTCAATCACCCAAAAAGGAAGAAGATTCGAAACAATAACAAAATAAGACAAGATTAAACTTCTACAACAAATTCAGTTCAACACATGCAAAATTTAGTAGAAATCTGAACAAAATATAACAATCCCAACCTCTGGTATCATAAGTGTAGAACATTTACTAAATATATCAAAAAATACCGAAAATACAACTGTCTATCTTCTAAAATAAATAAAGATAACAGAAATAGATAAGAGGAGGTCTAGAGTCGACTTTGAAAGACTAGAGTAGACCAGTACCTCAAATCACCGACTTAACAACATGAACCAATCCTCTGCAGGTCGTACTCATCCTAGAATCTGCACCGAAAAAGCATAGTAGGATTGAGTACGGTCCATTTGTACCCAGTAGGTATTATAGGCCGACTGAGCAAAGTATTAAATAAGATAAGTAAAGAAAATACTATGAGCATGCAACCTGCAAGCAAAAAAGTTCCCAAACGGTAGTTCACACTGTCCCCACTAACAGTTTATATATATACATATATGTATGTATATATATATATATATATATGCATATACAAAAGTATAGATAGAAGCTAAATACGCGAAAAGTAACACGTAAAACAACACATGGCGTACGTGCAATGCAATGAATGATATATATATAAAAATCATATATGCAAGTATAGACAAAAGCTAAATACACAACAAGTAACATGTAAAAACAACACATGATGTACATGCAATGCAATGTGGTGAACAGTTGAAGTCATTGCATGACTTTCTGTATACACCTATCGAGCCTCAATGCTCCCAAAGTAGGATCTATGGATGATTCTCAACCCGTATACTATCTTAAATTTTCATCAATTTCAGTCACATGTCTCAACCTACAGGACAGACACATTCCTTCATTTAGGTATTTTCAAAAGTGTCTCATTTTCTTTTAAATATCAATATTCCTCAATAGTACCAATATCTCATGAATGTTTATGTATGTAATGAGGATATAATATTAGCAATCAGATCAATATAAAGATATCAAATCCATTCAATATGTATATAAGTGATCTTAGAAATCAACTCAATGTGTCAAGAGTTCATGATATCAGCTCTAGTTGGGCACCATTGGAATAAATATGCATGTAAGGTGTCATTAATATCATGTCAACCTATAAAATACAGATATTTTATCATGATAAAGGCAAACAATGCTCAGTAAGGCCTATAATATCTATTCAAGCCCACATTTGGGCATCACATTAAAAAATAAGGCATTCGAATGCACAAATAAGGCTAATGATGTCTAGTAAAGTGCCCCCCCCCCCCCCCCCACACACACATATACACGGGAAACCCTCAATATATAATATCATAAGTCAACAACTCTAGAATATAAGCTACCACACGGGCATCATGCAATATATAATATCTCAAAAATCATATTCCAAGTCATTTTCCCAACCCATAGCATGATTTACTTATACATTAACAACCCAACCCAGTTTGAAGAAAGTTAAGACATAACATACCATGAAATAATGACATCCAAGCCTAAAGTCCTTCAACACGGAGCCTTAACCTTTTAAACCGCCTCAAAATCAATTACAATATTTAAATATAGCATCTATGCATCTATGGGTTCATAAAATGAGTTCAACAATGAAGGAGTAAAACCAAAATTTTTATTTATATTAAGAATATATTCCTCAAGTTTAAAGAAATTTACAGTTGAAAATTCATACAAAAAATGACGTTCAAATTAAAGAAAAATTATTTTAAACATTACCGGTAAAAACCTCAAAATTCATTTTGAAACTAAGATTAAAGAGTGTTTTGATGATATAATTCAATGTAAAGTAATGAAAATAAGGTTTTAAAGTTTACCCAAGATCAAATGGTGATGAAAACCCTAATAATCGCCTAAACCCGAGGCTCAAAATCCAAAAATGGTGAAAATCATAAAAAAGGAGTATATATATAGTGATGGCGGCTAAATGGACACTAAAGTGGCTCTGCTTAAGTGAAACCTGGCTGCTAAACCGATAATGGGCCGCTAAAGCAGCTACCACTTAAGTGGTTGCACCAGATATCAGTAAGTGTTGAGTTGGTGTAAGCCAACAATGCTCCGAATAGACCCTCGGGATTTGATCAGGACCCCATAGAAACAAATTATATTTGCCACAATGATGATTTTGATGTTCTAAACTTAATGGCGATTTTGGATTTTAAAAAGAAAGTCATTTTCAACAAATTAGTCCCCCGGACCTCTTTAAGACATATTTCACTACTTTTTTAAGTTAAGGGTCAAAATGCAAACAAAAGGCGCCGAATTTGAACCAACCCCGCAACTAACCTATATTTGGCATTATGGATCTAATAGAAATGTCCGCCATCCGTCACTCAGAACCTCAAATATTGACCAGAGTCAACTATGAAACTTTTAAAGCTCTTAAACACCTTAAACTCTCTCAAAACCCTCTCAAAGGCATTAGAAACCCTGCCAACCATCCCGACACTCCAAAATTAATATGTAGCAATATAGGAAAGAGAAAATAGTCAAATCATATAAAAAGCAAGATTCACACTTCAGATCATTACAGTATCCACCGCTAAGACTCTAGTTTATCTCAAACTAAATGGCAAGGAAATACCTGAAACGGTAAAGAGTTGAGGGTAACTACTACTCATGTCGACCTCGTTCTCGACCTCCTAAGTAGCCTCCTCAACTGGAGGGTGTATCCACCAATACTTAACCAAATAAATATCCCTAGAATTCAACTGTCTAATATCTCTGGCAAAAATAGACACTAGATCCTCTACAAAGGACAACCAATCATCCAACTTAACCGACTTCCAATGAAGCATATAAAACTCATCCAGAATATAATGCCAAAGTATATATACATGAAAGATTAGATAAACGGATGAAAAGTCTGTAGGTATGGCCAAATCATAAGCAACCTCCCTAATGGTCAAAAAAATCTCAAACGGCTCAATACCTAGGGCTAAGTTTGCCTCTTTTCTCGAACTGTATCACTCCCTTAATGAGTGACAGATAAAAAATGGCTTGATCACTAATCCCAATCTTCAAAGTGTGAAGCTTGTGGTATACATAACTTTTTTGCCTACTCTGGGCTGCTCAAAATCTATCTTGAATCACCCAAACCCTGTCCAAAGACTCACAAAGCAAATTGATATCATAGGGTCTAACCTCTAAAGTCTCAAACCAACCAATAGGAGATCGACAACGCCTACCATATAATGCCTCAAAAGGTATCATCTCAATACTCTAGTGGTAGCTATTAGTATAAGTAAACCCGATTAGGGAAAAATATTGCTCCCACTGACCTCCAAAGTCCATAACACAAGCACAGAGTATATTCTCCAAAACCTAAATAGTCTACTTTGACTGACCGTCAGTCTGGGGTAGAAATTTTTGCTAAGGTCAACCTGCATATCCAACTCCTCCTAAAACATCTTCCAAAAGCTAGAACTAAACCTGAGCCTCTGTCTGAAATAATAGACACGAGTACCCCATGAAGATAAATTATATCACAATCATAGATATGAGCTAATATCTTGGCACTAAAGAAAATCTGACTATGTATGAAGTATGTTGATTTGATCAATGGATCGTCGATTACCCAAATATTTTCAAAACCACAAGAAGTATGAGGCTACCCACTCATGAAATCCATAATGATCCGCTCCCACTTCTACTTAGGAATGGGTAATATCTGAAGTAAAACACTCAGTCTTAGATGCTCAAGTTAAACCACCCAATCTCACATGCTCAGGCTTCACCTACTAACAAAATAAGCAACGAGATACAAAGTTTGTTGCATCCTTATTCATACCACCCCACTAGTAATTCTACTTCAAATTATTTACATCTTTGTTACCTCTGGATAGATAAAAATCTTGAACAATGCGCATTCTTCATAATAAATCTCACCCATCACCAACCCTTAAAATACTATTGAAATTAAGAGTTGTCGCCTTGGATTCACCACTTAATACCTTATCTTGAACCACCCTCAAACTATATATCATCACCAAACTGGTGAGCTCAAATCGACTTCATCAAAGAAGATCTAGGATCAAAAAGGCTAAAACATGATCGAGTATAGAAATATCAAGTCTAACCATTTGGTTATATAAACACTAAACCTCTAAGGTAAAGGCCACTCTTGGGTCAAGAGATGATCTAAACTCCTCAGACTAGTCAACTTCCGACTCAAGGCATCCACAACCATATTAGCTTGCCCCGATGGTAGAGAATAGTAAGATCATAATACTTAAGCAACTCAAGCTAGTACTGCTACCTCATATTAAGATTTCACTAATTAAAGAAGTACTAAATGCCATGATGATCCAATAAAATCTTGCAAAGAACTCCATACAAGTAATGTCGCCACAACTTTAATACAAACACTACGGCTGTCAACTCCAAATCATAGGTAGGGTAAATTCTCTCATGAGGCTTCAAATGACAAGACGAATAAGCAATTACCTTACCCTCTTGCATCAACACCACACCAAAAGAATCATAAAACATGATAAAACACATGCCCTTCTTAGTAGAGTCAAAATAGGGGTCAAAGACAACAACTCTTTGAGATTTTGAAAGCTCTTTTTTCAAGCATCCGACCACTAAAATACAACACTCTTTGAGTCAACTTGTTCAAAAAAGCCTCAATAAATGAAAAACTCTCTAAAAAACATCGATAATAACCCGTCAAACTAATGAAACTCTAAATTTCAATAGGAAAAGTAGGTTTATCCCAATCATGAATTGTTGTTATCTTTGCCAGAAAACCATAATCTATCCTTGATCACCACATGACACAAGAAAGAAATAGAATCCAACTAAAACTCACACTAGGTAAACTTGACATAAGTTTTTCATCACGCAACCCCTTAAGTGCAATCCTTAAGTGTCTCACATAATCGGCCTTATTATTGGAATAAACCAAGATGTAATCTATAAATACAATCATAAAAAGTTGAGATACAGTTGTAATCCCAAATTCATCAACTCTGTGAATGTCGAAGGGGATTTAGTAAACCCAAAAGACATGATCAAGAACTCATAATGACCAAATCGAGTCTAAAAATCTATCTTTGGAACATCCAAAGATCTAATCTTCAACTGGTGATATCAAAAGATCAAATCAATCTTGGAAAACAAAAAATCAACCTAAAGCTAGTAAAAAAGATCATCAATGCAATGAAGAGGATACTTGTTTGTAATACACTGAGACATTTTTTCCTAACATAAATTCATCCCTAGAATGTTAAAGGATAACTTCCAAAATAGATACTATTTATTTCATGTAAAATTATTCATATTTATACTTTCCATTGCTTGGGAAATCAAAGAAGTTTTCCATCGATACTAAATTTGCCTAAATCCGACACTCGGTGAAGAAGTTATGGCTATTTTAAGTTCCAGTCGTAAAACATCGTCATTTCGGTCATTAGCGCATCGCGTAGAAGGTTTAAATGAAGATTTTCAAATTCCAGTGGACCTTCGTGATGTTGGCACATCGCGGAGAGGGCTGATTTCACATTCGTCAAATTCCAGTGAGGGTCTACGATATTGGCGTGTCGCGCCATGTTTTCAGGTCCATCCAAGGTGGCAACACGATACCACCGCATCACGCTACCGTGCATATTCTCAGTTGGTATTTTCTAGTGGCTTGGCGCGATAGTGGCCGCATCACGCCAAGGCCAAAAGTCGAGATTTTGGTCATTTTTTTAGTTCCATTTATGAGCTTAAGAGGGGCATTTTGATAAATTTCCCAGCCCTAATCCGTCCTAAACAATGAATTAAACCCCTCTAAAGCCCTTTATATCCACTTTTCATCAAATCTCTCTCAAGAAAAACCCTAGTTCATCAAACTTCCTCCCCAAAAAAGCTAAATTTCTCCATTAATTCTTCAAGGCAATTCAAGATTAAGAATCCCTAATTCAAGAACTCTAAGAAGACATCTCCAAAACATCAATAAGGATCCAAGATTCAAGTTTTAGCATCTAGATCATCAATTGAGGTATGTGGGGTATGAACAAGGATAATCCCTTCATCTTTGTGCCCAAAACTTATTTTAAATTCAACTTTTACTGAAGTTTATGTGATTCTCCATGAAATTCAAAGTAGGGTTTACACCCATTATTATTATTATTTACAAGTTTATGATATTCTCAATGATTTAGAAGTTGCATTCCATAATTTTGTTCATATTTTCATGCATATTGCTGAAATTTTCAGATTTTATGATGAATTATAAATGCTTATATTATCAAGCATGAATTTTAAGATGTTTTAACATGAGATTGATGCATGGGTCATTATGCCCTAATTAATATTGCTATTTCTAGATTATTTATGCTATGAGCACCCTCAGATAAGTTTATTCTCAGATTTTAATGAAGATTTGACCTTTTGGTCCTAAGCTAAGATAAAGAATCCACTTTGTTCATATAACTTAAGATTTAACCTTGTGCTATTTTTTTAAGTGGATTTCTTAAGATTTTGAGCATAAGAATGGGAGTAGTATTTAGCATCGAGATGGGTAAGTTACTATGGTTTTATACCCTAGAACTACGTGCCACCATAGGATTAAGATTATTCCCACTTCTACGTGGATGACTCAGATTGTGATCACTTAAGATAAGAAGTTCTATTCCGATGGAAAGGGTAGAACAGCCCTACCTAACAGGGGCCAGATGTGGGACTCCATGTATGTTCACATGGTGTATGTCGATTAGAAGAACCTCCCAATAAGATGTCCCCTACTCTTAAAATAGGTTATTGGCGTAAAACCTTAAGATAAGAGCATATATTTTGAAAGCTATGGTTTTAGGATTCTTAAAGTCTTGAGATGAAGTATTCCCTTTATAAATTGATAAGATAAAGTAGAAGCTTTCAGAAAGAACAGATTTTAGAACTGAATGTAATAGCTCATAAGATTTATCTTATATGCTTTATGGATTATGATTTATGATTTTTATATTTTAGATTACTCAAGCGCATGTGATTCATTTACATTTAGCATGCATGGTTTTCTTTATAAATTGTGATGATATTATTTACTTATTGCATTCACCCCTATATACTCAGTACATCATCAAAGTACTGATCCGCATATACGTCTATGTGCTACTTTGTTTCATAATGTAGGTTCAGGTGCTCAGTCTCAGTAGCGTGAGTGATCTTTGAGCATCTCATCTACATCCCTGCAGTTGGTGAGTTCTCATAGTTTGGGGACTTAGTTATTCATACTTTCAGTTTATTAGTAGATGTTCCTTTATTCATTTCAGACAGTTTGAGTCAGTTGGGTTCTATCCCAGTGACTCTCTAGATTCAGATAGTAGAGGCCTGTCGGACTACTAGATTCAGTGTTAAGACTTTTAATTTAGTATTCAGATTCTCAATATCATCTTACTAAGATTTATGAGATGTCTATATTTTAGATAAGACTTACATACTTATTATGTTTTAATATTCATATTTTCCCTATTTTGAGATTTATATTTAGTAGAAAGCAGCCAGGGTTAGCTCAGGACTACTTGTAGTTTGGAGCACCGTATGGTATCTCGAGAATCAGATTTTGGGGCATTACAGATTTGGGATCAGATCCTAAGGTTTAGATAATCCTAGGGAGTCATACAAGCCACGTTACATAGAGTCTTAATCATTGGTGTGAAGTGTGCCACATCTATGAGCAAAAGAGGCTATGGAGGGTTTTAGAAAATCATCTCTTCTTTCATGATCTATTATACATTCAGTGTCTTTATCTGCTTCTAACTTGTGCTTTCACATTACAAAAAATGCCTCTTCATCAAGCTAAGCCCCGCAAAAACAATAATCAGCCACCTCAACCCACAGATCATTTGAATGAGAATGTATCACATATGTAGTTTTGGGCTGCCTTTCAGGCGCTAGCCCAAACTGTGATAGCTAATTTTCAGGGCAACCGTCAGGCTGAAGCCTCACTTCAACAAGAAGGGGACTTATCCACAGCCATAATCCAAGATTTTATGTTAATAAACCTCTAGAGTTCTTTGGGTCGAAGGCAGGTAAGGTCCCACAGTTTTATCTATATGAGGTGAAAAAGATTACCCAAATTATATATATTTCTGAATAGAGGAGTGTAGAATTGGCATCCTATAGGCTGAAGGATATTGCTTATGATTGGTTAGTGATGTGGAAGAAAAGTAGAGGAAAGAATGCAGCTCCCATGACTTGGCAGATATTTCAGGATGCGTTCTTAGATAAGTTCTTCCCACATGAGATAAGGGAATCCAAGATAGAAGATTTCACGAACCTGAGGCAAGGCTCAATAGCATTGAATGAGTATTGTCTCAAGTTCAACCAGTTGTCTAAGTATGCCCCTGATCAGATAGCTGACCCTAGGTCAAGCATGAGTAAGTTTGTGATCGGTGTGTTTGGGCTGGTAGTTAAGGAGTATAGGACTGCTATGCTTATTGGAGATATGTATATTTCTAGATTAATGATGCATGCTTAGCAAATTAAGACAGAAAAGATGAAGAAAAGAGAGAGTAAATAAGAAGGCTAGAACAGGGCAGTTTGATTATGGTCAGAATAGGTTCGGAGAAGGAAATCATTCACAGTTTCAGAATCGTTCATCTATGCCTGCACTTTCTTCAGCCAGTACTTGCACCTAGAAATAGGCAGAAATAGTGGAGTAAGTCTTCTATGTCCAGATATCAAAATAATGTGAGTGGCAAGCCTAATAATCCCTAATGTATTAAGTGTGGTAAAAATCATGGATGTGAATATTTGTAAGGTCAGAAAGGTCGTTATGGTTGTGGCCAGGTGGGTCACGAAATCAAAGAGTGCCTACATGCTTCACAGAGAAATAGAGATGTTTGTCCTCAGACTCAGGCTACTAGTGTACTAGCTCCTATAGGTCACCCAGCCCCTCCTCAGGATACATCATCCAGTACCGGTGGCGGTCAATGCTAAAATCAGTTTTATGATTTACTATCCCGTCAGGAGCAGGAGGATTCACTCGATGTTGTGACTGATATGCTTTGTGTCTTTTATTTTAATGTTTATGTGTTTGTAGACCCTGGTCCGAGTTTCTCTTATGTGACCCCGCTAGTTGATGTGAATTTGAGACAAGTTCTGAAAAGATCCCTAAGCCTTTCTTGGTTTCTATCCCAGTAGGTGAGTCAGTTGTTGCCAAATAAATTTATAAAAAGTATCCTATCACTGTTCGTCATAAAGTCATGTTAGCAGACTTGATAGAGTTAGACATTGTTGATTTTGATCTTATTCTTAGTATAGATTGGCTTCATTCTTGTTATGCTTCTATAGATTGTAGCACCCGAGTAGTGAAGTTTCAGTTTCCAGATGATCCAGCTTTTGAGTGGTCAGGTAATTCAATGTCTCCTAAGAGTCATTTCATATCTTATCTTAAGGCCAAAAAGTTGTTATCCAAAGGTTAAATTTACCATTTGGTTAGGGTTAAAGACACTAAGTTTGAGACACCAACAATTCAGTCCGCCCGAGTGGTCAATGAGTTTTTTCATTAAATCATGATAAACTTACTTAAAACATGAACAAAAACTTTAACTTAATAGTGTGAATTTATTTGGTAATATTCCCAATATCACAATATGAACAAATATCTATTGAAACATAGGAATATCTAAAAATAACTACCTATTCTAGATAATCCTTTAAACATATTAAAGATCCCTTGGGACAGACCTCATCTGACCCAAAATTAAACACAAAGTCTGAATATAACCATAACTAAGCTACAAGAAGCAAACATAACCCAAGTCCTCTGATTATTAGTACTCACTAACTGATAGGAGGTAAGAGATTGTGATTGTGGCTAATTGTGATTCTGAGAGCAAACACCAGAACCTTCTTCATAATAGGATTAATAAAGTGTCCATAATAATGGTATTTACTGTGAGCACAAAGAGTATGATTTCAGTACTTGTGAAATGTACTGAGTATATAGGGGTGAATGCAATAAGTAAAACAGATATGAATTATAAGTTTAAAACATGAATGCTAAGTGTATACAGACTCACTATATTCATGAATAAAATTATAAGCTAACGTGTCATAAAGCATAAGTAGTAAAACATAATCAAGTACTTAGTGAGTCATCACACTTAGTTTCAAAAATCAATATTTCTATAATGGATTCTTAAATTGGAGAAACATGGAGCCCAACTTGTAACCATGTTGTGAGGGTGTTGAATACCTTGTCAGGGTAAAGAACCATGATTGGCATGAATTCACTCATACGAAGGAAGCCATTCTAAACTAATGAAGACTCCCTTCTTAACCTATGGTGGCACGTAGTTTGGGAATTTGGATGTACTGAACCCACACTCTCATGGTGATAAATATTACTCCCACGATCATACTAGTGCTCATAATATAATAAATCCACCATGAGTAAGCATACTGATTTATAAGTCAGACAACCAATTGTGCTACTATTTCTAATTCACGTTTATAAGTAAATATGTGAATTTCATATTAAATCTAAAATCTTAAGTCTTAATTTCTTGTAAACTGATTAAATCAAGCTAAAATCATACACATTACTAGTTAAGATTAATCATATGAGTAAAAACAAGTGTAAATTTTAATTGTATACTAAATAAAGTTTAATTAATAAGGAAACATCATAGTTTCTAATAATCAAGTAAAGTGGGTTTGAACCTGCTCATCAAATCCATAAAATCCTTTATAAATAAAAAATTCTTGGGAACAAGGATGAAATAAAAACCTTGTTCAAACCCACATACCTGAACTTATCAATTTCTTAAAAGAAATTTCGAGGTTGGCACCCTTGAGGTAAAATTTTGAGAGAAACCCTTCTTTTGGTGTTCTTGAAAGTTTAAGAGGAAGGGGAATGATGAATTCATGTTATTGAATGTGGGAAAATATTTTAACATTTTCGTATAAGTTACAGGATCATTTAGGACGTAAATAACTAGTTTTCCCTCAATAAACTAAAGAAAAATGAGATTTTGGCATCGTCGTGACCACTGGCGTGGCACAGCCATATTACGCCAAACCAGTGGTATGGAACGGTCATATCATGACATCCAACTGGCATGACATACTAATATCATGCCATGCCACTATTTTTATATCTGGTTGTGCCTTGCCTTTGTGGCACAGCCTAAATATGGACCCTTACTATTTTAGGGCTTAAACTCATTTCAAAAAATCCAAAACACTTCACAATGGTCCCGTTATCACTTCTAATCAGCATTCAACCTTAAAATCACATCAAAACACATGGAAACTATAAAAATAAAATCATTGAACATATAAGGCGAAATACTTCCTCAAATTGGGGCTCCTATATTGGGTGTCGATTGAGCATATTTCTAGTCGTAGTCATCACTATCTGCATAGAAAAGAATAGAATACAAGTTTAGAAAATTAGGTATGAACATCCCATAATACAAGGGATAAATTTAGAGAAGGTTTTTCTAAAGACATCGTATAGCCTCTCGAAGATAGGTATGGACATCTATGTACCAATCCGGGGGCTCTACTAGACCTTCTACTCTTACACTTAGAAGACTGGTGAACCTACCTTCTGATATTAATTTGTCACAGCCCAAAAATCAATGTCATAATGGCACTTATCACGACCAACCTTGATAAGAAAGCTAATCACCCAAAAAGGTAAGAAGATTTGGAACAATAACAAAATAAGGCAAGATGAGACTTCTAGAATAAAGTCAGGTCACACATATGAAAAATTTAGCAAAGTTTTGAACAAAATAAAACAGTCCCGGCCTCTAGTGTCATAAGTATGGAGCATCTACTAAATACATCTAAAAATATCAAACATACAACTGTTTATCTCCAAAAACAAATAAAAATACCATAAATAGATAAAAAGAGGTCTAAAGTCGACTCTAAAATCCTAGAGTAGGCCAGTACCTAGAATCACCACCTTAATAACATGAAAACATCCTTTGCGTGTCGTACTCATGTTAGGATCTGCACTGAAATGGCATACTATGAGTGAGTACAGTCACTTGTACTCAGTAGGTATCATAGGCCGACTTAGCAAAGTAGAAAATAAGATAAGTAAAGAAAATACTATGAGCAAGCAACCTGCAAGTAGAAAATTTTCCAAATAATAGCTCACATTGTCTATTCTAATAGTTCTAATATATATATATAAACAACAAGGGACAACCAGACATGAAAATATAGGTAAAAGCTAAATGCATGACAAGTAACCCGCAAAAACAACACATGATGTACAAATTCTATGCAATAGAGGATGAAGTTAATAGTTAAAAGTCATTGCATGACTTTTTGTATACATCTGTCGAGCCTCAATTCTCTAAAAAAGGACCCATGAAGGTTGTCAAATTGTACACTATCTTAAATTTTCACCAATCTTAGTCTCATGTATCAACCTACCCGACTGGCACATCCCTCGGTCAAGGTATTTTAAAAAGTGTCTCATTGTCTTTGAAAAATCAGTGTTCCTCCATGGTACCAATATCTCATGAATGTTTATGTATGTAATAAGGATATAATGCTAACAATCATATTAGTATAAATATATCAAATCAATTCAATACATATACAAGTGAGATCAGAAATTAACTTAATATGTTAATAGTTTATCATATCAGTTCTAGTTGGGCACCATTGGAATAAGTATGCATGTAAGACATCATTAATATCATTTCAAGCCATAAAATACGAGTATTTTATCATGATAAAGGCAAATAATACTCAATAAAGCCTATAATATCTACTCAAACCCCTACTCGAACATTACATTAAATATTAAGACATTCAAATACACAAATATGCCAATGATGTCAAATAAAGCTTCTGCAAGGGCAATACTTAGTATATAATACCTTAAGTCAACAATAAATCACTCAATATATATTAGCTCAAAAATCATATGCCACAGTTATTTTTCCCAACCCATAGCATGCTTTACTTATACATTAACTACTTAACTCGTCTGAACAAAGTTAAGACATAACCTACCTCAAAATGATAAAATTCAAGCCTATAAACCTTCAACATAGAGCCTTCCCCTTTTGAACGGCCTTAAAATTAACTACAATATTTAAATATTATATATACGCATTAAGAAAAGCTAAGGATACCTGTATTGCGCATACATCAGCCCAAAAACCAAATTTACTTAGAAAGAGGTTCCTTTTTAATGGTCCAAGAAGTGTGAGTCAAGCTTTGGTAAGATCGAGAAGTTTCTTACATCAGCTCCTATTTTAGCTCTCTCTATTGAGGGTGAGGGATTCACCATGAATTTTGATGTTTTTGGTATTTATTTAGGTTGTGTATTGATTCAGTAGGGTGGTGGTATTGTTTATGCTTTGAGGTAACTTAAGGTATATGAGCACAACTACCCCACTCATGATGTAAAATTGGTGGTTGTAGTTTTTACGCTTACAATTTGGAGGCATTATATTTATAGTGTGCATTGTGAGATTTTCACTGATCATCGCAGTCTTTAGCTTCTTATGACCCAAAGAGAGCTTAATATAGGCAGCATAAATGGATAGAGTTACTTAAGGACTATGATATCTCTATCTTATATCATTCGGGCAAGGAGAATATGGTAGCATACGCCTTGAGCTAAAAAGCAGTGAGTATGGGTAGTTTGGCTTGATTTTAGTTTCTCAGAGGCCGTTGGCACGAGTCATTCAGGCCTTATCCAACTTAATGGTGCGACTTGATACTGCAGACCCTAAGAGGATTCTTGCTAGTGTTCAGGCTACTTCCTTACTATTTGAGCAGATTTAGGATTGTCAATTTGAGAAAAATAGACTTTGTATTCTCCATAATCAGGTGTTGAGTGGTGAGTCCAAGAGGGATACCATAGATTTTAAAGGTGTCTTGATATTTGATTGTCGTATTTATGTTTTGGGTATTGATGACTTGATTCAGTAATTTTGTACGAGACCCATAGCTTTAGATATTCCATTCATCTGGACACCACTAAGATGTATAGAGGTTTGAGGCAACATTATTGGTGGACTCGGATGAAAAGTGATGTGGTGTACTTTGTAGCTCGTTTCCTATATTGTCAGTAGGTGAAGGCCGAGCATCAGCGATCGAGTGGTTTAATTTAGAGATTGCTCATTCCCGAGTAGAAATAGAGGAGAATTACCATGGACTTTGTTAGTGGTTTGCCTCACACTTCCTGTGGTTCCGATGGTATTTGGGTCATTATAGATTGGTTGACCGAATCGGTACATTTCATTCCTATTTAGATGGCCTTCATTGTCGAGAGGTTAGCCCGTATCTATGTGTATGAGATAGTCCATTGGCATAGTGTGCCTATATCTATCATTTCAGACTAAGGTTTCATGTTCATTTCTAGTTTTTGCAGAGCTTTTTTGGAGGATTTGGGTATTCGGGTGGACCTTAGTACAGCTTTCCATCCTCAGACCGATGGCCAGTCGGAGTAGACTATTTAGGTTCTCGGGGATATGCTCGGATCCTGTGTTATGAATTTTAGAGGTCAGTCGGAGAAACACTTAGCCTTTGCTAAGTTTGCATATAATAACATTTATCGTTTGAGTATTGAGATAGCATATTTTGAGGCTTTATATGGTAGACGATGTCGTTCCCCAATTGGATGGTTTGAGACTTTTGAGGTTAGGCCCCATGGTAATGATTTGCATCAAGATTCATTGAATAGATTCAGGGTGATTCAGGACGGGTTGAGAGCAGTTCAAAGTAGGTGAAAGGCTTATGCAGACCGTAAGATTCGTGCCTTGAGATTTGGAGTTGGTGATTGGGTATTCCTCCATGTATTGCCCATGAATGGTATGATGAGGTTCGGAAGGAAGGGCAAGGTCAGTCCCAGATATATTGAACCTATCGAGATTCTCTGCACTGTGGGTGAAGTGAATTATGAGTTAGCCTTACCTCTAAATTTTGTTATTATCCATCTGACTTTCCATGTAGTGGTGATACATTCGTGATCTATCCCATATGCTTAGATTGGATTCAGTTTGGTTGGATGAGCGATTGACCGTTATGGAGGATCCTATACTCATTTTGGCTAGTGATATCATACGGTTGTGACTAGGAAGATTTCTATAGTTAAGGTTCGGTGGAGGCACAAACCAGTAGAAAAGGTCATATGGGAGATCGAGAGCGAGATATGGACCCAGTGTCCTCATCTATTCGAGACTTCAGGTATATCCTACTCCTTTACTTTTGTGGATGAAAATTCCTTAGTAGTGGATATTGTAATGACCCTTCAGGTCATTTTCTATATTTTTGCTTATTTTCACCGTTAGAGCTTTTCCATAGCTGCCCTAAGTCATTTATATCTCACAGGGACTGACAGTTCTGTTACCAGGTAGTTCTCTGATTTTTAGAGCTAATTTCCTATTTTGAAGTCTTTAATTGGTTATCGAGCAAAAGCTTCACTCAAATAACCTCATATACTAATTTAAACTATTCCAACAGCTCTGAAATGTTAATTCTAGGCCAGACGAACTATTAGTTTGTGTACTGAGGCACCCGGGCTCATTTCGACCTATTGGTCAAAAAGTTAAGATAATGGAATATGGATGTGGAACCCACTTTTCATTAAAACGACCTCAGATGGGAATTTTGATCGTGTCATTAAGTCCAGAATGTCAAATTTTGTATGGTAGTATAGTTTGTTTGCGTATACGGAATTCCAGATGAATCTCGAAGGGTCTCAACTATGTTGGTGCACTCGTTAATAGCGAACCAAGGGTCGCAATTGTGATACCCTTGGCAGGGCACAGATGCCGTAATTGTGGTTAAAACTATTGCAATAGTGGCTCACCTATCAGACGATAAATGCCATGATCCTGAAGGGTGGGTCTCAATAGTGACTCCCAAATACCTGGGAAAGGTATAAAAAGCCTCTTTTCATCTTGTTTTTCCTATTATGTATCCACTCTCAAGAGACTAAAACCCTAAATATTGAGGAAAGCTTATGATTAACTCTTGTGGGTGATTCGGGATCTTAGGTAACGATTGTTTACATGATTTTCCTTCAAATTTATGGTAAGAACTCCTCTTTTCCATGGTTGATTTTCCCCTTTTCTTCCTTGAAATTCCTAAAACTTAGTGTGTTGATTTTAGCACCAATATAGCTCAAATTTTACCTAATTTTGAGGATAATTAATCCTTAAGCATAAAGGAATATTGGGTTGGCTTTAGAAATACAATTTTTGTAAGTGGCACCGACATAGGATTTTTGTGTAATTTTTGACCCAAAGCACAATGGTGCAATATGGGTATCGTAGCTCTCATATTGACAGGCATATTGTGATTTTAATAGCGTGGAAACATGTGGAAACTTCTCAAAAGAGAAAATCGGTGATTTAGTGGATTCTTCGAGCTTCTTCAGCGTCAAGGTAAGCTAGATTTTTCCTCTTCTTAGATTTAGTTAGTTCATAGTATTTTTATGATATTTTGTTAGATTTGGGATGGAGTTTAGGTGTTGGTGATGTGATTGTCAATACTTGGCTTAGTTGGACTATTAGGCTATTCGAAAACCATAATTTAGGCATAAATGACTTATTTTCTCATGCTTTAAGTAACATTCCTATCTTAGGGTTAAATTGTGGCTTGGTTAATATCTAAAGGTTGATTTAGATACCCTAGCCTAGTACGGAGTAGAATTTGCCTTGTAATAGATTTTGGGGATTTAAAAGTGGACTCTTTTGACCCACCTTAGGCCAAGATTTGTGTTAGTTATTGAAAACCTTTTATATGCTTATTGTACGCGTTGAAAATACTGATTGAGGCAATATTGTAAAATTTTTACATTTGATGGTTATGATGGGTGACATTGAGAGTTGAGGCTTAATGATCATGCTAGTGATCATGCTTATCGATTATGCTTGTGATTATGTTAATGATTATGCTAGTGGTTATGATATTGATTATGCTATTGGTTACAATAATGATGATATGATTATCGGTTTGTGTTCAGATATTAATGACGTATATACCATATTCAAGTTTGGAAGATGATTATGACAATGCTCACATATTTATATATATATACCCAGTTCAAGTTTGAAGGATGATTATGTTATTGATTACTTACTTACCAATTTGAGTCCGAGAAAATTAGTATGATATTTTTCATGATATTGATGCTATGACAGTGAGGACTTTAGGGTGTAATAATTAAGAATAAGGATACTGGATAAGTCTAAAAGAAAAAATAGTTATAATGAGTCATGACGTGGATGGATTCTGGTAGTATTATGGGAAATAGAAGAATGATGGTGGTTCTGATTGTATTATCTTTGAGTGTACCCTCTAGGCTTATGGTGGCCTGTGTTAGGTTATTTACTTTTCAACACTTATTAGCTTATGGGAGCCAATTTTGTAGTTATAATTATATGTGCTTATGTTATCTTTTTGGTTTATTTAATTATTGTGTATAACAATGGTGGAGTTATTTCAGATTTGCTTTGTTACCTTGACTTAGTTATGTTATCTTGCATTTTATCATATTTATATCATGATTTAGCTCAATCAATCGATGATGCCTACTGAGTACCAGTGTTTCTGGTACTCATACTACACTTCTATACCTTTTTGGTGTAGATCCTATTACAAACTACCATTGTTGACTCATCAATCGTGATGTGTTGGATTTCGGAGAGAGGATGATCTCTTAGAGTCAGAGTTTCCCATTTTCTTCTATCTCATATATATTTAGTCTTTTTCTTCAAGACAGATTGTATTAACTATTTTAGAACTTAAGTTGTATTTACAATATCTCTTGTACTGGCTCTACCAGGTCGTGAGATGGTTATCTCTATTGTTGGTTGTCTTTTGTCTATTTCTATTGTCTTACCTATTTATGAGTTGCAATGGTTGTTTTCACTCTTTTGGGGCATTTTCCACCAAGTATCCCATTACGAATAGCTCTGGGCTATGGTTCGGCTTACCTACTAGCGTTATTTAGTAGGTGCCATCATGACTCATAAATTGGATTATGACATATATATGTGTGTGTGTGTGTGTCTATAATATGTAAATATATTGTATAGTTTAAATGAATATTATATTTTTTGTGTTTTGCATTAAATTTTGTATTTATGTTTTATTAACTTGTAATGTGTAACATCCTAAATTAATAATAAAAAAAATGATTTTCACATATTTGCAACAAAATTATGTATAACTTAGGACATTTGACAAGTTAATTGGTATATTGTTTAAAAGAACTAACTAATAATAATCTCATACGTAATTTACATAAAATAGGATGACGAATAAACTACCAACTAACTAACCTTTAATCCTATCAAATAATACAATCAAAGCTTAAATCCTTCAAAAAGGTAAGCAGGTATTAGGCTAATATTTTTCTAGTTGTATGAAAAAATAAATAAGTGTTGGAGTAATAGTTTTGGAGTTACATAGTGCTATATGAACCATTAACCTTAACAACTATTAAGCATGGCCTTATGGAGGTTGTGAAGCAAACTAAATTAGTGCATCATGGATAGTTTTAAAAAGCTCTAATTTTATTCATTATTTTGATCAAACGTTGTTTTTTTTAAATGTTATTTAGAATTTGCGCTCAATATATAAGAACTATTTTTAAAGAATAGAGGCATAGTGCTTGATCATATTGTTGTGAAAATACTATGCTCATTAAGATGAGAGTTCCATAAAAGATAATCCAATGATCCTGATGAAACGTAATATGATAGCTCAAATAATATTTGTCTCTTGACTTGACTTGTATCTACTCTCTCATGTTTAATATTGATGATGAAGTTCAAGGTTAATCTCATTAATAAAATTTGATTATTGCGCTATAAAATTTGGTTAATTTCATTGATAGTGGTCCAGTAAATAAATTCTAATTAATCTAAACACATAAATATATGAATAATGAGCAATGGTTTCATGGCAATTTTGATGCTTAAAACCAAAAATTTACAAGTACTTAGATCCATTTTATTAGATATGATGTATTTTTGTCTTTGTTTTGCAGTAAACTAGGTTCTGGAGATGAAAAGAAGAAAAAGAAGTGAAGTATGCAGAAGACCCCACTTACAGGCCCACGTAGTATCGTAAGTGACACTTACGGTACCGCAAGTGGCATCATAAGTATTAGAGGAAACATGTTCTGAGAATCTAAAGTTTGAGGATTGGTCTGAGAGTTATGAAGGGGGTCACTTATGGGGTGAAATTACCACTTACAACCTTCTTAAGTGCCGTTGTAGGTGGTGCTCTATAGCCTTCTAATTTGGTCTGACACTTACGACCTACCAAGGGGTCAGTAAGTACCACTCGTAAGTGGTCATCGATCCAGTTTTCCTATTTGTTTTGGTTAGGATTATTAGGGTTCTAATGTAATCTATAAATACCCATTTGATGCTTTTGTATTATTTTAAACACTCTTTACATTCACAACACTATATTGATTCTAAGATTTGATTTTTGATCTTGGAATACTTTGTTCTTGGTTTTACGGTTGATTATTAATTTGAGTTACTGGTTTTTCTTCTTAAATTATTGAAAGATTATTCATATGCTTTCTATATATTCAGTGGATGTTGTTGCAAACATGAGTGGATAAACCACCAAACTAAGGCTGAGGAAGCCCTGACGGAATAACAAAGTAGAGGAAATGCAAAATCATTCTTGATTATTATTCTTGCATGTATTGTGATCTTCTTCGGTGTGATTGTTTTATTAATGACTGCAGAACTTAAGAACCTGTATATATTTAATACCTACTTCACAAGAGAGGTAGAGATTAGGTAAAGTAGGTCACAATAGTACTTTGAGGCTACCAACCCTCATCTAATTAACTTGACACTCAAAAGTTAACAGTAAATATAGAATATAGGGTAAGGGTTAGTAAGGAAACACTCTGAGACTCAAAAGGTAAAGAGTAAAATTTTCTAAATGCATTCACAAGACGTTTAGTGATACATATCTTATCAAATTCTAAATGAAAGATATTGGGATAGTTTGGTGGAGCATAATAATTCTACAAAGTTAGGAAGTCATGGGGAACACAGTCCTAGTATTCATCTCATATTGATTTCAACCAAATCGACCAAGATTTTCTACTCTTGATATTGTTCTCACAAAATCTCCCCATTTACCTTTCTAAATTTTTTCGGCTACTTCAGCAAATTTGTGAGAGATATTAGGCCTATTCCTTATGGGTTCGATCCCAATCTTTGTTGGGTTATATATTTGACAGCGACCGAATTATACTTCTTGAAGGTATAGTTTTGGGCAACATCAAATTTTGGCGCCGTTGTCGGGGAATATGATGTCGAATTTATTGACAAAGTTTATTGAGGTTGCTGGTTTTACTTTTATTCAACTCTTGGGGTGTACTCCAGTGTATACCCAGTACTCGAAGTCAAGGTAATCTATCAATTCCATTTGATTTGAAAGAACCCTACGACAGAACTGTAGGATATCGAAGCATGGTCATGATGCTCGTCATGAGCATCCTAAAGATGATCTATTTGCTTTGAATCCTCCACCTTTGCATGGTGTTCAAAAGGCAGTTGAGGAAACCACTGCTCAATTATTAGCTAAAGAATGGAGGGAGCTTGCTGCACTTTGTGCAGCTTAAGAAGCCAGAATAAGACAAAAAGTTGAGCATCGAGTAGAACCCAACAAAGCTAAGAGAGAGAGAGTTTAACCATTCTCAGCCTTCCAATACTTACCAACATATGATGATCCAGCGGAAGACTTAGGATATGTTGACCCTATCAATATAGGAGCTATCATTTCTTCTAAGTGGCCCCAAGGAATGAATTTTGGTATCACAAGGGCTATGATTCAACTGCTCAATCTTAAGGGTACGTTTGCTGATTTGCCGAATTTTGTAGGGGTTTACACTTCATATAATTTACCTAGGGTGAGTCAGGAAGCTTTAATACTTAGGTTGTTCCCATTCTCTCTAACTGGTGAAACAACATTATGGTTAGGGAAACTACTTCGTGGGTCCATCACTAATTGGAATGAATTACGGAATGTCATGACCCAAACTAGGGCCTAGTTATAATGGGTATCTCAAGCCCATCGAGGGCGGAAGACCAACCCCATAGCCTGTCTAATCGAGCATACAAAGAAATAGCAGAAGACAACCAGAACATAATAATAGGATAGATAAATAACTCAAAAGGACACTAAGATTCCAAAATAATAACCATTCCCATACTTTGTCCACAATAGCCTCTAAAATTGAAATATCAACTAAGTCGGGACATGCCCCTGACTATGACCAAAAAGAATCCAAAGTACTATGAAAATTAAGAACGAATACTAAAATGATAAGTCTTTCAAAATGATGGAAGCTCACAACTTCACGGTAACTCAATAAACGTGCTCAACCACCCAACGCTGCATAGGGGTAACAGAAATGTCTTTGGACCCTACATCATGAAATGATGTAGCTTTTGAGGACGGTTAGTGGGATGAGCACTATTATGTAACTCAGGGAAGGGATAAAATAATGTCATGTCCAAAACCAATTCAAAACCATATGCACACATTAATCTATACATACATATAAGATGTCGAGATGGGGTACAAGGTTTAAACATCATATTTAAAACCATTAACCTAAATTGTGTAGCTTTAACCATCCTAAGGGCACCCACGGGCTATATGGGTTTAGCTCTCCTGCCGAAAGGGCACCAGCATGTGTTAGCCACACGAACCAGCGTGTATTACATGGTCTTAAAAACCCTCACATCGGCAAACGTTGTTTCCAATATTGGTTCTCCTTGAACCTCCACCTTCCACGAAGAGTTACGCAAGACTCTTTAGTCCCAATTTAAAACCATTTACACACATTCCCATCCATTAACCAAGGAGTCTTTTAATTAGGCATTTACCATTAGTATCGTCATACCAAATAAATTTAAGCTTTCAAGCCAAATTCTGTTACGCTATTCCAAAACCAATTAGCTAATTTAACTTAAAGTTTCTAATTTAAAACCAATTTGTAGCCACCGAGGCCTTCCATAAACCACTTTATGTTTTCTTAACCTTTTATGCAATGTAAGGTTCCAAAAGTGAGTTCAATTATGCATGCATCTATGTTTCAAAACCAATTAGCCAATTTATCTTGAGGGTAAAGCCAATTCCAAACCATTAAACCATAAATTTGGGGGAAACCCATGTTCCCCATTCCAATTCCCCCGCCCATGCATTTATTTAATTCAAAAAAACAAGATAAAACATAAATAACCAATTCAAAACCATGGGGAAATCACTTTATATGATAACCATTCCAAACCCCTCAACCCACATTTAAAATTCAACAGTTAAAACCACATAGATAACAACTAAACCCATGCTTTATGTAAAAAGATTTGGGGAAGAGATATATTCCTGGATACCAAGAACTATGGAAAGAAACCACCAATTAATGCCTAGATGATCAATCCCTAGAAACCCTAGCTTTTCTCTTGACTTGGGAGTTTGAAGAGAAGAGTGATGTTTATGATGTGTTAACTGATGGAATTAAGTACATAAGAAAGGGTTTTAACTCGTGGAAAATAGTGGGGTAAGGGAAAAAAAACATAATGTGCTTAATGAAAATGGGTAGAAAAATAATGTCAGGTCGCTACGGGTCAGGTAACGACTCGTGGTCACTGATCACGAATCACTACCAATACTCCTGAGACCCCAAACCCTGAGCCTTCACTTTCTTGGTTGCAAGTAACATCCTACAATGCATGATCGGACATTACAACCCGTAATGTCTGAGTCGTATCCAAAGAAGAATTATGGACCACCATATTGGTTTGGTCACGAGTTCTACCCTACAACCCATGACCTTACCTTATGACTAGTGAGGGCCAAGTCGTGACCATAATACAAGCTCTGGACACCCTTCTTGGTTGCACTATGAGTGGCATCGTACGGCTTGTGGTGAGTGACTATGACTCATCACATTAGTCGTGTCCTGAGTAGTAAATGGAAAAATCAAGAAATTTTGGAGTTCAAGACCTGGAGTGTTACATTATCTCCCCCTTAGAATCATTCATCCTCAAATGATGGGTAGGAACTTATTGAAGTTCTATAAGTAGGGAATGAAAGATGTAATTTTATATTCGAAATTCTCCCTTAACATAACATACATAGGTATTAAAAGAAAGAGTTTCATGACATCACCAAGTAAATCGTGTAAATACGAACCATAAGATTTCGATACTTGACATAGACATGATCAGGGCATGAGTTCTATTAATCATGATCATAACAACATAAGGCATGATTTTTTTTCTTTCTAGGAATCCTCGGCCTAATTAAGATTGATACAAAGCACGAAATGAGATTTTCGGACGACGTAAGAATAGAAGCATTCTCCACCTCAGATGATACATCTAATAGCCCTTAAATATAGCCACACTTCTCAACTATGCTTTCAGCCATGAATACCATACTTCACTATTTCAATCTTACAATTCCCTTGCTAAATACATAACTACAAGAGCCTGAGTCTAACCGCATATTTCATCAATGTTGAAGCCTAACTTAGAGTTAAAAGGTGCTAGATTAAGCTATGAGACCCTATACTTTACACCCCTCCAAGAATACTACTCCATATTATCACTATAATCAAACAACTTTAGGTCCTAATCAAGTAATAGCCAAGTAACACAATGATTTGTGTATCTATTAATCACAATATTCAAGCCTGTCTTTACTACACCTACTTTATGGATCTCCTCACTAAAAATAGGAACCTCTGTTATTAGCACAAAGATTTTCACCATATATCTCTTTCCTAACTTTTTCACATAATGAAAGTTCATCTTAGTCTTCTCTCTTTATCTATAACCTTATCCCGAGTAGCTATACCTAAAATTTTCAAATTAAAGAACATTTATTCCCTTATCTAAAACATTACTATGCTTCTATAGCCCCTACCACCCTAACATAAGGGGGTTTACTGAGGGACTACAGTACAAGCATCAAGAATGGGAGTGACACTGCTCCATTATAGCTTATATTTGTCGTACTACTGAAGGTGAGACAAGTAAAATGAGATAAGGTACAATAAGCATGAAATACTTCATAGAAACCACCTAGATCATATAGAGAGTTGTTAGGGCTTAAGCATAATGTAGCATGTGTTCTTCGACTTGGGCACAACGAGAAACATGAGTGCATATATCATGAGTCATATAACAAAGAGTTGAGATTCATATATTCAAAGAATAAGACAAGGGTTGCCGCTAGAAGCTATTGCTTCTCATTCTAAGAACTGAGAATGGTCATGAGTTTATGTAGATAGCATCACTTTTGGGCTAAGACATGACATAAAATGAGTTGGTAACATAATGAGAGTATAGTTTCTTAGAACTAAGCATAAAATGAGACATGAGTTTACGGACCATGAGCATCATAACATAGAGCTTGAATACTTGGAAGCTTATATTTCTGAGAACCATTCTTGCTTTTAGTTCAGGGACTGGAGCATGAACATAAGCTCCATAGAGAATTCGGACCTTAGGCATAGGCACAATTTGACTACATAAGGCATTGGTAGAATGCCATATTAAACCGAAGTAGGAGGAATTTACTAGGATAAGAATAGATTTATCGTGACACTTTCCTGAAACTCGCCACCATGAGAAAATTCAAGATCTTCTTTAGTCCATAATCTCCCCCTTAGCTCAAAGGTCACCATCCTAGAGTTGAGGACAGACCCTCTCTTTAGATCTATAAGAAAAACACTCAATATAATGGGGGTATCACTATACACATAACCAAACTCCCCCTATTAACTATAATATGAAGACACTACCCTTCAACAATACTAATCTTAAATTTTCCTAGGTTCCATAGTTATCACCCTATAGCTCACACTCTTATGAGCATGCACGTCCACACTTCTTAACACATAACAATCCATTCTCCACTCCTTAGTATACTAGCATTAATTGTATAACAAAATTAACAAAATCTTAAAAACAATACCAAGGGCTCACATCATCTATCTATATTTTCCTTAATTTAGCTTTAAAGAACACCATATAATAACTCCCGATATGTCACGACCTGAACTAGGGCCTGGCCGTGACAGGTATCTCAAGTCCACCGAGGACTAGAGACCACCCCCTTAGCTTAACCAAACAAATCATAACACACCTAGAAACAGTTGAATTTTGAACATATAACAAGGTAGAAAAGTAATAAACTCAAAGATATCCAAGAGTGTCAACATCAATACCCAATCCAGAGCAATATCCACGTAGCCTCTAGTAACCTGAAAACAACCAATGTCAGGACATGCCCCCGACTCAGAAAATGATAATTACAATGACAATGATAATGTAATGTAAAGTCTTTAATTCTAAGTCATGGAAAGAAACCAATGAAATGATCAAGTCTTTTGAAGAATGAAAGCTCACCACTTGATTGTAAACGATCGATGAATTGAGCCGATCCATCTAACACTATGCAGAAAAAGTTGAATTTTCTTTGGACCCTACATCGCATGGGGATACAGTGTCCAAAGACGGTTAGTGGGTTGAGCACTAGCATGTAACTCAAGGATAAAGGATAAAATAATGCCAAGTCAAATCTAATTCAAAATCATGCACACATCATCATATACAGGTATAAGTATTATGCCGGGATAGGGAACAAGGCTTAGCATGAATTAAAACTTAATCTTAGACTATATATCTCAACCATCATAAACAGGCACCCATGAGCTATATGGGTTTAGCTCCCCCTGCTGAACCAGCCCCAGTGTGTATTAGCCGTATGAATTGGAGGTATCAAGGAAGACCAGGAAATGCCCCGACCCCAATTCAATCCAAGATATAATTACATCAATAGTGTGAACTATGTACACGATCATCAAGACCAAACCTCATATTGGAAAACATGAGTTTTCAGTACAAGTTATCCAAGACCCACACCTTCACCGCTTAGCTACATAACCCCCGTTAAGCCCAAATTAAAACAAGTTTCGTATAACCCATTTATTTAACTAAGGATATACTTGTTAAGGCACACCATGTGTATCAGTATACCCTTACACTTGAAGTTTAACTCTATGCAATAAAAATCACCTTAACTTAGGGAAATGTCTCGACCCTCTTTGTTTATTAAATCAAATTGGAGGAATGCCTCGACCTCCTTTGTTCATGTTTCAATTCAAAACATGGCTAACAAGGCCTTTAAAATCTATATTCACTGTTTAACCATTTGTGCAATGTAGTAGTATAAGTGAGTAAATCAAGCCAAGTGGCAATTTAACCATTCAAAGCCATTTACACAAGTGGGTTGAGGGAACACAATTATTCAAAGTCAATTCCAAGTTTAAAACATCAATTTGGTGGAATTCCTTGAACCCTTTTCCAATTCCCACACCCATGCATTCCATTCATTCAAAACATTAAGTTAAAAGCATGAAGAACTCATAAAAAACATATGAAAACTATTCAAGGATCAAACATCCCAAAACCCTCAACTATAAAAAAATCACATTCAAATCCATACAATTTAAATCACTTAAAACACATATTTTTCATAAAATAAGAATAGGGAAGAGTAACTTGCCTAAAGTACCAAGATTTATTGAGAGAAATCAACCCTTAAACCTTTAGATGATCAACTTCTTGGAAACCTTAAATATCTTCACCTTAGAGAATTTAGAGAGTTTAAGAGAGTGCTTTGAGTGCTAAAGTATTGAAAATAACGTCCCAAAGGTGTTTTATGGTTGTGGGTATTAAGTGAGGGAAGAGAGAAATGTCCAAAATGCCCTCAATTAAAATGCTAAAAAATTATTGCTAGTGACTATGGGTCACTATACGACTCATAAGGACTCACGACAGCTTGTCACCACTATTCGTAGTATGGACAATAGCTGAGGGACCCCCTCTGATAACCCTATGACTCCCACCTTATGACTCACTAAGAGACCCTGCAACTCGTAGGGTCTAAGTCATAGTCAAGACAGAATACTTTGGGCATCACACTGGTTTGGCTATGGATGGGACTATATGACTTATTTTGAGTATTTACGACTCGTAGCCCTTAGTCGTAGTCACAATAGAAATCCCAAGACAACATAGTGTCCAGGCTACGATTAGGTCCCTAAGACCCCTAATAACACATTATAACTCATAAGGAGAGTCATAGCCTGGGAAGTGAGTTTAGAAGTCAAAAATTTTCAAGGACCAAAATTTGGGGTGTTTCACTAGACTTTACATTCAAGGAAATCCAAGAACATGAACTAGGTACATATGGCATTTATACACTTAAAACCTCATCTAACAACATGTTACCTGGGGTTCAACTTATTCTTATAAGCCTAATGCTCTTATCCACCTAATGACAGCCTCAATTCATTATTTTAACACTAGTCCTCATGTATATATATGTAACACCCCGTATTCAAGTACGTGTATTGGCGTATTCAAGTACGTGTATTAGTCTTATTTATATGGAATTAATTTTTTTATTTTATTTATACCAAAATTTGCCCGTCGATGGTTCCATGCGAAGGTTATTGAATAAGCTTTCGAACGATATACAGACTTCTAAAAACGGATAGGTTTTGGATATAATCGAGCACGTTCAAAACTATAAAACGGAGGCCGGGATATTTGGGAATAGTAAATGTGCAGGAAAATTTTCTGCACACAAACTATTGAGGCCAGCCAAATTTTTGGGTCAAATTCTAACGATCATAACTCCCTTAATATAATGAACTGGGAGAGCTGCGACCTATGAAAATAAAGATCTTTGAGTCTTCTTTCCAATTCAATTGGTTTCATCCAAATCCAACGTCTAAGTAAGGATTTATACTTATTTTACTTCAGCCTCTCAAAATAGATTTTTAGGGTCAACTTCAAACAACCCTAACTCCTTGTACAGGACGAAATGGGTGGCCTACTTTATATGAAATGAAAGTCCTTTTCTTTCCAACAATACCAATTTCACCCTAATCCAATATCGGAGCAAAGAGTTATGGTCGATCTACTTTAGCTTATCAAAACAGTCCACCAAAGGACAGATTTGGCATTATTTAAATTTTAAAGGTATTTTGGTCATTTCCTATTATATTATGGATGGGAATATGTGTATTTATACATGTATATGAGTTCAAAAACTCATTTTCATCATCAATCATTGAGAAAGAACAAACCCTAGCCAAATTTGACCTTTAAATTACTTTTGATTCAACCATAGAAATTCCAAAGTAATTCGATAATTGCATTTGTCATCTCGAGAGCTTCGAAAGGCACCTATTATTTGTGCAAAAAGGATTGCATAATCAAGAGGTGAATTCTAAGGTATGAATATTGTTTGCATTTGTTCTTTTCCATATGTATATGTGTGATAGAGGATTATATGTATTGGTTGTTATTGAAAGGTGATGAAAATAGGGTTATGGACTATTTTGCATGGTTTGGTTGTATTGAATTGTGGAAGGTGGATATGGTAATTGAGTTATGGAAGGTAGATATGGTGATATAATATTGAATTGATGATTATTTATGTCTATGGCTCAATTTGGTTTAATAGATTGGTTGGAAGGATAAATGAATCAAAACTTTATATTGGAGGATGTTGTATGAATATGCATGGCATATGAATGTAATTGGAGTATCAGAGGGTTAGAGTGACACTCTTTATGGTGTAATTAAGGCTTACTACTTAACCACTAGTTTGGTGAATTCAAATAATTGAATTGTGACGTTTGTTCGCTAATACTAGATTGCTATATATGTTCATTGTAGATAAGTAATCCGAAAAGACGGGAAGTCCATTTGGGACTAGTCAGGTATGTAAAGCATACTCTATACCATATCTTTGGCATGAAAGTGAACAATTGTTCTATTAAGAAAGTTTCCAAAGTTATTCAGTAACATGTGATCCATAATGGTTTTGTATGATGTCCTACGTTACCAATGAACCTGTTTCCACCCTACAAGATGTCAAGACATTTCAATACTTACTTGTTTTCCAAATCTTACATGTGTATTGCACTAATGAATGTCAAAAGGTATCCAGTTACTCAAACAAGATCCATGTGCTATTAATGACTCCAAAACGTTTCATTGATATACCAATAAGTTCCTACTTCATTGTTATGGCATTGATGACTCCAAAACACTTCATTGATGTGCCAATGAGTTCTTACTTCATTGTTATTACATTGATAGTTTATTTATATGTCTCTTATTGATGTATCATTGTTTCAAAGTATCAAAAATATGGCGGCGATCGAAATAACAATCTCAAAGATTAATTGAACTAAGTGATGGAAGTTTTCTCTTATCAGGTGGTATCCCAGGGGCATAAGCCTATCATGGGTCGATCCCAGTTGATATGTACTGGAGGCAGCCTAATGGTCACAGTACAATACAGTAATGATTACAAAGATGATAAGAACGAAGGTAAAGTGATTGAAGAAATACAATGTACAGGTTGTCACAAGTTCTAGTAAGTGTGGTCCACTCCTATTATGATTTATTCACTTGTTTCTGATTTCTATTGAGCTCCTATATCATATGTGATTATCTACAGCTTTACATACTCAGTACATATTTCGTACTGACGTCCCCCACGAGGGACCTGCATTTCATGCTGCAGGCACAGGTACCTCAGCTCATAAACCGCACAAGTAGGAGCCAGGATATCCAGTTGCTTTTGGTGAGCTCCAGTTTGCTTCGGGGCTTTCCGTGTCATATCCAGTCACTTTTGGTATTGTATAGAAGTTAGTTATATGGCGGGGTGTGTCCCGACCTTAGTTAAACTCTGTGTATTATCTAGAGGCTTTGTAGACCTAATGTACAGTCAAGGTGGTGTTTTGTTAATAGGCGTGATGGCTCCAACGGCAAAGTATTATATATCATATATATGTGTGTTCGAGCTTATACAGGTGATTATTTCCTTTTATATGCGACATGATGCTGTCCGAATTTTGGGTTGTCATAGAGGTATGCATGGGAAGTATAAGGTTATGAGCTGGTTCTCCCGGGCCTCCTCAGTTACGGGTGCCAGTCCGCCCCAATAGGATTTGAGGCGTGATAATATATCACCATTATCCACTCCAGTTTTTCATAGGTTATCAACCAAAGTTCTTCCACACATCAAATCAAGCCTATTAATTTACTCCCAGAATTATGCATCACTATCCTCGAGCTAACATTCTTATCACCACAATCAACATCTAAAGTTCAAGCTTAACATCTATTACCAATGAAACATCCCACATTTTGTAGTAGTCCGTCAAAATATATATGACAAAATAATCAATCTAAACTCCTTATTCCACGTAACTATGGCCTAGATGTACTTATCCTTTATGATATTATTACTACACCTTAAAATTGACTACACATCTTCGCACCTACTAGATTGGCTTACAACTACTAGCTAAAAGATCAAGGAACTCTTGGTGTAGAAAAACCATATAATCAAGATAGTCAATCTTAATCTTATAACATAGAAATCATGGTCTATTAGCATATTCTCCTTCCTCACACCACATCTACTTACCCATACATACCTTTAGACTACCTTCAAAATTCCATAAACACCACTGAGTCCCCTTTTATAAGATTTTCCAGTTGAATACCAAATTTATAAATCACAAGACAATCCATGCTTCCATTCACAACCTATGGTCAATTTTTACTACTATAATAGTTAGTTCTCGAGATCTCCTTCTCTATTTCAAATAAATTCTAAATTACCATAACTAATCACTACCTCTACTAATTAATATAAAATCTATGCATCTTTCTTCAACCATACCAAATCACCATAAGAGCATATTCACCCCAACACTCACTTAATAGTACATAGATACAACCACCTTTTTTAATCAAAAGCTACCCCCACTCTGACTTTTAAACTTATGACTTCATATCACTAACCTTGGAATCATCTTACTATTCATAGGTCATGACACCCCAATTTATTCTACCTCTCGGGTGGAAATACTATCCAAACATTCAAATTATATCTATAATAAAGTTTTTGGAAGGGAATGAATACATATATTACCTTGGGGCTGAAATGCATGATTCATGAATATAGAGGTATACATTTGAATCTATACACTTTGACACACAAATGGACTCCTTTCAAGTCCTTGTACTAATTCATAACTTTCTAATCACTCAAATGAAAAGGACCACATCATTAGGAATCTAAGTTTTTGCACTTGTATCGCCTCAATAATGAGACATAGCCCACAAAATTAAAGCAAGGAAGGAATTTGGATAACATTCATATAGACAAGACTGTTACATGATCTAGAGTATGAAAGAATGAGAAATATTTTCTAAATTCCTTGTAGCCTCCCCCTTATAAGTGTGGCATGCTACACACTCATAAAAGGGACTCTACTCGACAAGGCTTTGTGGATATCTATTGACCCTGAATCTGGCTCTGATGCCAAGTTTGTCATGAATCAAACTAGGGGCAAGTCGTGATGGATATATCAAGCCCACCAGGGGTCGGAGACCACACCCATAGCTTGTCCAACTGAGCATAATCAAATAAACAGTGAAAGACAACCAGAACACAATAATAGGATAGATAAGATAACTCAAAAGGACACTAAGCATCCAAAATAATAACTATTCTCATACTTTTCCACAATATCTTCTAAAACCAAAAAAATTAACTAAGTCAGGAAATGCCCCCGACTATGACCAAAAAGAATCCAAAGTACTATAGTAATAAAGAAAAAATATAAGAGAGAGATTTCAACGATTATCAGCCTTCCACTACTTGTCGATATATGATGATCCGAAGGAACACTTAGGGTATTTTGAGCCTATCAAGATAGAATCTATTATTTCTCCTAAGTTACCCCTAGGAGTGAATTTTGATATCACAAGTGCTATGATTCAGATGCTCAATACTAAGGATGTGTTTGTTGATTTGCCGATTGATGACGCATACATGCACATCATAAATTCTGTTGGGATCTACACTTTATATAATTTACCTAGGAGAGTCAGGATGCTTTAAAACTTAGGTTGTTCCCATTCTCTCTAACTAGTGAAACGACATTATAGTTAAGGGAACTACTTTGTGGGTCCATTACTAATTAGAATGAATTACAGAATGTCATGACCCAAATTAGGGCCCCGTCATGACGGGTATCTCAAACCCACCAAGGGTCGAAGAACACCCTCATAGCCTGTCTAATCGAGCATAATTAAATAAACAGCAGAAGATAACCAAAACATAATGATAGGATATATACTTTGTCCACAATAGACTCTAAAATTGAAATATCAACTAAGTTGGGACATGCCCCTGACTATGACCAAAAGAATCTAAAGTACTATGATAATAAAGAACGAATACTGAAATGATAAGGCCTTCCAGAGGATGGAAGCTTACCACTTCACAGCAAATCAATAAACGTGCTCAACCACCTAACATTGCACAAGGGTAACACAAATATCTTTGGACCTTACATCATAAAATAATACAGCGTTAGAGGATAGTTAGCGGGATAAGCACTAGTATGTAACTCAGGTTGGGATAAAATAATGCCATGTCTAAAACCAATTCAAAGCCATAAGCACATATTCATATATACATATATAAGATATTGGGATAGGGTATAGGGTTTAAACATAAGATTTAAAACCATTAACCTGCACTGTGTAGCTCTAACCATCCTAAGGGTATCCATGGGCTATATGGGTTCAGCCCCTCCTATTAAAAGGGGTCCCAACACATGTTAGCCACACAAATTAATGAAATACGAGGGAGGGCTAGGGAATCTATGACCCCAGCCATTCCAAAAAATATATATAAAGTATGAACTAAGCACACAGTCATAAAGACCCCCACACCGACAAACGTGGTTTCCAATATTGGTTCTCCCATGACATCCACCTTTCACGGTAAGCTACACAACCCTCTCAAAGCCAAAGTTAAAACCATATATACATATTCCCAACCATTAACCAAGGTGTCTCTTAATTAGGCATTTATCATTGGTATCGTCATACCAAATAAAGTTAATCTTGCAAGATAAATTCCATTATGCTATTTAAAACCAATTAGCCAAATTAACTCCAAAGTTTCCAATTTAAAATCAATCCATGACCACCAAGGCCTTCCAAAAACCATTTTAAGTTCCATTAACCTTTTATGCAATGTAAGGTTCTAAAAGTGAGTTCAATTATTGATGTCTCCATGTTTTAAAACCAATTAGAAAAGTTGGGTTGAGGGTAAAGCCAATTCCAAACAATTAAACCCAAAATTTGAGGGAAACCCAAGTTCCTTATTCCAATTCCCATACAAATGAAATTATGTAGTTCAAAACCATATTATAAAACCTAAATAACCAATTTAAAACCATGGGGCAATCAATTCATATAATAACTATTCCAAGCCCCTCAAGTCATATTCAAAATCCAACAACTAAAACCACATGGATAACAATTAAACACATGTATTATAAAATTGATTTAGGGTAGAGATACATGTCTGGGATACTAAGAATTATGGAGATCAAACCACCAATTGATGCCTAGATAATCAATCCCTAGAAACCCTAGCTTTGCTCTTGATTTGGGAGTTTAAAGAGAAGAGTGATGTTCATGATCTGTTAACTGATGGAATTAGGGACAAAAACGATGGTTTTAAGTCATGTAAAATAGTGGGGTAAGGGTAAAAGACCATAATACGCTTAACGAAAATGGGAAAAAAATAGTGTTAGGTCTCTACAGGTCAGGTAACGACTCGTGGTCACTGATTAATAGTCATCAACAAGACTCGTAGTTTGAGACCCCAAACCCTGACTTTTCACTATATTGGTCACGAGTAACATCCTATGACTCATGACCTAACATTATGACTCATAACATCTAAGTCATATCTAAGAAATGGGGTGTTACACGAAAATAGTTCTTGGATCAATTCTTCCTTCTTTTAAGAATGTTGCAGTTGAAGGATGAGATTAATAATTTCAAGAAATTTTATTCTAAACCATTGTACAAGGCATGGTTGACTGTAAGGAAAAGTTAATGATGGTGTCCAATCAAAAAATTTTAGGGAGAAATTTTCTTGAGATATTCTATCAAGACCTGAATGTTAATACCAATACCGTTATGAACACTATTACTGGTGGAGCTTTAATGAGCTTGTGTAGGGAGTTAGCATTTGAAATTTTAGATCGGGTCTCTATTACTAATCGAGGGTGGCATACTCGAGAGGCTGAAATAGGAGTCGGTACTTATGCTATTGGTGCTTCCAGCGAGCAAAGAATGATGATACAGTGGCTCAAAAGGTTGCATAGTTGAGAACGGAGATTGGATTACTTACCAAGATATTCACAACTTTGTGTTCAGAAAAGGTGAATAGGTAAAACTCCTAAGCGACATGATTCAAATATTGCAAAAGAGGAAAAGTACTTGGATAGAGAGATGGTGGGTTTTTGAGCCAAGGTCCAAGGGTCTAATGAAGTCTCTTGGAACTCAAGGAAAGGGAATAAAGGTCAAAACTATTATGAGAATCGAAGCAGAGAGAGAGAGATGTGGAAACTGAAGGCGAAAGGATTATTATAAGAAAAAAAGTGGTGCATATGTTCCACCTAGGAATCATGATGTAGATTTATTGATGAAGCATTGCTTGCTAAGATGATTAAGGGGTTAAAAAAATAAGAGGATTTCCTTAAGGATATTAAGGCAGACATTTTGGGACTGGGCCAGAAGGTAGAGTCTCATGCTACTGCAATTAAGTAGCTTGAGCACTAGTTTGGTTAGATGTCATCTATTTTAAATCAGTTTCAATTGAGTACTCTTTCATTTAATGATATTCAAAATCTAAGGAACAACAATCACTGCTTAGCCATCATAACTCAAAGTGGGAAGGCTACAATTGATCCCCCTATGCCTGTAGTTAATGAGGTTCAGAATGTTATTGATGTTGATGAGGCACCTCAAGAAAAATCTAAGAAGGTGGTAACTAGCAGTGAGTCATTACAGAAATCGACGGGTGAGGATAAATAAGTTGAGAAGGATAAAGGTAAGGGGGAGAAGGTTTAGCCTATGATGAAACCTATTCCACAACCCCCCCCCCCCCCCACACACACACACACACATATATTTTCCTCAAAGGTTGAAATAGAAAAAGGAAGAAGAAGAGTATAAGAAGTTTATTGCTTTATTGAAGGAGTTGAGTGTGAACATCCCTCTTCTTAAAACTCTTGAGCAGATGCCTGGCTATCCTAAATTTTTTAAGGATTTAGTGACAAAAAAGAGAACTGTTAGTTATGAGGATATTTGTGGTTTGCATCATTGTAGTGCGATTACATCTTGAATATTTGTGCAAAATAAAGGTGACCCCGGTGCCTTCATAATTCCTTGTACGATTGGGTCATCTAAATTTTCCAGAGCTTTGTGTGGTTTGGGTGCAGGTATTAACTTGATTCCATTGGCAGTATTCAAACAGGTGGGCTTGAGACCTCCCAAATCAATAATGATGCGGTTATTGATGGAAGATCGTATGATTGTTTGAGTCAATTTGGACATAGAAGAAGAAATAGATAGGTCTAGACTATCTTTTAAGTCAATTTGGACATAGGAGAAATAATTGATGAAAATCTTTCAACAAACCATTTGTAGTAATCGGCTAAACCCAAGAGCTCCTAATATTTTAGCAAGATAAGTCTAGACCAATTCCTAACTACTTTGGTCTTTTAAGGATCAGCTTAATTGCCCTCACAAAAAATAATGTGACCAAGGAAAGTTACTGATTTTAACTAAAATTCACACGTACTAAACTTAGCAAATAACTGCAATCCTTGAGAGTTTGGAAGACAATCTTCGAATTGTTTGCATTTTAATCATTACTTTGAGAATTAATGAGGATTTCATCTATAAAGACAATAACATATTCGAGTACTGCTTGAACACCCTATTCATCAAGTTCATGTAATTTGTAGAAGCATTCATTAGTCCAAAATACATAAAAACAAACTTATAGTAACCATACCGAGTCCTGAAGGTTGTCTTCAGAATGTCACATTCTCTGACTCTGAGATGATGATAGCCAAATTTGCAGTCTATCTTTGAAAAACAACTGACACCCTAAAGTTGGTTGAAAAAGTCATCAATCCTAAGAATGGGATACTTATTATAGACAGTGAATTTGTTCAACTAATGGTCATTGATGCATATTCTGAGGGAACTATCTCTCTTATGCACGAAGAGAATTGAAGCACCTTAGGGAAAGATGTTGGGTCTGATGAAGCCTTTGTCCAAGGGATCCTATAACTGTACTTTCAATTTCATAAACTCAGCTAGAGCCACTCTGTAAGGAGGAATTAAGATAGGATAGATATCTGGAAGAAATTCTATTTCAAAGTCTATCTACCACTCATGAGGGACTTTGGGTAGATCTTCAGGAAATAATTTTGGAAACTCATTCGCAATTGGAGTTGATTGAAGAGTTGGGGTTTCAAACTTGGAATCCTTAACCCAAACTAGATAGTAGATGCAACCCTTAGAAAATATTTTTTAGCCTTAAGGTAAGAGATAAACTGACCTATAGGCGCTAAAACCCTTTTATTCGAAGGTTGGTTCATTTGGAAACTGAAACTTAACGACTCTATTCTAATAGTCAACTGAGTCATAATAGGAATGTAACTAATCCATGCCAAGACTTATATCAAAATCAATTATTTATAACTTGACTAGATCGACTGTGGTGATTTTCTGGGAACCTATGACTGGGCAATTTTTGTATACTCATTTAGCTAAAACTAAGTCACCAACATGAGTAGAGACTGAGAAAAATTCTAAAAGGGTTTTGATACTAACACCAAATCTACTATAATATAAGGAGTCATGAAGGAAAGTGTGGATCCAATATCTCACAATGCATGTACATCAATATGAAAGACTTTCAATTCACCAATAACTATTGGGGAACCCTCTTAGACTTATCGAGTCTACAAGGCATGGAACCTGTTCTAGTATTGCCGACCACCTACATTAGGTAAGGCACGCTACTGGCTTGGGTGACCTACTGGAGCTGCTGAGGAAGTAGCTGGAGTAAGGCTACTGATGTCACTCCTCTTGGTTATCTAAAGTATTCATCTATGTAAAGTCCTTATGTTATGTCCCAATAGTCATGATTGACACCCGCCCTAACCTATGGTAGGAGAATCATACTTATCTCACCCTTTCTCACTTAAGTGTTACTCTCACATTCATAATTTATTAATACCCATGCATTCAAACAAGTATAAAAAGATCTTTATTCTTTACCCAAATAATCATCATCCAAATCCATCGTCCATAAAATAATAGAGGGCAAAAACCTCTATTTATTACAATCCTTGAGACCTAAAGTCACCGTACAAAAATATCTAAGAAGTAACTAAATCTAAAAAATAACAAGAATATCTAAAACATAAGTAAAATAATCATATTAGTCTCAAAACAAGGTACATCAACATCACAGGAAGATCTGAAAGTTGCTTGGACATGGTGCTTACCCTCAAAATTGGGTTTGAATGGCTAACTAGAGCTTAGGTCGCATGTCAGCCGCTGGAAGATGTTCTACACTCAACAGAAAGAAAAGTACTTTTAGCATCAGTACATCAACAAGTACTGGTAAGCATCATATACCGACTAACTCAACAATATACAAGTACCCAAGTCAAACAAGTATAAGTGTGATCTTAAAACTCATAACCAATTATATGAATAAATTGAACACATCAAGTATCATCATGTAAATACAACTCATAAGTTTACTTTCACAAGCTTTTATACTCAATCATTTTCATCAACAACTCATCATTATTTATAATCATCAAAAAAACACTCAGTGCATATGAATGAGTACAAGTATGCAAAATGTGCTCACAACTCTTACTCTTCTCAATCTCATCATCAATATCATATCATACTAGTGTAGTACCCAACCCAACCCATCATCTTACATATCATATTCATACCAGTGTGATACCCAATCTATTATCATAATATATCAAATATGTATCGACATGGTACCCGACCTATCATCTCAACATAACATATCTTTACCGACATAGTACCCGACCCATCATTTTAACATATCATCATAATGCAAATGAAATACAATGCAATCATTAAATAATAGGTCATTCTAGAAGGCAATCATAAATGTCAAGTTCACAAACAAGCACAAAGCCAATAAAGTCTAAGTGCTACAACAAAATCATAGTCTACCTTAATTATTTTGCTCAAAGTTGCCTTTAAGCCATACTTTTGTCCTTTCAATACCGTCCTTTATCTATAACAAAAAGAATTACTTATTCATTCTTTTTTACCTATTAGGAATCAAAAATCACTTCTTTTAGCCATAAATTCACACTATTTCATCATCTTAGGATTTTCTATCTCTTAAACCTCATGAATTTTACATTAATTAGCATAATAAACCATAATCCTATTCTCATTAGTATTTTCTAATGCCTTAAGATCATTATAAATACCAAATTTATACATATTACCTCCACTTTTCATCAATTTCCATCAACCAGGTTAAACCTCAATTTCCACCATTAATCCATTTCTAGTGATTTTCTATGGTTAAAGAAAGTAAATTCAAGTTTAGAATGTAATTACTTACCTTCAAAGATTAAAAAAAAACTTTTAAAACCCTCCGAAAATTGCCTTCCACAGAGCTCTATTACATTTTAAAAAAAAAAGGAATAAAAATATTTTTTGGTTTTCTAAAACTAGAAAATTTACTGCGAGTTACCGCTGCAGTGGTGAAACACCCAGGTGTTGGTCCTTGAAATTTTTTGAAATTTTATCCTTATTATCCTGACTATAACTTACCTTACGAGTCGTAGGGAGTCTGGATGAATCATTGGACTCAAATCGTAGCCTAAACAGTATATGTGTGGCTAAGTTCTGTTCTGAGTACGAGTGTCTCACTATGAGTCGTAAGGACTCGTTATGAGTCATTTGGTGCAAATCATAGGACGTCCAGTGTTTTATCCTAAATGATTTTTGTGTTGACTACGATGAGACACCCTACGAGTCATAAAGTCCCATTATGAGTTGTATTAGTTAAGTCATAGGGTCAATAGAGTGTGTATTCCCTTGAAACTATCTTAGCTATGACTCATGGTAACGAGTCCTAACGTATCCCTGTGAGTTGTATTGTGATCCGTAGACACTAATGACTAAATTCCATCTTTTAAGTTGAGGGCACTTTGGATATTTTCCACTTTAACCACTTAGACCCACGTCCATAAAACACCTTTGAGGCATTCCTTCCACACTTTAACATATCAAAGACTCTCTTTATTCTCTCTAAATACCCTCAAACAAGATACTTAGGATTTCCAGAAAGTAGGTCATCCAAGGGCTCAAGGGTCGAATTCTTTTTGTGAAACTTTATATTTCAGGCATATTAGTCTTCCCCAATTGCTATCTGTTTAAAAGCATGTGGTTTAAAGTATTATTTATATGGTTTTGGGATTGATTTTGAAACATGGGTTGAGGGTTTTGAGTGTTTGTTGTTGAACAATGTTTTCCATGGTTTACCTATGACTATTCATTCTTTGATTATGGTTTTGAACTGGTGGGGTGCATGGGTATGGTGAATAAATGAGGGGATTGTGATTTTGCTCAACTTGTGACTTTTGAAGTGGTAATGACCCCAACCCTATGTTGTGAAATTAGTTTTAAATATGAAAAGTATGCATATTGAACTATTTATGAATTATTGCATAATGTGAAAGGCTAATGAAGGATAATGGTTTTGAATTGAACCTTATGAGGTTATGTAATTCCCCAAGCTAAAGTGTAATTAAACCAAGGGGGTTGTGAATTCCTCCAAGTGATGACAATTGGTTTGGCATATTGTTGTTATGTTACAAGTGTAGTTGGTATGACGATACCAACAATGTATGTCTTAATGTGTAATGTGATTTAATTAATGGGAATATGTGATAAATATTTTAATGGGTATTAAAAGAGGATTGTGTAGCTGAGTCGTAAAAGTGGAGGTCCTGAGGAACCAATACTGGAAACAATGCAAATTTTACAAGAATTTATGATCATGTGTTCATAATATATCAAACATTTATGGAATCCTATTTAATCATGCATAAGATAATATTCACAGTCATAAGATGTCCTGAAACATAGACACTGAAAGAAATCTTAAATTTGGGATATTTAGGAACTTGCCCTAATTCATGGATTCCATAAATTTGAACTTTGAAAAAAACTTTAGGCATGAACGAGGCCCGAACTAAACACTCGCATACTTGGAGTTTGGAGAATTCGTGCTAAGAATTTGAACTATGAAGCTTTTGGAGAAGAACCCTAGGTTTTTTTTGTTTGAGAGTAAAATAATCGCCTTTTTGATATTCTTCTAAGTGTTTTGGGAGAGAATGAGGGTAAAGAAACATTTAAGCCTCTTTAACCCCTTCCTAATAAGCCTTAAATAACATAGTATAAGTCTAGGAATTAAGGAAAGTATGAAAATACTTTCGGAAAACCCTTTTTTAAAAACTGTTAAACCGCGATGGACGAATCTCAAGACAACTCGTCATGTCTTATAATGACGAGTCACCTGAGACATTGTGCATGGACTATTTAAGGGTATCCTGAGGACCAAAGGTTCCAACAACTCATCATGACACACAACGGTCTGTCATTAAATCGTGGTCACTGAGCTTAAATTCCAATGTTCAGAACTTTCTTAAAATTATTCAAGACGAGTGCACACAACGACTCATTATGTCTGACAACGAATCATCATCACTGAGTTGATCTCACTAGGTAAAAAAGTAATCCGTCAGGACATTTGGCTAGACTCTCAAGATGGTTGGCAAAATGGTTCGTCCTAGGTAAAAATGACTCATTGTCAGCAATCGTCACTACTGGGTTAGATTTTCATTCTTCTGCCTTTTGGGGAACTACACTCAGGACGAGTGCTAAAATGACCTAGTGGACCTGACCATGAGTCGTGTTCAGGCAATTTTGTGAATTTTCTTGGTTTCTTTCTAATTTCTTTTCTAGAGGTGTTACACTAGGTCCCCCAATCTCAGAACTATCCATACTTCGATCAAAGTTATGAAATTGTGTATCAACCCATTATCATATTGCATAGTCAAGATATTTATATCATTTCAGTGCCTGTCAAATCCTCCCACTATTTATTATTGGACTATATCCCTTGAAAAATCCACATTCAACTTCGATAAATATAAAGTATCACAAAGATCAAACTCATTGTCGATGGGTTCTTGAATGATATGATAACGTTCAATTGACACATACATGTCAAGACTAATTAAGTTGATATGATTATCAAAAATTTCAATAGTTCAGAGAATAAATACAAAGAATCATCATTCCAAATGCTTGTCTACTATACGTTGTAACTTCATTGGCTGAAAAAGATGTTGGATATCATCCAGTGTTAGCCACTACATCTTAGTAAGAGTTGCAATCACTCATATTTATGAGATAATAGAAATACTTGCATAAGTTCATGTTGTCGACTATATCTTATAGAACCGACTTCATATAAAATATTACCACCCGAATATAATTACTCTACTTTATCCTTATTCATTTTTAACACACGAAACAAATAACTTTTATAATTTATTCAATAAAAGGAGAGTAAGATGAAACTTATGTAGGGCTTCAGAAAGTGGTTTTTTAATCAGGAATTTTAGAAAGCAAAAAAAAAATACTTGAAATATGACTAACTCAACACAAGCTGAGAAAAAACTGTTTATTGTTGTTCTGCTACAAAATAAATTAAAAGAAAATCATTGGGACACCAGTAACTTGTAAGTTGCTTGACCACCATCAACTTACAAATTGTGTGGCCACCAGCAACTTATAAGATGCTAGGAAGCAAGCGATTTTGACAATGCCGTTAATAGTCAAGGGACAAATCATTCGACCAAAAACGTTTTGTTCTTTTTCGTTTCTTTTAAAATCATTTGTACCTTTTGAAATTTTTACTTTAGAAAATGGCTATTTCACCTCCGAACTCTATTATATTATATTAATTTAACTAAAATATTTGTTTTGATTGTTACTTAACTTTTAGGGGTCGTTTTGTGTGAGGTACAAAAGCAAATAATCTCGAGATAAAATAATAATTCCAGGATAAAAATTTTAATGCATGTTTGGTTGACAATATTAGAGATAACTTATTTCGGGACTAATAAATAATAGTGGGATAAGTTATCCTACACATT
>NC_061111.1:64220349-64280905 GCF_002878395.1 Capsicum annuum
TTGCAGTCCCATATTTGTGCAACTTCTTCAGAGTTGTTGTTGTTGTTGTAAAACTCTTGTGCTTTGCTGAAAAAAGTTTTTGATTAATTCATGATATGTTGTGTTGTTTTATTTTCTAACCTCCCTCATGAACGTAACCATTCACACACTGTCTTACTAATTTGAAATGATTAAAATCACTCATCATGAAGCGACATCATCCATGTTGACATATTTTGCCAACTTAAAACTTGTCTGGATATTATATTTAGACATTTGAGTTGAGTCTTGTTTCAACTGAATACCCCAACTCGTACTAAGATTGATTCAAATTTTGAAATAAGTTTCTTGTGTGTGTTCTCGTTCGTCTAGCAGATAATTAAATTAACCACACAAAATATGTCATTTTCTTTAACTATACACATTCACCTCAATAAGCCATAAAAATCCAGACATTTTCTACTTGAGGTTGATGTGTATAATTAAAGTAGATTATGTGTGGCTAACTTAATTATAATACAAATTAAAACATATGCAAAAAAATTTTAAAAGTTGAATTGAGATTATCAAATTGAAACACTTTAATAGAAATTCGAGGTGTTCGATCAGATCAAAATTACTTAATTTAAATATTGTTTAAATAGAATCTCTTGACAAGTTTTAAGAGTTCAACTATGTAATGAGGCATGCATCTAATAGAACTTGTATTTTAATGTATGTAATCAAAGTTTTCCTTATCAATACAATTTTCATAAAAATAATTATTAAACTAAATAAGGTAAAGGTTTTTTTTGTAAACACACAATCTATTCTTAAAAAAAAATCCATGCATATTATTTTTAGTACCACAAATCAAACAGACACTAAAAAATAATATCAGGATAATTAATCCCAAGATAAGTAATCCCGGTATAACTAATCTCAGCATAATTAATCCTTGTATAACTTGTTTTTCAACCAAACGACCCCTTATTGTATTGTATTATTAAATTCATCTTTAAATATAACAGTAAGACGTCTTATGTTGTGTAACAATCGAATTAGTGTGATTGTATCATTATTATTTATTTTATTTTTACTTATTATTTAACAATTTTATTTTAGCAGTTATATTACATTTTTATTGAATAGTAGCTCTACATCATACCTTACATTCTTTTTAAGTTAAGTAAAGACCCAAAAAGAATAAATTCAACCAAACTTTATATTTGTGAGTGGTCGAGAGGTGAGTCTCCATGTGGGGAGACCAGGATCAAATCCAGCCTCCGTCTGTTGTTCAGTCAAGAGCTTGTCGTATGAGGTTTGCCTAGTGTGATTTGCATCTCCTGTGTAATTTGCGAGTTATTACATAATGAATAGGTTTATTTTGTGATAGTGTACTCACCCAAAAGGCCAGAAGTTCTGGTAGAGGTTGTGGATTTTCAAATTCAAAAAGAAGAAACCATAGTATCATATGATGTAACACAAGGTAATACTTTTATATTCTTTATTTTTTAAATTATAAAAAGCTCAAAAATATCCCTGAACTATCTAAAACAGCTCAAAACTACTCCTCGTTAGATTTTTAGCTAAAAATACCCCTCCGTTAAATATTTGGCTCAAAAATACCCTTCCCTCTAATGGAATTCGAAAAAGGATAAAAAATACCCCTGAACTATCTGAATGGATCAAAAATACCCCTCTGTTAAATATTTGGCTCAAAAATACCCCTCCCCTTAACGAAATTAAATTATTTCGATTGAATTAAACCCTAACTTTAACTTTTTAACCCTAATACTTTAATTTTTTTACATAAAAGTATTTTTAAAATTTTAAAAATAAGATAATGAAAAAAAGTATTTGAATTATAATATAAATTGATTGAATTTGATTTGAAAAATAAACATACATTTATTCTAAAAAGGTATTTTTCACTTTACATCTTTTTAATCTTTAAAGAAATTAACGAAATATAAATTAATGAAATTAATGAAATATAAATTTTCACTTAAAGAAATTAACGAAACAAAAATTAAATGATATATTTTATATAAATTAATGAAATAATCGAAATAATTTAATTTCGTTATATACCACTCTGTTAAATATTTGGCTCAAAAATACTCCTCCCCTTAGCGAAATTAAATTATTTCGATTGAATTAAACCCAAACTTTAAATTTTTAATCCTAATACTTTAATTTTTTTTACATAAAAGTATTTTTTTAATTTTAAAATAAAATAATGAAAAAAAGTATTTGAATTATAATATAAATTGGTTGAATTTGATTTGGAAAATAAATATACATTTATTCTAAAAGGGTATTTTCACTTTACATTATTTTAATCTTTAAAGAAATTAACGAAATATAAATTTTCACTTAAAGAAATTACCAAAATATAAATTAAATGATGAACTTTATATAAATTAACGAAATAATCGAAATAATTTAATTTCGTTAAATACCCCTCTGTTAAATATTTGGCTCAAAAATACTCCTCCCCTTAACGAAATTAAATTAATTCGATTGAATTAAACCCTAACTTTAACATTTTAACCCTAATACTTTAATTGTTTTTTACATAAAAGTATTTTTTTAATTTTAAAAATAAGATAATGAAAAAAAGTATTTAAATTATAACATAAATTGGTTGAATTTGATTTGGAAATTAAACATATATTTATTCTAAAAAGGTATTTTCACTTCACATCTTTTTAATCTTTAAAGAAATTAACGAAATATAAATTAGCGAATTAACGAAATATAAATTTTCACTTAAAGAAATTAACGAAATATAAATTAAATGATGAACTTTATACAAATTAACGAAATACTCGAAATAATTTAATTTCGTTGAGGGGGGGTATTTTTGAGCCAAATATTTAACAGAGGGATATCTTTGACCCATTTCAAATAGTTCAGGGGTATTTTTGTTTCTTTTCCGAATTTTGTTAGAGGGAGGGGTATTTTGAGCCAAATATTTAACAAAGGGATATTTTTTAACCAAAATCTAACGAAAGACATTTTTGAGCTATTTCCGATAGTTCAGAAGTATTTTTGAGCCTTTTCCGTTTTTTAAAAGAAAAGGTTATGCAACATCTAGAGAGCGTAATTATCTTCATCATATTTCACCTTCACCCCTTCAAACTCCCTTTTTCTTTTCCCTTTAAACTGACACTACAATAATACAAACTGTCAAACATTATTTTAACATACTAGTTTTGTCGCGCGTGCTTCGCACGTGTAACTTTTAATTATTTAAAATTAGATGATTTTATCTATTATGAAGGTTTGTAATAAAGTGCAAAAAGTTCAAAACATATATTTTATTATAAGCACATATATATTTTACAATCAAAAGTTTCAAGTGTTAATGGATTTAATATATTGTAGATGTAGATGTTGATTTATAGACTTTTTAAATCTTTTTAAAATCAAATTTAGTTGATTTAAAATTCTTAAGCTAATAAAAAAATATTAGTTGACATTAATTCAGATGACTTCTAATAAAGAAAGGTTTACCATTAATATACTTTATTAATTTTCAACATATTTTAGGAGGTCTAGTTAATATAATAAAATAATTAAATAATAAATTAAAAAATAGTGAAAAAACAATTTTATCTAAAGAAGAGTTTTTTAAATGAAGGATAAAAAGTTCAAATCACTTTTCTAAGGGTCTTCACACTTTTAATATATTATTATAGATTATATATATAGATTATTGATTATAGATATAGATATATATTATAGATATGCGGAAGATGGGAAGCTTCTTAATTTTTAAAATATATCTTTCTCCTACCACATAGTTTAAAATCCTAAATTATTAATTCTCATAATATCCATTATCATATATTTTCTTGTAGCATATATTTTAAGATTTATTAATTATTAATTCTTCTAATAATTCTTGCCATATATTTTAGAGTTTCTAAATTATTAAAATATAATATATTTATTTAATTCTACACATATTTTATTAAAATCAAAGTTTCAATGTTGATTGATAGTTGAACAGAAGCAAACAAGCAACTCATTAGGAACATCACTTCTCAAGACTTAAGTTCGCGATTTTTATACCTCACTTCTTGATTAGTACATCGATAACTTGTCTTTCTAACACACTTACTTGTGCTACAATGAAAAATCTGAAACTTTAAAGTTAGCATCTTCTTCAACCACCTTCAGAGAATCAAGAAAATCAGATTGCAAGACATAACACATATTTTAATAGTAATATTGAAGATAAAGAATGTGGCCATATAAAACAAACATGTCATTAAATATTCTACAAAAACAATTAAATTAAGTGAAAAGTTGAAAGCTAACCTCAAACAATTACCCTGAAACCACCTTCTAACCAAAAAGAAAAAAAGAAAAGAAATAGAAAATAGTCAATACAAATTTGATACAAAATAACGAAGAATTGTTCGAACTAACGTGGGTTACATGTTTATAATTTTAGTTTTATATAATATATTTAGGAGTCCTTAATAGTAGGAATCATCTAACAAAAAACTTCCCATAAACTTAGAAATTCACATAAAGCCTATTTGAGGAAAAAAATCAACAATAAAATATCAAATAATACATAATAATTTCCTGGTTATTCTATTGTATATTCTTTCCTTTTAAACCTAAGCTAATTAGACTTCCTCTTTAATACGAATAGTAAAAATAGTACTAAAGTTTGTCCTAAAAACGTTCTCGGCAGTTAATTATTGTAAGTTTTTTTTGGAAAAGAAATTTAAAAACAGGAAGGTATTCTAATTATAGTGTATAATTTAAATAATAAAGAATTTATATAGAAGTTTTAATCAATTTAAAACTCTTTAAATATTTCAACTAGGGGCGTGCATAGGTCGGTTCGGTTCAATTTTACGTGTTATTGATTTGGTTTATCGATTTTCGATTTTTAAATATGTAAAACCAATAACTAACCAATAAGATATTTTCTTATCGATTTTTGGTCCTTAACGATTCGATTTTCGGTTTAACCAAGAAGAAAATACTTATAAAATAGAAATAATAACAACTAACATAAAAAATGAAATCTTAATTACTACCAAAATCTACACAATGCATTTTAGTTTACAAGAATCTTCAAACTTGAACTGAATGTTAGTTATGAAAAAAATTAAATCCTAATTGTTGTAAGATATAAATGCTTCAAGTTTTTTACTACGAATGCATTTTAGTTTACAAGAATCTTCAAACTTGAACTGAATGTTAGTTATGAAAAAAATTGAATCCTAATTGTTGTAAGATATAAATGCTTTAAGCTTTTTATTATAATAGCCGAACTTTATATTGTGCTTTTGTTGCCCTGAATATGTTAATATTTTGTGAATCACTGGATTATGAATTAGTAATGCATATAATCTACATACATATACATATATATATATATATATATATATATATATAGATGGATAGATAAAGAGAGATTTAAATATATAATATAAATAGGGATAAAATAATAATTTAGTATATCCTTATTGGGTTATTGGTTTAACCGATAATCCAATAAGCTAAAATTGATATCAACCTATTTACTCAATAAATTTTTTTTATAAAACTAATAAAAATTCATTAATCTGATAATCCAATAACATTTTTATTGATTTCATTTATTGATCGATTTGATTTTTGCATAATCCTAATTTTAATTAATAATTGAAGGAAAGAGGTAAAAAATAATTTAAAAGTGATTAAGTTTTCACACTTATAGATTATACATGTAGATTATACTTATATCTAGATTACAGATATATTTCCAATCAAATCAAATTGCTAAGACCACCCAAAAAAATAATTTCATTATCAATCAAGATTCAAATCCAACATTTATATCCAGTACACAAAACCCTAATACACACTCACTATCATCATCAAAATGGCAAATTCACTTAGAAAACAAGCACTATTAGACCCAATGTACTACCCAGTAATCACTTTACTCATTACCCTTATCGCCTGTGTTGAATTCTCCGACGCCGTCACCGCCGTTGACGTTTACCGGCTTGTTCAATATGATATCTCCGGTGTGCCCTTTGGTTCTCGTCTCTCTGCTCTCAATCACCATGCCGGTTCATCGCTTTTCGGTTCTGATCTCTCCCGTACTGTTCTCATTCTTCCGGTTCGTGAATTGAACCTTACTCTTATTACAGGTTCGGCCTCGGATTATTGCGTTAAAATTTTCATTTTTTCGCTTAGAATATTATTATCTATTTCCTTGTATATAAACTAGCTTGAATCGAGCTAAGAGTGTGGCATAGTGGTTAATGAAGTGAAATGAGTAACACGAGGTCCTATGTTCAAATTCACTTAGTGATTTCGGTGGATAGAGTTACGTGATACCTATGGTGATGCAGGAGGTGGCAGATATCGTGTTGAATTAGTCGAGTTGGGCCCAGTATGGCCCGGAAACCACGGTTATTAAAAAAAAATAAACTAGCTCAATTCAACCTACGAGTGTGGCCTAGTGGTCATTGAAGTGGGATGAGCACTATGAGTTCTCAAGTTCAAATCCACTAGGTGATTTCTTCCTCATATTCTAGCTTTAGTTGATAGAGTTTAGTGGATAGAGTTACCTGATACATGTTATCATGTGGAATAAGTCGAGGTGGGCCCATGCTGGCATGGACACTATGGTTATAAGAAAGAAATAAACTAGCTTGAATTGAAGCTTAATTGTTGCTGTGATTATGTTAGATTCAGGTGAGGATATGGTTGTGAGATTTAGAGAATCTCACTTTCGGAAATGATTCTGAATTTCATTTTCATTTAAAGATTTGTTATTCCGACTAGGTGATAATAATTAGTTGGGATTAGCAGAGGTGCGCACAAGCTGGTCTGAAAACTCCAGATATAGAAAAGTTAGTTGGACTAATATTTAATGGATGTTATGCTTATGTTAGGTCTGGTAGGACTTAGTTTGAGATTTGGAGAAGCTCATTCTCACTAAAAGGTGCGACTCCATTTACTGCTTTGGAGTGTTAGTTTCGTCTTAAATGTCCTTTCAACTAGGAAATACTGTGTCAATTGGATTTAGAGAGTCTTGATTTGTCTTAAAAGATGGAGTTACTTACACAGTGTTATTAGAAGTCACTGCTTTGTCGTTTAAAGCCTTGAGCAATCCAAGCGAGGGTTATTGTTGATAAAGCCATGCTTTTCAAATAATATAGTTATCCTACAGAAAAGCAGCGGTTCTTTGAATCTCAACTTTGACTAGTTGGAATATTGACATTATTATATATTGAATGCTGAAATTAGTTTATCTAATTGCAATTTGATTATTGTAATATTAAATTCTTGTATGATTGGCATTTAATTACATGAATGGTGTGCTTGACTTCTAACATTTTGCTTCAAATTCCACAGGCCTTGTCTCTTTCTTTTCCTTACCCCCTTTAAAAACATTGTACTTATCAGTACTAGAATGACTTACTGTTTCAGAATTTCATTATTGTCGTGGATATTTGTTGTTCCTACTAGGCGAAGCAAGCTAGTTGGTGTAAGTTAGGTTTGTTGTTCTACTTACATTAGGTTTGTGTAGGGATGATTTTGAGTTTGGAAACCTCACTCTCATTAAAAATATGGTTTAGTTTCTTCTTGTGAATTTCATTTTATCTTGAATTAATTGTTGTGTAACAATGGTAAAAATCCAATAACAAAATTACTGATTTATTAGCAAGTTAATAGTATTGAATACTACATTAACTATTTCAGTAGTGAGAAATTCTCCGGACTAAACTAGCCTTCTCTAATTAATTAGAGGATACAAGAATCAATAGAATTAAATAATGCCAACAAAATGGTTTCTAATTGTTAACCATGCATATGCACACTTATAGGAGAACATTTGAACAAGTGTCCTCGGAAGTATAAAATGAAAGGCTAAATGCTCAACTCAATTCATCGAGTCAGATTTTATGCAATGGAATGTACCAGCCTCCAGAGTAATCCCTAGTGAATCTTGTGAAGTTTAGAGAGATAGTCAAGAAATCTGTTCTCTTTGTATTTGTTGTCTACGTTCATGCAAATTCTGTCATCAACTCTGCCATATGCCAAATATAGGAGCTCTAATACTGATTACTCTTTTTCGGGATGGTAATGGAACTATATACTCGTAGATAAGAAATATGGTTAGACTATAGATTTTTTCACTCTTGACAACACAGGGATAGTGATACAAGAAAAACAAGAGGAACACGAAACAGCCACAAAACAGTCCAATACACCCTCCAAAACAGTCCACAAATCACAACAAATCGTGGGCCAAATGGAGACCTCACTCGGATTCGACAAATACAACAAGAATACAAGAAACAAAGGTGTATTTGACACCCAAAACAGCCACAAAACGTGAAGAACAAGATGACAACAAGAACACAAATTTTCGGATTCAACAAGACACAAAAACAGTCCACTACTACCAATAACAAGATTACAAGAATAAAAGGATAGATAGTGAGATATAGATTTGTTACAAGACTTAGGAACAAAGTGTGATTCAAACACTAAACCCCTAATTAATGCAACAACAACACCACACTCTATGGTGACCGCCTAGGGAATCGTCCACCATTTCCAAGCAAAGAACAATATTGGCTTTTCCAAGCCCTATACCAAGGATGACTTTTCCAAGCCCTAACTAAGAACTATACTAAGGTGTTGCACTCTCCAAAGAGAGAATAAGTCTTTCAAATGTTCATCATTCATTAACTAAAGAGAAATGACCTAAAATAAACTATATATAGTATATTACAAAAGAAAGATAAAATGACTCCAATGCCCTTAATGAGGTGAGTGGCAATGGAGTGTCATTTAGACAAGGCTAAAAGACCAAAATGACGTTGAGGCTAAGTGACCAAAATGACCTTAATAAAAGGGGCCAAAACCGTGAACCATCAAATGTGGTCCAAACCCGTGAGTCCTCTAGTCTTCAAGGCTCCGAGCAATCTTCCACACATGGGTTTGTTTGATGGCATGCTCAAAATAACCCCTACAAGTATGATCCCGTGCCCTCCATGGGACCAAAGCTTGATTCTTCACGTAGTGACTTTGAATGATGCCATCGAAAGCTAAGGCGGCATTTCACTTGTATCAGATAGCATAGTGGTACGGATACCCTCCACCTCAAACAATAAGGTTGGTGATTCGTGTCACCGAGGGAGCATAAGTGGGAAGGCCACCTCTTGATTAGGACGGTGTGGAAGGTGGTGTTTCGATATAACGAATAACATCTTTTTTAAAACAGATTTTATTACTTTTCCAGTGCCCTCCTTGCTTGAGACATTACTAACCTTGTTTGTGGTGATCATGTTAAAGGATGACTCTCTGTTCCTCCTGCAATATGCAATTAGATTGTCTCTTCTAATGGACTTTCCTTCCCTATATGCTCTTACTGCAGAATATATTGAACAGAAAAAGTTACTAGGGGGTTTGTTGCTTTTACTCCCCCCAAAATTTAGTCCAGGAAACATAGACAGCACATTTGGTGCTGATAAGGATATTGCCAGTTTGAGGAACAAATTGCTGGAGTTGGAATGGCTGCTTATGCATTCTAATATCCCCGTGAGTGCAATCAATCCTCCATTTTTTTTTTTCTTGGGATTATCTTTCTGTTACAATGCATATTATACGCGAGTACATCGTTCATCATGTTACATGAGTTTTATTTGTCTACTGCTTGTTGGGCTGGATGATCTTACCTGAATTAATTATATTTTTTATTAAATCAGTTAAATCATTTGTTTAGTTGTACTTGATGTTTGGTTACTCCTTATTAGAAACTTGATTGTTGGTTACTGTATGGAAAGCTCATCTCATGAACTCGTAACCAACTATTAGTGCCCTAAAGGTAATTAGTTTTAAATGATAATTTGTTCCCTACGATCACTTTTTGTCGAGTAATGTAACAATTTATATAATCTAGGCAAAACTAGTCATTACTGTGGTTCCTTAATTGGTAGAAGAAAATACTGAAACATTGATCCTGTTAGCTCCTAAAGAAGGAAAAAGAGTTCAATTGAGTAGGATCATTGAGCTGTCTGCAGACTCTGTTTTAGAGCTGAATGGAGAGAAACGTCTTTTCTGTTTATCTTGTGGAAATTGCCTTTGAGATCCCTTTGCTGGCTAACGATGAGATTAAACAAGTAAACATTTTTTTTGAAGTGGCATCCCTTGAGTCCATTCCGAGCTTTCTATTGTTTGCTAACTGGTTCATGGTTTGGTTTCCAACCATAACATTCTTACCAATCATTGTTTCAGGGAAGCAAGCCATGCAGCTGACAAATTAGCTTCCCTAAGTCATTCTGTTGATTCTATAAAGATCTTCAGTCAGTTTGAGTCGTTACCTAGACAAGTTAAAGGACTTCTTAATATAGATAGATGGAACCTTCCCTCTTTTCGATTCAAGAAGAGAAGACCAAGATTGATGGTTTTTGATCCACCACAGATTTTTCCCATTTTTATTGCCACTGGATTTATTTTGTGAGCCAACTTTTTGCAACAGCAACTACTTATGTAGTTTCTCTTGTTGTCTTCTTTCAGTTACAGTAGAGGGCCTTGGTCTAGTACTTCCTCTGCTTCTGTATCTTTCTAAGGTGGCAATACAACATTGAAAAATTTGCTTAAAAAAAAAAAAAAGAAAACTGGTTCGTCCTTTCCCAGAGCGGGGAAGAACAAATTGAGCTCTTTTAGTTACTATTTGACATGTGAGCTATGAGTGTGCATAGTGCACACTAAGTTCAGTGGTGAGACCTCTCCAAAGAAAGAACAAAATTAGTACTAGTATCTTCTTCCCTTGAGATAGTTTTACCACCTATCTTTGCTGAATGAGAGTACTGACATTGCATTGCTTCTGTTGTTTGAATGAGAGTTCCAGTTATGTATTTTTTTCATTTTTTATCTTCTATAACAAAGTAGTCATTTTTTAACCTTTTGTAATTCTGTTCCAGTATCCTGTATATTTTGCTTTTGAGGATGACAATATCAGTGCTGTATTAGCGGAAGTTAAGAGAAATGATGCTAATGGTCAACCTGCAACAGCTACTACAGGCGGGTAAGTTGAAATGTCATTTTTTGTTTTTGAGAGAGGAGTTGCCTCTTTCTTCTGGCGTATGTATGTCATAACATTAAAAGATTATAATGTATTCTAGCGATCTCTGAATATACTCTGGACAAAATCCTTCTAGTATAGAAATGCGTGTGAATTTCTTAAGTCATCTTTAATCATTATGATACAATTAAAAGATTCCATTCAATTTTATTCTTGAATTAATCCCATTTAGTAATTTCTTTTGTCAAAGTAAGTGTTAAAATTCGTGCTTAAAAAAAAAAGAATAAATACCAGACTTGACTCTGTTGGTAATGTGCTTGTTCACCAAAATTTTTAAAAACAAAACAGAATTGAGGGTCCTATAATTTTGTGCGACAAGAATGTTCAGTATGGATACAGGCTTTGGTTTGAGTTGCATATTATTTGTATATTAGAATACTAGAATTTAAGTAAAAATTGAAGAATGTATACAATTTCGTTATGGAAGAGATGTATACAATCTCGTTATAGAAGAGAAATCACATTTTTTGATGTGCACTTTTTGATGTATCTAAATTCTTGCAAAGTGTTGAGTGGTTTTTATATTATTATTTTTTCGACTGTATCAAACATTATGACGCCCGACATGGAAAATGTGTCAAATGACACGGGACGGAACAAATTTCTAACCTTTCAGAGATTGGATGTCAATATGAATTTGGAAATCTGTATCATGTCGTCTTGAAGAATGTTCCTTTTTTTGGACAATTTTTTTTTAATGATTCAGTTAACCACATGTCTACAGCTACAAGCTTGTTGTTGCTGCCTCAGATCCTAAGAGAATTGCGTCCCCCAACATTGCAAATATTCAGGTTCTAGTTCATTTTCTTTCTTAAAACTAGGTGTAGGTGGATTTACCATAATTCTCAAATTGATGTTTGTTCCAGGAATGTTGATTTGACTTAATTCCCTAAAGTTTTAGTTCCAAATTGCTTCACATACAACCTTCTTCATCCATCTCAAAAAACTCTTTATCTGTTTTTATAAATAACAACTTTATTTGGCTCCAACAATGCATATGCCTTTATTAAAACAAATTAATGTAAGCTAATACTACATTTGGATCATTTAAAATTTGATTTGACATATTTCAACTAACAGCTTCTTTAATTGATGCACATGGTAGATCATCTGTAATGAGACAGAGGTAATAATAATCATGGATAGCTAAGCTTCTAACTTTGTCAGTTTGTCCTATACTCTGTCAATTTCTTCTTTATCACCCCTTTAAGCTATAGATTATTGCCGCTTCTTATGAGATGTTATGGGACTTAGATAGGATAATCTGAAGTGACAGCTTTCGTGGTTGTCAAACTATCTATAGTTCCTTTTTATGTGCAACTGTCGCATTCACTATTACAATTAGAATTTGGTGGAACTAAAGGTTTAAAATTGAGTTTACCTTGGGTGCTAGCTATGGTCTTGCCTTTAATTTCTTCTTCATAATTGTTATAGTTCTTTATTTTGTACGCTCAAAGTTTCTTTTTGAACATTGAATCTATACGTACTTAGTTTTTTCTTTTTCTTTACTTTGATTTCAATATACTAGTTAAAAAAAATCAGTTCAGTACTTGCAATTGTTTTTGTTTCCTTCTCATAGCTACTACTCAGACCAGCTTAGTATGTTGAATTATTTGGATTTTCTTATTTTAGTAGTAAAATCATTTTAAGGTGTAGGCATTCTTTCTCATTTCCTTATTTTTTATACCTTACTTTTGCACTTGTACTTTTATTTGGTATGATTATGCATGACACGAGTTTATTTAAATGGAAAAACATGATCAATGAAGATTCATATAGCTGACCCAACTTGTTTGGGTCTGAAGCGTAGTAGTAATAGTATTTATGAATCTCTATGCACTTGAAGTTGTTTCTATACATCATTTTCTTTATAACATAGTCAGGCAAATCAGTTCAGTACTCGGAACTCTTCTTTTAAGGCAAATGTATTCAGTACTTGGAACTCTTCTTTTACTTATAATAGTCACTGGAATCAAACTCAATACATTGAATTACTTTTTTATCAGTTTAGTTAGGAAATAAATTTAAGCATCTACGGATGCATTTCCTCGTAGTACTGACTCGAAATTTTTTATGTTTCTTGTTGCCACAATCCTATTGTATTATTCTTTTCTTCTTGAAATGTAAACACTACTGCGTATGTTGTAGTAGTTGTTGTTGCTTGAAATGTATAACACTAAGAATAATGCTGATTAATTTCAGAAAAAGAATGGGCTGGGCATGGATTAATAGATAGTTTAAAGTATCAAGAGAAAAGGCACAAGTACAACCCCCACCCCCCAAAACTGTACCCGAAATCCCAGTGACACACTTAAATTTTATGGGAACATTTTAAAAACGGAATAAATATCAGCCCAAGTGCTGAGGTGGCAAGGAGAATGTATTTCACTCTTTGACAGAGTGAGAATTATAAAATATTTTTTATTTTGTATTTTAATATAATTTTATATTAAATATATTTGTTACTACTTTTTATTTGTTTTCTTTTTTCTCTGCAGTTTCTTCTTTTCTTCTGTTATTTTTAAATTTCGGACCCAAAAATGAAAATACCAACTAAAATGAACTCGACAACAAATTGAAAAGGCCATATTTGAAATTGGATTAGGAATTTAGCTGTTGAAAAAGTGGATAAAATCAAAATTATGCTGTAAAATGTGACTATTTCAGGAAAAGCTCAAAATCAAATAAAGCTCAAAATCAAATTCATCTTCAACCTCAAATTTGAATTTCCAACTAAACCCATCTAACTCTTCACAAAATCAACCAAAATTTTAGATATGAATTCCTTAAGATATTCCGGATCTTTTGTGATATCACTCATTCAAAAGGGAGTTCATTTATGGTAACACGAAATTCGAACTTGAAGCTTCATTAGTGGCTGCATTTCTTTCAATCAAACCTAAATCTTCACGAAATCAACCCAAATTTTAGATGTTAATTTCTTAAGGTGTTCTAGATCTTTTGAGATATTACCTAATTGAAATGGAGTTCATTTGTGGCAACCCGAAAAATCGAAAGAACTTTCGCTTTACATTTTTCTACGTAAACTCAATTTTCTAATTAATTTTGATTCTTAAAATTGATACTTGTGAAAGAATAATAAACTTTGAATTTGATTCTAATGGTGAAAGGGAATGGAAACGTTGAAGAAGATGTAAAAAAGTGAATTTTTTTTTATTTAAATGAGAAATCCATGTGTCAAGTGCATGTACCTGCCTCTATTGATCTGGTTATAGCATTTTAGGGTGTTATTTGTTCCATTTTTTAAAAGTTTAGGGGGTACTAGGACCCGTAAAGCTTAGGTGTGTCAATGGAATTTCGGGTATATTTTTTTTTTTTTTTTTTTTTTTGGGGAGGGTGGGGGGCATTTTTGCCTGTTCGCAAGTATCAATTTAGTGGATTGTTATCTGAAAGTTCGTTTATCAGTACTTTTGTTAAATGTCAGGGATGGTTACCAGGGCTTAAAGTTGATGGAGACTCGAATCAACTCCCAACTATTGCCATAGTGGCTTCCTATGACACATTTGGGGCTGCTCCGGTAAATAATAACCCACTCTATTTAAGTTTTTAGCTGTTATTTTTGATAATAAATGACCTTGAATCACTATCTTCTTTTTGTTGAATTTAAAGGCATTGTCAGTGGGAAGTGACAGCAATGGGAGTGGTGTAGTGGCACTTCTTGAAATAGCTAGGTTGTTTTCTGCCCTATATTCAAATCCTAAAACTAGAAGTAGATATAACTTACTCTTTGGATTAACATCTGGTGGCCCGTACAACTACAATGGAACTCAAAAGGTGCACCAGTCCTTCCCAAAGTTTTTGTCCTGCCCTTTTAAGTTGTAGCTATCTCGTGCTGTCCTTTGAATGTGTAAGCTTTCTTCAGTGGCTCCGGAGTTTTGACCAACGTGTACGTGAGAGTATAGACTATGCCATCTGCTTGAATAGTGTTGGGTCCCATGGAAATCAGTTACATCTCCATGTTTCTAAACCTCCAGAAAATGCCTACATACAGCAGATATTTCAGGTATGCAATAAAAGGCGTCAACCAGAGAAACATAGGAAAACTTTAGATTTTATTACTTCTACTATTTCTAGTTTCAAAAGATTACTTCTATTATTTCCCTTTCTAGTCTAAAAAGGTTGATTTATGCAGGGTTTCTCTACTGTAGCAGAAGAATTAGGCCTCCAAGTCGGTCTTAAGCACAAGAAAATAAATATCTCAAATCCTCGAGTAAGTGTATATACCGCTTAAACAAAAGTGCACATCTCTGCTTATCTCTTTGTCAAACATATTTCATGGTTTTCTTGCTATGCTCTCTGACTCTAACTCCATCTATGATGAGTTTCACAGCCTTTCCTAAGTCTGGATACAACAACAACAACAACAACAAACCCAGTGTATTCCCACCTAGTGGGGTCTGGGGGGTAAGATGTACGCAGTCCATACCTCTACCTCTGATGAAGTAGAAAGGCTGTTTCCGATAGACCCCCGGCTCAAGACACGAGATACCACACAAACACATAGTAAAGTATAGAAGCAGATTACATAACATAAATACGGTACCCATAAGTAATATAAAACAGAGGAAAGCAGAGGAAAGCACACAGATTCGTAATAAAACATGGAACACGGAAGAACACGGAAGACGGAATCATAACAGGAATAAAACCTCCACCAAGTAATTTCCTACACTAGCGACCCAAACTGGCCCTAATCCTGTGCCGAAATTCGCGCCCTCCAGACCTTCCTATCTAGGGTCATGTCCTCGGTGAGCTGTAACTGTTCCATGTCCCGCCTGATCACCTCGCCCCAGTACTTCTTCGGCCTACCCCTACCCCGCCTAAAACCATCCAACGCTAGCCTCTCACACCTACGGACCGGGGCATCCATGCCCCTCCTCTCCTAAGTCTGAATAAAAGACGAGAATTGTGGTATGTTGATGGTCAGTGTAAAAAACGTTCTAAATATGATAAGGCCTCTGAATAGAGTCTGATTCGAGTGGAACATACTGTATGGAGTGGGAATGGGTACAAAGATTCATATAACCAACCCAACTAGTTTGTGGTTGATGGATAGTTGATTGTTTATTCTCTAAACTTGGTCCGGCTCTAGAGCTTCCGATCTTACATTAGAAAATGATGTTTTAATTAGTTTCTTAGGTTATGTCTGCAATTTGAAGTTTGTAGACTGCTTTCTGTTGTGGTGATACAATTTTCGTTTAGTTGCGTGAAGTTGCGCAAATTTTCACTAGAAGCTACAAAACATACTTTCGGACCGTATTTGTGCTTACTGCTTTCCTCTCCAGTGAAATCAGCTATTGTTTCAATCGAATGAACCCCTTGTCATTGTTTATGATAATGTAAAAGCTGGTTATGGTGGTTCGAAGCTGCCTTTGGGTGTGAGTGAAATTGTTATTGTGGTAGATGATGATAACATAATGAGATTTTGTATGTAACGTACAGTTGGTCACAATCGCTGATCTCATTTATAATCACGGCTTTGTGCATATTCAGTGATTGCTTGGGAGCTTTTGTGCAATTGTAGTCACTTAGTGATCGACACTGATCTTTCCCTCACCCTCCACCTTTTTTGCCCTTAAGATATCTTTGTCTTTGAGACCAAGAATTTGTTTGAGCTTTGTGAAATGCATAGTTTACCATATTGAAATGGAACATCAAGGCCAAAAAAAGAGAACCGTAGGAACAAGCTTCCTATGCAAGATCTTTTCTCGAGTACCAGAGACTAGAGAGAGCCTTCACATCTGATCTTATGCGGAGAGCGACATCACAATACTCCTTTTTAACCACTCTCTGTATTACCATCTACATGAATAGACTGACGAATAGACTGACCTTGATGAAAGAATTTGGAAAGAGAATATTAATTGTATTTTCTTGCCCCAAAATGACCACCCCGGGTCAACCTGCTCATCACTGGCATGCTCAACACTCTCCTTTACCCTACTCTCCCCATGTTGGCTTGTAATTCCAAAAGTTTGCATTCTCGGCAGGTCGTAATAAGTCGCATATTGAAGGTTTAGACCAATCGCAATTCATCACCATCTACCTGTCTTCAATTGATGATTGGCTATTATATAAGTGTTGACCTAAGACCCTGCACAAAGTGGAGCGTCACCTCAACAAACTACATGCACACATCAAGACATTTTGCCAACGAGCAAAGACGATAGCTGAAAGGGAGACTGTGGCCGGTGATGTAAAAGATATGCCAGTAGCTAGCCAACTCCACTTTCTAATGAGGTTAAGACATGACCTAGAAACTTCCACTTTGACAAAAGATCCCCATAGGCCATTTAGCAGCTTAAGGAGCAAAAAGCTACTTGACTAGATGGGAGAGGGCAATCAGGATTTATGGCAACTTATGCAGGCCAGAATCAGATTCAAGGTTGGGAATGGGCCAGAGGGTTTCCTTCTGGAATGACAAATGTGTTGGCAATGATTTGTTGAGTAGATTATATCCTGATCTCTATAGTCTATCACTATTCCAAACTCAGCGTGCTACAACTCAGCACGCTACAGTAGCTGAAATGAGGACTGGACAAGCTTGGAATCTGCAATTCAGAAGGCTTTCGAATGACTAGGATATGGAAACTATTGCTTACTTCTATGCTAGCCTGGCAGATTTTACCGGCTTAGTAGAAGAAGTGGGCAGATTAGAATAGTAGAAGGACAAATCTGGGAAATCCACTGTCAACTCAGCATTCAAGTACCTCAATAGCTCAGAATTTCAGGAAAAAAATTGGCCATGGAAAATGACATGGAAGACTAAGATCCCTTATAAAGTTGTCACGATTCAAACTCGCCGCGAGTGGCACTCACACTAACCCTCCGGTGGGAGAACCAACTAATCTCAACATAAAGCAATACTCAACTAAAAGTAAACGTCCAATTAATTCTATTAATCCAAAACCATATCCAATGTTGAAATAAAACATAAGCACAATAAAAGTTGCGAAAATATTGTACTTGTAAAACCCCTAGAACCCGAAAGTCGTTTGTACCAAAACTCTAATAAAGAATGTCAAAAAGGGCATGCAACCCCAAAAACATAAGACTGTACATAAGTCCAGAACAAGGGACTTGAAACATCAACAGAAGAATCCATGGTGGCCCGAAAGATGCAGCTCACCCTTGAGTTCGAATCAACCGCTGAAATCACAACTGAGGTCTCACAGTAGCTGCTGGAAGATGCTCTGCACTTAACAAAAGTAAAAGCAGGTGTAGTATCAGCACACATGAAAACAACAGTGTACGGTCATTTGGCCAATCTAAGATGAGATATGTGAACATATAACTATAACGGAGTAAAACAAGCCAAACCATGATGAGTTAAACAAGAGTAACAAGTCAAGTCAAGTCCACCAACAAGACTCCAAGTCGACAATACAAGACTCAATGCCATAACTAAGACAACAACCTAGGACTCTTAACACTAATTCCACCTCCATTCACAATATGAGAATAAACACATCAATATCCCCTTGCCATTGGCCCGAACCTCTCAAGGGTCCAAATAATCTTAACGGGCCATTATTATGCAACCCGGTTCACGCAAGAAATCACTTTTAGCCATTAACATGTAAGTCTGATCAATTCAAACCACAATATCAATTCGATACTTTAATCGGTTCACTCAAGGAACCAACATAATGATAAAGCACATAATTCCCAGTTCACTCATGGAATCGTCACACTCGCTCGAACCTTGTTCGTACACGCTAAGGGTCTTATGGTCGCCTAGTAGTCATAACCTGCAGAGGATGAGCTTTGTCCATGTACCAAAACTCATACATTAAGTGTCTGCCAACCTTATTCCACCAATCCCGTGAAGATGTCCAAATACTAGTAAATCCCACAAATAACCAATAGAACATCACAACAATTACAGAAACTATGATTACAACCAACACTTGTAACGACCACATTAGAATGTCAAAAACCCTTTTTAACCCTTTTTCATTCCTTAACACATGCATTAAACAAGCAGTTCTAAGGAACAGTTATCATGCACACATAACACAAATTGGATTAAACTACATTAACTATCACCTACCTCGATCCAAGCTTGCACCACTCAATTAAGCCTGAACCTTGCTTTTCCGTGCAATTTTCGTTTGATTTCGGTTTAGAAAACACGAATGCAACACACAATCCACTCAATGACGTTCAATGTTGAGGATTATAATCCAATCCCAACCCCTAAGGCCAAATTTATGATCATTCCACCCATTCTAGGGCTTTTCTACCTTCAACTATCAACTCACCCCAAAACGATCAATTTCATGGTTACTTTAGTGAATTGATGACATGCAAGAGTAAATTGGTGATTAATAACTAAAACCCAAGGGCTTAACCGTCCCCAAAAAATCTAAACTAGTTATTCTAAGGTTAATTAACGAAAATACTAGTTAAAGGGGATAATCGACTTACCTTTACGATGGAAAACTGAATGAAATCACCTATTTCACCCTTGCCCTTCCCAAAAATGTGTTTTTGAATAGGGCGCCGTTTTGGGGAAATTTCTGATAAAACAACGATTTACCCCGCTATAGAGACATCGCTATAGCGGGATTGATCGGGTTTGACTTCCGCAATAGCGGGACTTTTTCTGCTATAATACATGTCGCTATAGCGACAGGCACGTCACTATAGCTATTGTGGCAAGGCAGAACCTTGAGAAACCCCCCAAATTTGCCTTTTTCACAACACACTCTCAAACCGCTACATTTCGAACTAACCCCTTTATGTCGAGTCGATACCGAGAGTTTTACTTACCCGAATTCACTTTCGAAAAGTCCTACGGTTGCCTTATTTGCTTAGTTAAGATAAAATCAAGCTAAACTTAATCAATTCCTGGATTGCCCTAGACTGTACCTCGCTCAGATTTCGTCCAAGCCTAGCATAGCCTAAAATTTCTAGCTCTTAATTCGGGGAAGATTTTAACTCGAAATTTTGTATGAGAGATTTACCTGTAACGATGAAGAGGGTCGTTACAAAAGTAAACTGCTTCACATGGCTTCTAGTCAAAAAAGCAGTTTTTGACTTGAGAACCTGAACAAGAGGGGGTTTCGGTTGTGCTCCAGATGCTTTTTATGTAAAGAACACGCAGACAGAGTAAACCATCTCTTTTTACATTTTAAGTGGGCTGATCAATTTTGGTGAAAATGTTCATTAGCTTGACGAAGATCAGTTGGGTAAAACCAAGGAACATCAAAGGGCTCGTCGGGCTCCTCAACAGATGGAACAAGGTGGAAATGCAGCACAGAAGGAAGAGAGATGGAAGATTGTCCCTGCTTGCACTTTGTGGATGATATGGAAAAAAAAAGGAACAGGAGATGTTTTAAAGACAGGCAGAACAATTTACAAGAATCTAAGATGAATTGTTTTGATTTGTTTTATTATTGGTGTAAACAGGATCTAATAGTTCAGGAAATATCTTTGATGTTCTAGATTATGTATATGAACAAGTGATAGATATAAAGGCTGTAACTGTAATGCTTTTTTGAAGGGGAACTACACTTTGGTTGTAGTATACCTATGGATATATATAGACCAGTATTACCATTCTCAAAAAAAAAAAAAAAAAAGATGGGAGAGGCGGTCAAAGGAAGCTCCTTCACCTTTTTTCCACCGTGACAACATAGGTCGTTCCAATCCCGAATGAAATATTCTAAAGCGAGAATTTTGATTAATTGAATCCGGCCGTCAGGTGATTAAATTGCAACAAAATCCCTTAATGTTGAATATGGTTTATGAAACATCTGGCTTACCCATAATCTTCTAACTTGTCGTTGCCTCTCTGATTCAATCAGAGGGCTATCTGTTCGGCTAAGTGATCTTTTAGATCTTTAATCTTGGCCATTTCAAATTGATCCAAGGCTCTTTCAATCTGAGACCTATCCCCTGGATCTTCTTCAGCTGCTGGATAACTTGTCAATATAGGAACTTCAACTAAAAAATGAATAAGAATTGCTTGTGGTGGTTGCTTCCTTTTTTCAGTGTACTAAATTGCTGTTTTTCCGTTCAAAGGACAAGGAAAGAAGTCGACGTAATAGGGAATACAATTAACTTTTTGGTCTTCCTCTCCAGATTTAACCTGCAAAGTAGCCTTAGTCTTTCGATCTGGATGAAGAATGAGCGTGAGTTGAGGAAATGGAAGATTTTTTTTCCTGTTTCCTTGTTTCTCAGTAACTAGAAATGTGTTTATGATTTCTCATGCATCATAACCTGTAATTTTGTCATGGATAGAAGTTAAGCCCTCACTGATGTAATTTGCATGGAAGTTTTTTGCAGTTTCAGTTTTGTTGTGTAACATAAACCAGCTAGAGAGCTTGTTCTAAGCTATTTTTGTTGACTATTACATGACAGTCACATGCTGTAGACTAGAGAAGCGCCCCACTTAACCTGAACAGTCTCTGTAGTCTTCCTGATAAAGCTGTTTGTTCTTACTGGTTGCTAAAACAGTCAGATATACCTTCTTTACTTGTTTAATTGTCTTTATATACAATGTTTAGTCTTTTTACTTTGCTAAAGCGACTAGACGGTGTAGGTAGCCTGGGAGCATGAACAGTTTTCAAGGATGAGAGTTACTGCAACAACACTTTCTGGACTTTCAACTGCACCCGAATTACTGGATAGCACGGGAGGTCTGGCTGATAACAGGTTCTAGTTAGCTCTCTCTTTTCCTTTTTGAACAAGAAGGTCGTAACCTAGCTTCTGCTACCTCTGTGTTATTTATGGAACTTCTCTAATGGCCGTTTATTGCACTCCTGATTTCCTGTGTAGGCATTTTACCAGTGAAGCCTCAATCATTCGAAGTGTCAAGCTTGTTGCTGAAAGTATAGCAGTAAGGACTTTAGCCTTCCTCTTTCCCCCTGGAGTACCATATTTTTGTTTCAGCCATTCCACTGCTGATTGCACAAATTGAGAAAACCTTTCACTTCCAATAATGACATTGTTTTCTATATGAGAAATAAAGAAAGGAAGGCAGGAGTTTTTGACCTCTTTATAATCTTGTCATGCATGCTTCTTTTGAGACCTAGTTGATTCTCATCTAAAAAGTTTTTCAATGAAGCTACATATTCTGTTCAACATCAAAAGCGTAACTTCTAAATTTGAAGTATGATCATAGTGCTGAGACTATTGGGCAGATAGTGTTTGCAGTCTCAGTTTCTTTTTCGTTTTGAGAATCTCTTGATGTTATGCTAGCGGTACGAGTCTATAGCTAATAAAATCATAATTCAATCGTGACCCTTAATCTAGACAACAACAACAACAACAACAAACCCAGTGTATTCCCACCTAGTGGGGTCTGGGGGGGTAAGATGTACGCAGTCCATACCTCTACCTCTAAAGAAGTAGAAAGGCTGTTTCCGATAGACCCCTGGCTCAAGGCACGAGATACCACACAAACACATAGTAAAGCACAGAAGCAGATTACATAACATAAATACGGCACCCATAAGTAATATAAAACAGAGGAAAGCAGAGGAAAGCACACAGATTCGTAATAAAACATGGAACACGGAACACGGAACACGGAATCATAACAGGAATAAAACCCCCACCAAGTAATTCCCTACACTAGCGACCCAAACTGGCCCTAGTCCTCTGCCCTAATTCGCGTCCTCCAGACCTTCCTATCTAGGGTCATGTCCTCGGTGAGCTGTAACTGCTCCATGTCCCGCCAAAATTGCTCTTCTTTGACGTTCTTTTCAGGTTTTCCAAGTCTACAATTAAGCTCAGGCCTAATACTCTGGAAATTCTCAATAACCTTTTCTAGGAAAAATGCTCTTAAAATTTCTGCTGGGTCATGAGTGTTATTTGCAACTAGTTTGTGTGCATCTTTTCCTTTAATCAATTAAATAAACATGATTGAATTTTGAGTAGTGGCATGTATGCGGGGGTACCCCCATCATTAATAATATTATTTTCCTTATTAAAGAAGATTGAATTTTGAGTAGTTTTGTCAGTACACTATTTGAGACCTTCTGGATAATGATTTTATGGAAGATTGATTTATTCTCTTCATTACATTGCTTAGTCCCAAGTGTCCAATGATCATGAATCATGATTAGGGAAACATGTATCCTTTTGTAGCATTTTTTTCTTTGGGGGTGGGGACTGTATGTCGAGATCATTTGCATTTCTATATATAGGATTCTGTTTTGCATGTCTTCTATTATAGAAAACAGATGATTTTGTTTTCCTGAATTACTTCTGAAGAATCGGGTGATCGATCAATTGGTTCATAGTTTTAGATAATCAAAACTTTTTCTGTTTATGCTTTCTTTCTCCTTTATTATGCAGCTTTGTGTGACTCAAATTTTGGTAGATTTTCTTTTATGTTATCGGAAGGATGTTCTAATATTTTTCTTGTTTCAAGCATTTGTCATGTATGAAGTGAGCTATCTCATGCAGACAACAGTAGCTTTGCAAGTGTGTTTAACAAATTTCTTTATACACAGAGACACATTTACAGCCAAGAGAAGAAAAGCATTATCATATTTGCAGATGACAGTAGCTTAGCTGTCAATCCTTCCTACATAAGGTCTTGGCTAGAACTTTTATCCACAACACCTAGAGTGGCACCTTTTCTTTCAAAGAACGACCCACTTATTAAGGCGCTGGAGAAGGTATTTTAGATGCATTTACACTTAAATATACTGATTAGTTAGTTTATTATCTTCTTCACTTTTAAATATCATCATAATGTCTTGGTGTGTATATAAGGACATCTTTGTGTATATCACTATTCCTCATCATGATGGCTTGCCTTTATCATTTTTGTTTCCTCATCATGATGGCTTGCCTTTATCATTTTTGTTTGGCAATTAATGTTGTAAAACTGAGCAGAATGACAAAGAATTTACCTATTACTTGGTCGAAAATTGCCTGGTCTATTAGTTTTATGCACATCTTTAACCTTTGATGGTGTCCCATGCCACTGGTGAGCATGAAGATGTAGGTTGGACCAAAATTTAGCTCGTCAGGCTTTCTCTTGAGCACTGACATGCTTCAATTTGAGCTCCTTAAGGTATCTGTGTCTTTTATTTTCTTGTTTTGACCAACATGTGCTTTCGGTGTCTCTGCAGGAATTAGCGGATCATACTGCAGAGGTGAATGTACAGCATGAGATTCTAGATGGAATGTTCACTTTTTACGATTCAACTAGTGGCAAGTTGCATATATATCAGGTGTGTAAATAACTCCATCCATTCTGTTAGCTTAGCTGTGGTTTGTAACGTAATGCAAATAATAGTATAATTTGTAGAAGTTAGAAATACAATTTTCTGCTTAAATGTATTGACTGAGGACCTTTTTTTGTATAGTCTAATTGATCAACATTTCCATGAGCTGCCTCTATAAAATATTCAGCAAAACTTTCTTTAATGAAGATGTTCAAAATAACCTACATAAAGATGAGCCTTTAAAATACAAGAAGATACTAAACCTGACCTTACCATTAGAAGCAAATGAGATCTCTTCATCTGGCATGCAGAAAGACAATGCAGGAGTAGTAGTTTGAAGTTTGGTTTAGTGGGGTCAGTAGGTTTAGACTTGAAGAGTGATTATATGGACAGAAAGGGTCGTAGTCGTGCAGCTCTCGCCTTGCCACCAGTGTTCCATGTCTCATGTGGTGATGAATATGAGCATTTACGACCACTTATTTTCATCAGAAAAAAACAAAAGAAATAAGCATCTCTGACACTGATTATAACATTCAGACCTAGTTTTGTAACTCGGAAAGTTTTCCTATTCCACTGGTTGCTGATTTTAAGCTTGAGTAACCTGTCCATTTTTTTAAACACCAATATTTATACAGTCATATTGTCAGTTGCATTTGTTTCTTAACCGTCTACAGTTTAATCTTCGTTTCTCCATTTATTTACTTTTGCGATTAACCGCTTAAATTGTTCCCGTTGCAGGTTGCCAGCGTGACATTTGACTTGCTTTTGCTGTTGGTTCTAGGATCATACTTGATTACACTTTTCAGTTTTCTTTTTATCACCACCAGGGTATGTATTCTGGTTTACCTGATCCTGATTCTCTTATTTTCATATACAAATTTTAGCTGTTCCAAAATATGATGAATTTATAACAAAGACTTAAAAAACCTCCTAGATGTGTGTACCAATCAAAATATAAATACAAAGAAAAGAAAATGTAAACTCATCTAACCAATCTGATGGTATTATTTGGCAGGGTCTTGACGATCTTATTAGTCTATTCCGTCGCCCCCCATCACGGAAAGTAAAAACCGCTTGATTCCTGAAGCAGGACATTTCTGCATCAGGTGCTTGTGAATCAAGAAGCAGATGTTACTTTTTGTAATCTCAAGGAAGCTCATTTTCGGCAAGTTGTTATCAGTGGTTCAATGTATCGTCATGTAAACATTTAGCATTTCATGGAAAAGCTCCACATATTTTGCTTTGGTAGGTTTCCCAGTCATTTTTTTAACTGAGATAAGAATGTCATTCTCGCAGCCGGCTTTTCTCATAGGATTATGAGTTCTAAACATGTATACCAGCGGACGTAGGGCGTCAATTTTGGCAGATTGAATGTATTTATGTTCCAAAAAGATGCAGGCTTCTTTTGCTTTAGAGAATCTTTTCAAAAGCCTGTAAGTTCATGTTGATTTCACTTACAAAAGTGGATTATTTGTAGTAATTGTCTTGCTTTAAAATGGCTCCTTCCATATTCAAACTTTGCATATTGACAGGCCATGTCTCGAATTGAAATGGTAAACAAGTGAACTAGTTTGCCCTATATACAATTACTATTCTTATTCAATAGTACTTAATAAAATTACCACAATGTCGTGTCTGACATTCATATCCAAAAAAGAGACTCTCTCAACGCTACAATGGATTAGAAGTAGATATTGGAGGATGTTTAGTAAGGAGTTAACAACAATTTGAGCACCACAAATATACGACGCAATAAAGAAATGAAATTGGTACGTCTTCAAGGAAATATATATACAGACAATAACAGTGATGACAAATTACAAAATGAGATCAAAGCTAGTGCATTGGTTACAAACTAGAGGTTGTGCGAGTGTACTGCTTTGTGTGTCTCTGTGTGGGTGGGTTGGGTGGTTGTGTGTGTGTGTGGGTGGGGGGGGGGGGGGTTGCTCTGATTGTTGTGTCTCACTGGCCAATAAATGTTCAAGCGTTTTGTAAATGTTTTCTGTTAAACATACTGCTTGGCCCCCAAATATTTCATAGTTGGTAATTTGCTTGATTTCAATCAGCGTTTCTTTAAAAAGATTAACCCTTTGGTGGTTAGAATTACACCTACAGAGCACTTGGTAATTCTAAACACCTAAAAAATAACTTTCCTTTGGTTCCTTCACCGTGTCTCTTGTTGCTTATTTCTTACTCTCACCAGAATAATTAACTGCAATAACCTAGTGTTCCAAGTAAGCAGTTTTAGAAGACCTGAAACATGATTAATTTGCTAGTATGGTAGCTACATCAGTGGTAGATATAGTGGTACAAAAGGTTGGTTAGCCGTTGGTTAGTGTACCGGAAGAGCTCTTAGCCATTGGTTATTGGTACAAAAGGTTATGTTCGTAAGACTTAAAGTTTGTTCTTTTAGCAATTGATGTATTTGGGTTGTTTTGGTTGGAGGCTTAGCTGATTCAAATACCCTTCCGGGAAGGTGATTAGAATTACCAAGAAACTTTAAGTGTACAATTCTTTTAATAGAAAAGCTCAAATCAATGTTGAATGTCCTATTTTTTTTTAAGAAAAAACAAATTTAACCCGTCCCACCCGACTTGACCCACAAAAAGGACACAAAGAAATATACCCCTCCCTCAGTTCTATTGGTCGATTTTTTTTTCCAGTGAATAAATATATTTCTCTTTCAACATGCAATGCTAGTAGATTGCTTACAATTGAATAAAGAGTAGAATGAAATGGGATAGCGCAAAAACAAAACTAGAAAAAATGTCTAGTACAAATTTTGTTCATGTTTTAGTTATATTTAATTTTCAAAAGTTGGTATTCAATTCTATGTGCATCTAGGTTCTAGAATCAGTGGATAAGTTTTCATAGCAAATAATGTGATGAAAATTTTGTGTAGATCTAAATTATTATTTCTACTAGATAGAAAGGAGAGTTGAGGACGACCAAGGGTAGATTTGAAATTTCACATCTATTTTAATAATTAAGGATATTTTTTGTATCTTATATCTATTTTATTATATTGTAATAATTGTAGAAAAATATCTTTTCACGTTTCTACTTCTCTAACAAATGTGAATATCTATTCATAAAACAAATCTTTTTAAGAATATCTATTGATGTGTCTATTTTATTCTTATTTTGTCCCACTTAATAAAAAAATATAATTAAAAAATAAATATTAAAATACCTTTAAAAGGAATCTTATTAATTACTATTCTATCACACAAATATTTATTAAGGTGGCTATTGTTTCCACCACAAAATTAAGGACACAATATATAATAAATAATAAAAAATTAATAATGAATAAAATTTTTTATCTTTAAATAGGTTAACAACTTTAAAATTTAACCCATCAAGTTCATGCATGATAGTATTTTTTGAGCAACAAACATAAATATTAAAAGTATGAAATATTGAAAATTTTGACAAAGTAAGATTTTTAACTTAGAAAATTTAAAATATAAGAAATAAATATATGAAGAAAAAATTCAATGTTTACCAGGAAGAATTTTGTAAATCTTATTAATTCATTATTTTTTATACTAGAATTAAATTAAAAAATAATTATTATTATTCTACCACACAAATATCTATCAAGGTGGCTATTATTTTCATCACAAAATTAATGACACCAACTTTTAGAACTGATATGATATTTCTTCTCCGGACTAGACTAGAAAATAGACGACTCATTAAATAAAAAGCCAACAAACTCTTCATATTAACCTATAAAATAAACTCTTCGCTCATCAACAGATCCCAATTCTCCCATATCTGTATGTATGTAAATTTCTATACATTCTCACTCATTTTTCCCTCAAATATTTATTTATTTCTTCAACAAGGATAATTTTTATGTTTTTATTTTATAAGTAGACCTCTTTTAGTAGAATGAATTTTTTTTACTATTTAATTTCAGTATGTGTTTTAATAAAAATTTATCTGTATAATGTAATTGGCTTTTGAAACTATACAACAAAGATAATGATACATCATAAGTCTTGTTTCTCAAAACATTCGCAGTAATTAGCTACGATTTTTGCGTTCGTCGGACTTTAGATTAATGTATGCTGCTACTTTTCCTTCTTCATCTGATGCTTTTTATCTAAATTTATTTTTCAGCTAAGTTAGATTTTTTTCTTTTTAAAAAAAATATATTTCAGTGAAACTCAGTTTAGATCTGCTCATCTTTTTAAAGAATATTTTAAAATTCACAATAATATCTAACTTTAATATCTACTCATTTTTTTTATTTTAAAATTATTTAAAAATAAAATTAATTAAATATATACATCTTGAACTGTTTGTTTTGCAGTTTCATCTCTTCGGTGATAGCTATCTATATGTCTGTGTATAAATTTGATTGTGTGGTAAGTACAACTTATTTTACTTTTTAATTTGATTATAAATATTTTTCTTCATGATTTTAATTAATATGAAACTTGAAATGCTTATTTTTTTTTGTTAATGAGTGGCTCTTATATTTTATATTTTTTAAAGGTCATATGCCTTGCATAAATATAATTATTACTTGATATGGATGTGTAATGAACTTTTACTTGTATTTTTTTTTCAAGAATTCATAAAAATATTTGAATCGCAAAATATCGTGTAATAGAGATTCTAAAAATGATCAAACTTTTGAAAAAAAATATCGACAAAAATGCTAGAAGACGTGAATTATATAGACTGATGCCACTTGAGAAAATAGAAACCCTTTTAGCACATAGACGAGGAAGAAGAGCATAGTTGAAAAGACAACGATTGTTTGATTGTGTGATATACAATCTATTTTTAGTTCTCTATTGCTGATATTTAACATGATGTTTTATCTCTATATTTTATCTGAAGAGGAAAATGAAAAGAAGGACCATATTGGGTTCCTTAAGATTGTTGGTTTGATTAGTCTTCACTTTCTTAAATGAACTAAAGGAAAGCGTAGAAGGAAAACTATTTTTGGTAAATTAAGCTCTAGATTGGATGATGATTTTTAATAGGAAAAGTGTTGCTTTATTTCTTTAGTTTATCTAAACTTCTCTAAAGGAGCCTTAGCCTATGAGGATCAATCTTTTGTGAAAGTTTTGACTTTGGTATTTAGATCTACAAATGAAGGTTTTTTGATGCAACATTAGTAGCTAGTGGAATGTCAATCATATGAAGGTACTTACAACGCATATTTAGTACAATTTCAACTTGACTGCAACACTTATTGAACTCTGTTAAGTGCCAAAACATTTATTTTTTGCTTTTCGTGATTATATAATTTGTTTAACATTGTTAGAAGATGTTAATTCACAGTTATAGGGTTGACCTACTTGTAGTAGTAACTTTTAGCTTATTTTCCATTTTCCTTTTTGACAAGTAAAGTTTATTGTCTTTTTGTATTTTCCTTTACTTATGCTGGTCATGTGCATCTCTATAGTTGTAATTTGCTCCAAAAATTATACCTCAATTTAACTTTACTCTGATTATAATAAGTCATTAAATTAGTTTACACCTGATATAGTGCTTGCAACAGGTTGACAGCAAATACAAACTAATTGCAAATAATGAAAAATGTGTTTCTCTTCGAGAAGCTACTTCATCCTTCTAGATGCAAGATGTTTGTTTTTTTTGGTGTTTTGTGATTTGTTTGTGTCGTTTTTGAAATTCTGATCTGATTTTTTTCAATGTCATTTTGGTGAGGCAAAGGTTGAAGCTTTCTTCAAATGTCTATGGGATATCAAGATCAAGTTGGTGTTTCAGATAATTGAGAAAACAATTTGTTCATGCTGTTAGAGGTTTTCAAAGCCAACTCTTGCTGGCATTATCCTATTAGTGTGTGACATAACAAATGTGTATAAAATTTTATGAATCATAGTTAGAAAAAAAAAATATTTTTACAATGAAAAAATATGTTTTAGATTTTGAACTTCTAAACTAATTTAATCATTAAATTTAATTTAATAGGTCTTGATCATGAATGCTCAAGAGATTGATCACAGTAGAAAGAAAAAATGCATCTGCTAATGTTGAATTTATAAATGCATATATACCAATGTAAATAGACAACAATCAATATGATATGTGAAATGAATGTCATGTGAGCATCCAATAGTATGATATTCCTACGATTGTATAAAACATCATTTGGAATCTAATGATATGTTTGTCATAGTGATATTGTGGTATTAAAATATTTTTATATATATATATATATATACAAAAAATTATGCGTTGGGCCCATGCAAAGCACAAACATCCTTATCTAGTACTTATATATAAGGGAGAATCATAATTTTGGTAGTCCTCACAAGAACTTTTTAGACATTTCACTTTTTTTTTTAAAGCAAAGTTGCTACACATGTCAAATTTGTAGTGTATTGATTGTTTCATTTTCTTGTATATTTCCATTTTTTTCCCTTCCTTTTTTTGTTGAGACCATCTCTACTTGGTCTTTTGTAATTGATTTCTTTTTGTTATTTATTGGATTGCCATTTAATTATAACTTCTTTCATTTATTAAAAACAATTACTTTAACTTGAAAAAAATTATGCCAAAATAACTTTTAATACGAAATTAAAGTTTGCAATAATTTTTTACTACACTGTTGAAATCTTTTAATTTTTTTTTCAAAATATAATTACTAAATAGAGAAACTTAATAAATAATATCTTATATATTTTTTTTAGTGGACATTAAAAAAAGTAGATTAATAATTAAAATGGGACGAAAATCTTTATATTTTTTTTTATTATATATAGGTAAAGGTTTGGTGTACTACTAATTTGTCTTTTGTGGTACTATCAAACCTTTAATTATATATATTAGTAGAAAAAAATAAATATAATAATAATAATATATAATAATATATAATAATATATAATATAATAATATAATATATAATATAATATAATATAATATAATATAATATAATATAATATAATATAATATAAATAATTCTGCATATAGCTCTGCAAGTTCTAATTTTTCGGTATTACAACACGGAAATAGGACTTTGGTCAATTCAAAAATTCTCCAGGAAGGATCATCATCAAATACACAGAATATTTGTTCCTCAATTCATTTGGAAGATATTCCAGAAGATCATCCTTTGTACAAACAACTTCAATCTTATATATCCGATCAGCAAAAAACTGCAGATTCATTTGCATCTATAGTCCAAGAAAACTCCGAAAATAAACCCATATATGAGAAATTGGATGCTAGAGAACTTATCCTACTTATTGAAAATCCGCATATTCCTCGACAAGAAAATTCTGAAGAAGCATGGTGATTACTCCAAAAATACTTAACTACTAAGGTTTATTTCACAGGAGAATCATATAAAACATGAAATTTTTATGAAAATATTTTGGTTCAGACATTCAGTGCAAATGTTTAAAACAACTGAGCAATCTCTTGCTTTAAATGCCGATGAACAGACTATTCAACTCCTCAATAAGCATGATATTGATATTTTTGAACATCATTATAATTATATGCATATTGGTCTAGTACAAATTTCCTTTAGACCCTTAACGCTAAAGGGACTCCCTGAAACATTTTTAGCTGCTTTGCGTGATGCTAGAAATTTAAACTTTAGAAAATCTTTAATGGGATCTATTGAATCTACCCTTGCCTATAGTCCTGTATATTTTAATACTCAGCCAAATTTGCAATTATCTCTGACTAATGTAAATATTCTTCATGCTTTAACCTTAATGTGAAAATTCATGGTTATGATTATGCGCCTAGATCTGAGCTTATAGGATTATCCTACCGCATATATTATCGTTTATTATCAACCTTAAATCCTTGATGTAAATTAATTGATGATACTTCTGATTGCACTATGCTTATTGAAACCAACTTTATAAAATCCAGGGCTACTACCCGAAGACCTATTCGGTGGGATGAAATTGATTTTCCAAAAATATGGATTTTAAACTCAGTCACTTCTCCAAAATAATTGACGGAGGATGTGACTAATTCAGAGTTAACTCATGTAACTCAAAATTCTGATAGACGAATTTATCTGCAATTTGATAATAATCCTCCAGTCTATAGAAATTTTTTTTCTTTGCCAAAAAAACTTCCTTCTCTACATCATATTTCTCCTATAGAACCTGATTATGGTCCAACTAGGAATCGAGCTGCATCTTTGCATACTATTAATTCTGCAGATTTGCATGTTGCACCTAAAGGTGTAGAAAAGATTAAAATCAACTCTAAAACTAATATAGTTCAAGATTTTGATAATGAAAATCCTACCCCATCTGAGATGGATTTTGATATTAATTCTGTTTAATTATGATAACACAACTTATTGATTTTAGTTCTGATTCTCAGGCAAGAAAATATATTCAAAAAGATTTTTTTTGTGAAAAATGGAAAACCTTTAGGACATGGTTTTTTGAAACTTATAGTACTGATGAATTACGAAATATTTTCGAAGAATTCTATGAAATATGTGTCTTACATAATAAAATTATCTTTTTTGTGCCATGGTTTATGTCTGCATATTTGCCATCCTATGTAAAAATAATTGAAAGATCTTATCAAAGTTCTGATGGTACAATTACTCAAGCTATGTATCCTCCTCAGTCTTCCTTTATATTACCTAATAATACTGGAATGACTTTTTCTGCTTTTCAAAAATTTGTAAATGAGGATGTTGGAAAAATCACTGTTTCTGAAATAAATAACCTTATCACCCAAAATAATTATTTGAGTCTTTATGTTAAAGTTTTGGGAGAAAATATTTCATCTCTTGATAAAAAACTTGACGAATTAATTGAGTTGGTTAAAAACCTTAGCACGCAGATGGATTCCTCTAACATTCCTTCTACTTTCGAAACCAAAGAAGAAGAAGGATATATTTTATCTAAATCGTGTATCCAAAGACCTCCTGAAATAGAAGGATTTGAAAAAATTTCTCAATTAGACCAATTAGAAAAACTCTTAGATAAAAAATTCTCTCGTTTAAACATTTAATCTCTTAATGTTTCTGATGATTTTGTGCAAAAACTCGAGTCTAATTTCGTTGATAATATCGAATCTACTCAAAATGTAAGAGACACTATCTCTTCCGAGCTAAATAAGCTCAAACGTATGATTAAAAAATAATTGAGGAAAAAATATACTGACTTTCCCCGTATGTCTACTGCGTATTATCCACGTCCAACTCCGCAAGATGTTCTGATAGAGGAAAGGGATTGGAATCAAACAAATACTTCTTATAGTAGAAAAGCTATTTATGAATGGAATATTGATGGATTATCAGATGGAAAAATTTCTATTCTTATCCATCGTATGTCCATGTACTCTACTATTGCCATAGCTACTACATCAGCAGAGAATCGGGCCAATCGTACTGACCCAACAATTTGTAAAATAATTATTGCGGGCTTTACTGGCCAACTTCGAGGCTGGTGGGATAATTTCCTAGACGATGATAAACGTGAGGCTATTTTTAATGCCACTAATAATAAACCTGAAAAAGACAATTTAGGCCGAGCGCTTCGGGCAGGACGACCAGATGCTGTCTATACCCTTATGCTTACAATTATTGAACATTTTGGAGGTAGATTTGCCAATCAGTATGAAAACATTAGAACTCTTCTTAATGGATTAAAATGTAAACATTTAGGAGATTTTAGATGGTATAAAGACACCTTTCTTAGTAGGGTTATGGATTTACCCGAAAAAAAGTATGACCATTGGAAAGCAAAATTCATTGATGGTCTTCCCCTTTTATTTGCTGAAAGAGTTAGAAAATCCCTTACAGGATCTTATGGCGAGGTCCAGTATTCAGAAAAAATTTATGATCAACTTATTGTAGCTTGTACTCAAGAGGGTTTATCCCTTTGCAATGAGCTAAAATTAGCCAGACAGATTAAGCTTGACAAAATCAGAGAAAAATCCTAATTAGGAGATTTTTGTGAACAATTTGGTATGGATAAACCGTTAGCAAGAAAAACCCAAAGATATTCTAAGCCTGATAAATCCTATAGAAAGAAACGTTCTAGGCAATCCTATAGAAAGAAACGTTCTAGGCATAGAACTAAAGAAGAACGTGAAACAAGAAAATCCTATCGTAAGTCTACCAGATTTACGAAAAATAGATCCAAAAGAGAGTTAGCAAAAATCAAGTCCTATAGGTGCAACCAATATGGTCATATAGCTCCAAACTGTAAGTTACAAAAACTCAAGTCCTTAGGACTTTCTGAGGAAGTGCATGACCAAGTCTATGGTTTATTATATACCTCTGGTTCTGAATCTAATTATGATTCTATATCTGAAAATGATTTTGAACTACCTAATTCTGGTAGTGAACCCAATCAAATTAATAAATGCAATGATTGTGATAATGATACTTGTAATTGTGATGAAATGGTGTATAAACTTCAAGCGCAATTTAAAGATCTTGATTTAAATATTCAAACTCTTACTGCTGATAATGTCCTTGAATTGCTGAAGGAAGTTACTGATGAAAAACTACGTGAAAAAATCATTAATTTTGCTACTCAAAAAACTTCTACTAATACTGTTAGTATTTCTAAAGATAATTCTTATGATAATATTTATAAAGATAATTCTTATGATAATTATCATATGTCTTATTCTTTAGCTGAGGTTAATCGACGTCTTGCGTTAAGTCAAACTCCAGGTAGAGATACTACCTTTGATGATTTAAAGATCGAAGTTGAAAAATTAAAGAAAGAAATTGTTTCTTTAAAGCAAAAACAGATGATCTCCGATCATAGGATTTTGAAAATTGAAGAAAAGATTCCTGACATTCCTGAAAATATTATTTCTTTTACTTCAAAAGGAAAAGAAAAGGATTTTGAAAACTCTGAAGATTCTGAAATAGATAAACTTAGTCCAAAAGAGGATTTGAAAAGGGATTATTTCTTAGGAATGATGCAACTAGTCACTGCTCATAAATGGTATATAAATTGCACTGTTTTGATTGGTAGGGAATTTTCTATCACTAATATTGCTATGATTGATAGTGGTGCTGATGTCAACTGCATTCAAGAAGGTTTAATTCCAACCAGATATTTTGAAAAAACTAATCACATAATTAAGTCTGCATCTGGTCATAGTCTTGACATCAACTATAAATTGCCGTATACTCATATATGTCGAAATAAAGTCTCCATTCCAGATTTCTTCTTTTTGGTAAAAAACCAGTTATATCCTCCTATTATTTTAGGAACACCTTTTATAAATACTATTTATCCTTATACACATATCGATGCGAATGGTTTTAAGGCTACCTATAAAAATAAACAAATCTCTTATTATTTTGTTACTGATCCTGTAACAAGAGACATAAATGCTCTTATTAGTATGAAGCAAAAGCAGGTCAATTTTTTACAATTAGAAATGATGAGTATTAATATTCTTGATACATTAAATTCAGTAAAGGTCCAAGAAAAAATAAAAATAATTTCTAATCAATTGATTGTTGATATTTGTGTGGATCATCCAAATGCTTTCTGGAACCGAAAGAAGCATATTGTTTCTCTTCCTTATGAAGATGGTTTCAGTGAAGAGAAAATTCCCACAAACTATCGACTCTATCAAATGAATACAGAGTTAGTAGAATTCTGTAAAAAGGAGATTGATAGTCTTCTGCAAAAGGGTCTTATAAAATCTTCAAAGTCCCCTTGATTTTGTACTGCTTTTTATGTCAATAATGCTGTCGAAAAAGTACGGGGTATGCCTCGACTAGTCATCAATTATAAACCTCTGAATAAAGTTTTGAAATGGATCAGATATCCTATACCGAATAAAAGGAACTTACTTTCTAGATTATGTGATGCTAATATATTCTCTAAATTTGATTTAAAATCTGGTTATTGGCAAATTCAAATTGATAAAGAACATACTTATAGAACTACTTTTAATGTCCCCTTTGGACAGAATGAATGGAATGTTATGCCATTCGGTTTAAAAAATGCTTCTTCTGAATTTCAAAAAATTATGAATGACATTTTCAATCCTTATATGGATTTTATCATTGTCTATATTGATGATATTTTAGTAGTTTCAAAAACCCTTGAATCACATTTTAAACATCTGAATATGTTTAAACAAATTATTATACAAAATAGTTTGGTAATCTCCAAACCAAAAATAAGTTTATTCCAGACAAATATTAGATTTTTAGGACATAATATTTGTCAAGGTACTATTGAGCCTATAAAAAGAGCTCTAGAATTTGCTAAAAAATTCTCCGATATTATTACTGATAAAAAAAAAACTACAAAGATTCCTTGGTAGTCTTAATTATATTTCTCCTTTTTATAAAAATCTGTCTAGAGATTTAGCTCCTCTGTATGATAGACTAAAAAAGGATTACAAAATTCCTTGGACTCAAGTCGACACTGATTTAGTAAAATTAATTAAAAAACGAGTTCAATATCTTCCTTGTACATCTCTTGCAAATCCTAACTGGTTAAAAATTGTTGAAATTGATGTTTCAAATATTGGGTATGGCGGAATACTTAAACAAGTTAAACCCCATACAAAAACAGAATGTTTGATTAGATTTTATTTTGGTAAATGGACTGAAAGCCAAAAAAAATACGCCACAGTAGCTCATGAAATGCTAACTATTGTAAAATGTGTTTTAAAGTTTCAAGATGATTTGTATGACCAAAAATTCATAATCAGAACTGATGCTCAATTCGTTAAATTTATGTTTGACAAAGACTTTAAACATAATGCCTATAAATTAATATTTGCAACATGGCAAGCTCAATTAGCCCCTTTTGATTTTGAAATACAATATAAGAAGGGTAGTGAAAATTCTTTGCCTAATTTTCTATCTCGAGAATATCTAATCGATTAACATGAATTTTTACACGTACTTCCTCCCTGAGAAAACTATAATTACTATTATCAAATGCATTTCTTTAAACAAAGATATTCATTTTTGTATCTTAGTAAATCTGGTTCGTGATATAATAGAAGAAGAATTATTCCTTAACCACGACGAATTTCTTGATAATGAAATTTATTAGTTTGATATTGACTTAAGTGATTAATATTTACATGATTAAAATATATAATGAAGCTCTTTCTACACTTCTTCTCTCAAAAGTTCTTAATCACCTTTATAAAGGCAACTCCTTTAAATGCGAACATGCACATGCTCATACTTCGAAAAGTCATTAATGATCTTATCATAAAGGACACACTTTATGAAGATCTATTTGAATATATGTCATGGTAAGCTGATCAAAGTTCTTATTATTGATGTAGCATGGATCCACCCTGGCAAAAATCGAGAGGACGTGGCAGAGGAGGACGAAGTCAAAACTCTTCATATTGCGGAGGACGAACAAACCCTACTTAATATAATATAATATAGTATAATAATTTTCTTATTTTTTATTTCTATTTTATACTCCTTTATCTTATCTTACTACATCTACTACTACTACTACTATTATTATTATTATTATTATTGTTAATATTATTATTAATATATAATATATTTATGTATAAAAAATTACAACCATGTATAATTCAATTACAAAGGTCTAAATAAAAATATTATTAAAATAATACATGAGGACAAAACTAAAAAATATAAGAAAAAAATGATATGCATGTGTAACCATTTTATTAGACCATAAAAATGATGACAAAACTAATAAATATAAGGAAAAAGAAATATGCATGTGTAACCATTTTATTGTACCATAAAATTGTCAAAATACCTTTGGAGTATAAAAAAATAAGTAATTTAATAAGGAACAAAAATATATTTATAGAAAATCATTATCATGTATAATTCAATTGCAAAGGTCTAAATAAAAATATTATATAAGTAAAGATTTGGTGTACTACTGATTTGTCTTTTGTGGTACTACCAAACCTTTAATTATATATATTGTAGAAAAAATAAATATAATAATAATAATATAATATATATATATATATATGTATAACATAATATAATATAATAATTTTCTTATTTTTTTATTTATATTTTATACTCCTTATCTTATTGCATTACTGTTACTACATCTACTACAATTACTACTACTGTTATTGTAATACCCCGATCATTCCTTAAGCCTAAATTTGTCTTTTTGAATGGATATGTATGAATTCCAAAGTGATTGATGTTTAAACCATGTTGTATTTCTCTAATTTCCACTTTTTGTCATGTATAGCATTGAATAAGCTTTCCATCGATACCAATTTCATTGAAATCCAACATCAGATGAGTGAGTTATGGCCGTTTTACTGAATGCTATTGGATCGCCCGGGTTTGAAGGTCGACCTGGTGGACCGTCAGGTCCTTGGTGGACCGTAAAGCCAAGGCAGTATCTCCCTTTTTGGGATGTTGTGTGACGGTCAAAGTGGTGGACCATCACAAAGTTGACGGACCGTCAAGATGTCCATCACTCCGAGGCAGAACATTCCAGTTTTGACACTCAAGTGACGGACGACCTGGTAGACTGTCAGCTAATCTGATGAACCATCAGATCGACCATCACAGGCCCCGATCAACAAATTTCAGCATTTTTCAAAAGGGCATCTTGGTGATTTCCGCTCCTTCTGGCCTTATATATATATCTATGTAGAGAATAAAAGATCATTTTCTCTCAATTTCTCTCTAATTCTCTTTTAAGAATTCTCTAGAAACCTAGGGTTTCTTCCAAACCCAAAAATCAAATCATCTCCAACAAATTCAAGAAATCTCCCATAAATTTCTTCAAGTTGTTCAAGAACTAAGTCCCTCAAGTCAAAGGCAAAATGGTCTTGATCTAAAAGTGTGAGAAAGAAGTTTCAAGAAAGTTTCTATATCTTCAAAATCAAAATCTAAGGTATGTGGGGTTTCAACAAGAACACTCCTTTCGTTCTTGTGCCTAAAGATTTACTTTCTATTATTGATTTACATGATTTTGCAAGTGGGTTTACACCCAAATTTCTTTATGTATGATTTATGAGACTTGAGTTGAATAAGCTTGATATTTATGGTTATTTCACCATCATGCTTCTTAAATTGAGTATTTATTCCATGAGATGTATATTGTCATTATATATATTGATGATTTCTAAGTTATTTATGATAAGTGTCAAGATTTGTGTTTATATATATATATATATATCGATATTTGAATTGAAAGTCAAGAATGATTTTGATGATGCTTCCTTGAAGCTTTGGCATATGAAATGATTTGATAAGCAAATGTACTTGATGTTGAGAAACATTGTTTGAATTTGAGTCGAGTTAGGAATCCATAGTCGTATATGATTTACTGATGATATATACTATTATTTTTTCATCATGATAGACCCATGAGTTGATATTGATTGAGGTGGATTTCCTAATGCGTTCTGAGCTGAGTATGGGAGGAGTATTTAGCATCGAGCGGGATATGTGGTATATCCCTGGAACTACGTGTCATCGTAGGATTGATGTTGATAGTTGTGGTCCAAAGGCCAAGTATGAGATTGAGATAATGAGATTGAGGTTGTACTCCCTGGCAAGAGTACGACACCCCTGCCAATGTGGGGTTCTTTCCTTAGGAGGGCAAACCGTTGGACTCCATGAGGCTCACATGGTGTAGTTACGTCGGTTATAAGAAACTCCCATGTCCATAATGATATAAGTCTCTTGAGTTACCGAGTCACTCTGAGTCACGAGTTAAAGAGTTTGAGTTGAGTTAAATGATTTATGATATTTATAAAACACGTGTCATTACGGATGATTTATGGAAATAATGTTTCAGATAATTCAAGCGAAGATAGTTATTATTGTCAGCATGCATGATTTCTCATACATTTATGATATTATTTAAAATGTTGCATCCACCCCCACATACTCAGTACATTCCCAAGTACTGACCCCCATACTCTTTTGTATTCAATATTTCCTCATGATATAGGTTCAGGTGCTCAGTCTCAGCAGCGACAGTGATCTTTGAGTACCTTCCTCTACACTTCTGTAGTTGGTGAGTCCTCATGGTTTGAGGACCTGTGTCTCTAATTTTGTCTTGTTAATAGATGGTTGTTTACTTTCAGTTCAGTACGAGTTAGTTGGGGATCTGTCCCAATGGCTCCTCAGTCCTATGTAGTAGAGGCTTTGTCAGACTAGTTTACCAGTGTGTACAGAGATTTTCGTATTTTATTTGTACAGGAAAGTATTATTTCATGTTTCAGTATGTTCATGACATGGTTATTCCTCTTTATCTTAGCATGATTTGTGCTATAATGAGTTCTAAAAGTGATGACAAGTTTAGAGGATTAGCTTGAGGCCACGTGTGGCCTTGAGTACCATGAGACATCTCGGGATAGGTTCTTGGGGCGTTACAAGCTTGGTATCAGAGCCTAAGGTTCAAGGAGTCCTAGGGAGTCTGACAAGCTGCATTATATAGAGTCTTGATCATCGGTGTGTAGCGCGCCACATCTACGAGCAAGAAGAGGCTATGGGACGTTTTAGGAAAAGTTGTTTCTTTCTTACAAGAGTCTATCGTGCCTATGACTGTTTCTCTCTGCGGTTAATTTGTGCTCTCTTATGATAGAAAATGCCTCCTCGTAGAGCTCGCAGAAACAACAAACGACCTCAACCCATTGATCCTTTAGGTGATACAGTGTCCCATGCCGAATTCTGGGCAGCTTTCCAAGTGCTAGCCCAGGCAGTCACCGCCAACGCCCAAGACAACACCCAGGCTACTATTCCACCTTCGTAAGGGAATAATTCTACTGCAGCCCGAGTTCTTGACTTTATGCGAATAAAACCACCAGAGTTCTATGGGTCGAAAGTAGGTGAAGACCCACAAATGTATTTAGATGAAGTAAGAAAGATCACTCAGATTATGCACGTGACTGAGAAGGAGAGTGTTGAATTAGCTGCCTATCGAATGAAAGATGTTGCTTATGATTAGGTGGAGATGTAAAGGAAGAGTAGAAGGGATAATGATACTCCTATGACTTGGCAATTATTTCAAGATGCCTTCTTAGACAGATTCTTTCCCCCGGAGTTGAGGAAAGCAAAATTAGAAGAATTTATGAACTTGAGACAGGGCTCCATGACAGTTAAGGAGTATTGCCATAAGTTTAACTAGCTGTCTAAATATGCACCCGGTATGATAGCTGATTCTAGAACTAGTATGAGTAATTTCTTGGCCGGTGTATCTGGTTATATCGTGAAAGAGTGTAGATCCGCTATTCTTAATAGGGACATGAACCTTTCAAGACTAATGATCTATGCTCAGCAGATTGAAGCAGACAAAGCGAAGGAGAGAGAGAGAGAGTGAGAGGGAATAAGAGAGTTAGATCTGAGTAGCAGGGGTATAGTCTGGCTAGATTTTCTGGAGGGATCCACCCTTAGTTCCAGATCCGTTCTCTTATGCCAGAGCCTTCATCAGCCAGTACTCCTGCATTTAGAATTAGGCCAGAGCAGGGTAATGGGCCTACTATGTCCAGGTCCTAGGATAGTGTGAGTAACAGACCTCGTCCTCCCCCATGTTTGAAGTGTGTTAGAGACCATCTCAGTGAGTGCTTAATTGGTCAGAGGGGTTGCTTTGGTTGCGGTAAGTTGGGCCACAAATTCAGAGATTGCCCATATGCTAGACAGAGGAGTCGCGATGTTCGTCCCCAGAATCAGACTATTAGTGCTCCAGCCCCTGTAGTTTGTCCTACTCCTCTTCAGGGTGCCTCATCTAGTACTGCAGGTGGTAAGCGCTAGAATCGCTTTTACGCTATACCACCCCACCAGGAGCAAGAGGATGCACCAGATGTTGTTACTGGTATGCTCCGTATATTTTATTTTGATGTGTATGTGTTGATGGTCCCTGGGTCAAGTCTTTCTTATGTGACTCCGTTGGTGGCTGTGAATTTTGAAATCAGTGCTGAAAAGATTTCTGAGCCTTTTCTAGTCTCTACACCAGTGGGTGAATCTGTTGTTGCTAAGTAAGTATATAAGAAGTGTCCTATCACTATTCTTAACAGAGTCATGTTTGCAGATTTGATTGAGCTAGAAATGGTTGATTTTGACATTATTTTGGGTATGGATTAGCTTCACTCTTGCTATGCGTCTATAGATTGTCATACTCGAGTAGTCAAATTTCAGTTTTTAAATGAGCTAGCTTTTGAGTGGTCCAAAAATTCTGTGTCTCCTAAAAGTCATTTCATATCCTATCTTAAAGCTAGGAAGTTGATTTCCAAAGGTTGTATCTATCATTTAATTCGAGTTAAGGACACTAAGTTTGAGACTCCAACTATTTAGTCTCTTAGTGTTGTCAATGAGTTTCCTGATGTTTTCCCGAAAGATCTTCCAAGGGTACCTCCCGATAGAGGGATAGAATTTGGAATTGATCTTCTCCCTGATACACAACCAATTTCTATTCCTCCATATCGTATGGCCCCTATAGAACTTAGGGAGTTGAAAGAGAAACTAAAAGATCTTCTTGATAGGGGTTTTATAAGGCCCAGTGTGTCTCCCTGGGTTGCACCCGTTCTATTCATACGAAAGAAAGATGGTTCATTGCGTATGTGCATTGACTATCATCAGCTTAACAAGGTCACAGTCAAGAACAAGAATCCTGTTCCTAGAATTGATGACCTGTTTGATCAGCTGTTAGGTGCCAGTTATTTTTCGAAAATAGATTTGAGATCCAATTATCACCAACTTAAAGTCAGAGAGTGTGATATTCCAAATACGGCTTTCCGCACTCGTTATGGTCATTTTGAATTCTTAGTTATGTCCTTCGGGATAACGAATGCCGCAATAACTTTTATGGACCTCATGAATCGACTGTTCAGACCGTACCTAGAAATATTCGTTATTGTGTTTATAGATGATATCCTTGTATATTTCCAGAGTGAAAATGACCATGCAGATCATCTTCGAATTGTTTTACAGACCCTTAGGGATCAACAGTTGTTTGCCAAATTTAGCAAGTATGAATTCTAGTTAAGGTCAGTTGCTTTTCTTGGTCATATTATTTCTTTCGAAGGTATTCGAGTTGATCCTTAAAAGGTAGAAGCTGTGAAAAGTTGGCCTAGACCTATTTCCCCATCTGATATTAGGAGTTTCCTGGGTCTAGCTGGCTACTACCGTCATTTCGTCGAAGGTTTCTCTTCTATTGTTGCTCCTTTGACCCGGTTAACCCAAAAAAAGGTTAAATTCAAGTGGTCAGATTCTTGCGAGAAGAGTTTTCAGGAATTAAAGACTTGACTCACTTCAGCCCCTGTGATAACCCTGCCTAATGGTGTTGATGATTTTGTGGTATATTATGATGCTTCCAGAGTTGGTTTGGGTTGTGTGTTGATGCAGAAGAGTAAGGTTATAGCTTATGCCTCCCGACAGTTGAAACCTCATGAGAAGAATTATCTGACCTATGACCTCGAGTTAGCTCAAGTGGTTTTTGCTTTAAAATTTTGAAGACACTACCTATATGGCATTCATGTTAATGTCTTTACGGATCACAAGAGTTTACAGTATGTGTTCACTCAGAGAGAGTTGAATCTTCGGCAGAGGCGATGGTTAGAATTATTAAAGAACTATGATTTGAGTGTGTTGTATCACCTGGGCAAGGCCAATGTAGTGGTGGATGCCCTTAGCAGATCGTCTATAGGTAGTGTAGCACATGTAGAGGAAGATAAGAAGGAGTTAGCTCGTGAAGTGCACTGTTTAAATAGGTTGGGTGTTAGATTGCTCAACTCAGTTGAGGGTAATGCTTGGGTCTAAAGTAGTTTTGAATCTTTCCTAGTTTCTGAAGTAAAGGAGAAGAAGGATACAAATTCTCATTTGGTCGAACTGAAAGAATCAGTTAAAGACCAAAAGGTGGAGGTTTTTTCCCAAGGGAGAGATGGTGTATTGAGATTTTAGAATAAATTATGTGTGCCTGATGTTGATGATCTGAGGCAGAGAATCATGGCTGAGGCGCATGACGTACGATATTCTATTCATCCCGGTGCTACTAAGATGTACCGCGATTTGTGAGAAATTTATTGGTGGAATTGTATGAAAAAGGATATAGCGAAGTTCGTAGAAAAGTGTGCAACTTGCCAGCAGGTAAAGATAGAGCACCAGAGACCCGGTGGTGTGATGTAAGAATTTAACATTCCTACTTGGAAGTGGGAACTGGTGAACATAGATTTCATGACTGGTTTACCTCTCTCTCGTCGTCATCATGATTCTATTTGGGTCGTTATAGACAGGTTCACTAAGTCAGCACATTTTCTGCCAGTACATACATCTTTCACCGCGGAGGACTATGCTAAGCTGTATATTCGAGAGTTAGTCAGGTTGCATGGAGTTCTGTTGTCTATCATCTTCGATAGAGGTACTCAATTTACTTCTCAATTTTGGAGAGCCTTCCAGAAGGGTCTGGGCATCCAAGTTCATCTTAGCTCCGCTTTTCATCCGCAGATAAACGGTCAGGCTGAGAGGACTATTCAAACTTTGGAGGACATATTGAGGACTTGTGTTCTTGATTTCAAGGGAAGTTGGGATGAACATTTTTCATTGATTGAATTTACTTACAATAATAGTTTGCATGCTAGTATTGGAATGGCTCTGTTTAAAGTCTTGTATGGAAGGCGATGTAGATCGCCTATAGGTTGGTTCGAAGTGAGTGAAGCTGCTGTGATTGGACCTGATGCTGTGTTCGAAGCTATAGAGAAAGTTAAGTTGATTCGGAAGAGGTTGAAGACATCCCAGCCGTCAGAAGTCGTATACAGATGTGAAAAGGAGAGATCTTGAGTTTGAAGTTGGTGATATGGTGTACTTAAAAATTTCACCCATGAAAGGGGTGAAAAGATTTGGAAAGAAAGGGAAGCTGAGTCCCAGATATGCTGGCCCTTATAGAGTTTTGAATCGTGTTGGGAAGGCAGCTTATGAGATTGAGTTGCCTGCAGAGTTGTTAGCTGTCCATCCTGTTTTTCATGTTTCTATGCTCAAGAAGAACATTGGAGACTCTATTGTTATTGATCCGTCATAAAGTTGTAATGTTCAGGATAGTCTTTCTTATGATGAAATTCCGATCGAGATCCTAGACTATCAAGTTCGTAGATTAAGAAATAAGGAAGTTCCCTTGATTAAAGTTCTGTGGCGAAATCAATCAGTCGAGAGTGCTACGTGGGAAGCAGAAGCAGATATGTGAGTCAAGTACCCTCATCTTTTCCTCGTAAGTTCAAATCAAGCCGAAGGTACTATTCTCTTAATTCAGTTTCTTCATAATCTAATGCATTTAGATATATGGTTATTCCCTCTATGATTCGTGCATTTGGTAAAGTACTCAAGAGTATTAGAGTAAAGTGAACCCTTCTATGTGAGTAGTTCCAGCTGTGCGTCCTCATTTTCTCTTATTCTTGGCCTATCTAGCAACATTCGAGGATGAATGTTTCCAAGGGGGAGATATTGTAATACCCCAATCATTCCTTAAGCCTAAATTTGTCTTTTTGAATGGATATGTATGACTTCCAAAGTGATTGATGTTTAAACCATGTTGTATTTCTCTAATTTCCACATTTTTTCATGTAGAGCATTGAATAAGCTTTCCATCGATACCAATTTCATCGAAATTCGACATCGAATGAGTGAGTTACCTGGTGGACCGTTAGGTCCTTGGTGGACTGTCAAGTGTCCCGTCAAGCCAAGGCAGTAGCTTTCTTTTTGGGATGTCGTGTGATGGTCAAAGTGGTGGACAGTCACAAAGTTGATGGACCGTCAAGATGTCCGTCACTCTGAGGTAGAACATTCCAGTTTTGACACTCGAGTCACGAACAACCTGGTGGACCGTCAGCTAATCTGATGGACCATCAGATCGACCGTCACAGGCCCCGATCAACAAATTTCAGCATTTTTCAAAAGGGTATCTTGGTCATTTTCGCTCCTTGTAGCCTTATATATATATATCTATGTAGAGAAGAAAAGATCATTTTCTCTCCATTTCTCTCCAATTTTCTTTCAAGAATTCTCTAGAAACCTAGGGTTTCTTCCAAACCCAAAAATCAAATCATCTCCAACAAATTCAAGAAATCTCCCATAAATTTCTTCAAATTGTTCAAGAACTAAGTCCCTTAAGTCAAAGTCAACATGGTCTTGATCTTAAAGTGTGAGAAAGAAGTTTCAAGCAAGTTTCTATATCTTCAAAATCAAAATCTAAAGTATGTGGGGTTTCAACAAGAACACTCCTTTCGTTCTTGTGCCTAAAGATTTACTTTCTATTATTGATTTACTTGATTTTGCAAGTGGGTTTACACCCAAATTTCTTTATGTATGATTTATGAGACTTGAGTTGAATAAGCTTGACATTTATGGTTATTTCACCATCATGCTTCTTAAATTGAGTATTTATTCCATGAGATATATATTGTCATTATATATATTGATGATTTCTAAGTTATTTATGATAAGTGTCAAGATTTGTGTTTTTCTATGAGAAATTTGACTATTGAATATATATATATATATATATATATATATATATATATATATATATATATCGATATTTGAATTGAAAGTCAAGAATGAGTTTGATGATGCTTCCTTGAAGCTTTGGCATATGAAATGATTTGATAAGCAAATGTACTTGATGTTGAGAAACATTGTTTGAATTTGAGTCGAGTTAGGAATCCACAGTCGTATATGATTTACCGATGAGATATATTGTTGTTTTGGTCATCATGATAGACCCATGAGTTGATATTGATTGAGGTGGATTTCCTAACGCGTTCTGAGCTGAGTCTAGGAGGAGTATTTAGCACCGAGCGAGAAATATGGTATTTTCTCAGAACTACGTGCCACCGTAGGATTGATGTTGATAGTTGTGGGCCAAAGGCCAAGTATGAGATTGTGATGATGAGATTGAGGTTGTACTCCCTAGCAAGAGTACGACACCCCTGCCAATGTGGGGTTCTCTTCTTAGAAGGGTAAAACGTTGGACTCCATGAGGCTCACATGGTGTAGTTACGTCGGTTATAAGAAACTCCCATGTCCATAATGATATAAGTCTTTTGAGTTACCGAGTCACTCTGAGTCACGAGTTAAAGAGTTTGAGTTGAGTTAAATGATTTATGAGATTTATGAAACACGTGTCATTACGGATGATTTATGGAAATAATGTTTCAGATAATTCAAACGAAGATAGTTATTATTGTCAGCATACATGATTTCTCATACATTTATGATATTATTTAAAATGCTGCATCCACCCCCACATACTCAGTACATTCCTAAGTACTGACCCCCATACTCTTTTGTATTCAATATTTCCTCGTGATATAGGTTCAGGTGCTCAATCTCAGCAGCGACAGTGATCTTTGAGTATCTTCCTCTACACTTCTGCAGTTGGTGAGTCCTCATGGTTCGAGGACCTGTGTCTCCAATTTTGTCTTGTTAATAGATGGTTGTTTACTTTCAGTTCAGTACGAGTCAGTTGGGGATCTGTCCCAATGACTCCTCAGTCCTACGTAGTAGAGGCTTTGTCAGACTAGTGTACCAACGTGTATAGAGATTTCAGTATTTTGTTTGTACAGGGCAGTATTATTTCATGTTTCAGTATGTCCATGACATGGTTATTCCTCTTTATCTTAGCATGATTTGCGCTATAATGAGTTCTAAAAGTGATGACAAGTTTAGAGGGTTAGCTTGAGGCCACGTGTGGCCTTGAGCACCATGTGACGTCTCGGGATAGGTTCTTGGGGCGTTACAATTAGTATTATTATTATTATTAATAATAATAATATATAATATATTTATATATAATATAATAATTTTTATTATTTTCTATTTTGATTTTATACTCCTTAACTTATCTTATTACCACTTTTATTATTATTATTATTCATTTTCTTACTATTACTATTACTATTACTATTGATATTATTATTATTATTATATTATTATTATTATTATTATTATATTATTATTATTATTATTACTTTATGACTACTACCAAGGGTATTTCGGTAATTTTAGTCACCCCAACCTTCCCTTATGTACAGTAGTAAATAAACTGGTTACACATGCATATAAACATGCATTGATTTTGAAATATTTATTGTACCATAAAATTACCGAAATACCTTTGGTAGTCATTTAATAAGGAACAAATTGATATTTATAAAAAAATTACTACCATGTATAATTCAATTACAAAGGTCTAAATAAAAATATTATTAAAATAATACATGAGGACAAAACTAATAAATATAAGAAAAAATGATATGCATGTGTAACCATTTTATTGCACCATAAAAATAACAACAAAACTAATAAATGTAAGAAAAAAGTAATATGCATGTATAACCATTTTATTGCATCATAAAATTATCAAAATACCCTTGGGGTATAAAAAATAAGTAATTTAATAAGGAATAAAAAGATATTTATAAAAAATTACTATCATGTATAATTCAATTACAAAGGTCTAAATAAAATATTATTAAAATAATATATGAGGATAAAACTAATAAATATAAGAAAAAATCAATATGCATGTCTAACCATTTTATTGCACCATAAAATGAGGACAAAGCTAATAAATACAAGGAAAAAATAATATGCATGTGTAATCATTTTATTGCACCATAAAATTATAAAAATACATTGGGTAATCATTTAATAAGGAACAAAAAGATATTTATAAAAAAATACTACCATGTTTAATTTAATTACAAAGGTCTAAATAAAAATATTATTAAAATAATACATGAGGATAAAACTAATAAATATAAGAAAAAATAATATTCATGTATAACCATTTTATTGTACCATAAAAATAAGGATAAAATCAATAAATTACTATTACTACTATATATAAGTGAAGGTTGGGGTGACTACCAAAGGTATTTTAGTAATTTTAGTCACTCCAACCTTCACTTATATATAGTAGTAAATAAAATGGTTACACGTGTATATGGTTTTTTCCTTATATTTATTAGTTTTGTCCTCATTTTTATGATGTAATAAAATGGTTACACATGCATATTGCTTTTTACTACTATATATAAGTGAAGGTTGGGTTGACTACCAAGGATATTTCGGTAATTTTAGTAGTCACCTCAACCTTCTCTTATATATAGTAGTAAATTAAATGGTTACACATGCATATGGTTTTTTTCTTATATTTATTAGTTTTATCCTCATTTTTATGGTACAATAAAATGGTTAAACATGCATGTTTCTTTTTCCTTATATTTATTAGTTTTGTCCTCATGTATTATTTTAATAATATTTTTATTTAGACCTTTGTAATTAAATTATATATGATAGTATTTTTTTATAAATATCTTTTTGTTCCTTATTAAATGACTGCACTGAATGTATATATTATGTTAACATCGGTTCATTGTAGTATATTTCTTTTCCTTTACTCCTATACTAAATAATTAAAATAAATAGAAAATAATCTTCCCCATAGATGAATCTCTTTTACACATTAGTGCTACCAAATTGCTCGCGCCTTGAATGGGCACGGGTATCTAGTACTTATATATAAAAGAGAATCATAATTTTGGTAGTCCTCACAAGAATTTTTTAGACATTTTACTTTTTTTTTAAAGCAAAGTTGCTACACATGTCAAATTTACTTATATATAAGGGAGAATTATAATTTTGGTAGTCCTCACAAGGACTTTTTAGACATTTCACATTTTTTTTAAAGCAAAGTTGCTACACATCTCAAATTTGTAGTGTATTGATGGTTTCATTTTCTTGTATATTTTCATTTTTGCCCTCTTGTTTTTTTGTTAAGACCATCTCCACTTGGTCTTTTGTAATTGATTTATTTTTGTTATTTATTGTATTGCCATTTAATTATAACTTCTTTCATTTATTAAAAACAATTACTTTAACTTAAAGAAAATTATGCCAAAATAACTTTTAATACGAAATTAATGTTTGCAATAATTTTTTACTACATCGTTGAAATCTTTTAAAAACTTATTTTTTTTTTAAAAAATATAAGTACTAAATAGGGCAACTTAATAAATAATATCTTATATTTATTATTTTTTCTTAGTAGACATTAAAAAAAAGTAAATTAATAATTAAAATGGGATGAAAAGCTTTATATGTATATGGGGGCGATGCAATTTTATTAAATTTAAATCCGTACAAAATTTGAATTATATTAAATTCAAAATATATTAGTCCCAAATAAATATTACGGATTAATATAATTGAATTAATTATTTAAGTTCAAATGTGTATGAATTTAAATAAGGCCCAATATTTATTGGGTTAGTCCATTAATTTGGGCTACAAATGATGAGCCCACTTTACTAAGCCCAAGACATTGTCATATTCTAGAGGCCTAAATAAGCGCCAAATGTCAAATGACGTGGCATGTCAAGTCAAGTGAAGGAGCCAATAGGACCGTGCCATATGTCAAAATGATGCAGCAGACCCATGAAATAAAAGCCCATAAAAAGGCGCCACATCACTTAAATCTGATTGGTTAAAGAAAGTCCATATTCATGATGACTCTTCCTTTACTACAACTATAAATAGGGGTCTCATAATTTAGAAAAAAGGAGCCCCAGAATTCTAACAAGTAGCAAGAGAAAGCTCGTGGATCAAACACCTCTATTTCTCTAAAAAGCTCAAGCATTCAAATCAAGTTCATCAAGATTCAAGATCAAGACCGAAATATTCAAGAACAAGCTCAAAAGCCCTTGAATTCAAGCACAAGTCAAGATCAAGTCCCTCAAGTCCGCAAACCAAGTTCAAATTCAAGATCAAGCTTCAAGCCCTTGAATTTATATTTGATAAGGCGAATCAGAGGATTCATAGATATTGTAACACTCGTATTGAAATCAATAAATTGATTGTTGCAATGTATTTTTCTTATCTCGATTATTTATTTTCGATCTTGAAATTTTATTTTCCAACAAATTCTGGCACGCCCAGTGGGACGATCTCTACCTCTCATCTCAACTTTTCACACTTTAAAGTTTAAAAACAATGAAATGACTTCCAAGAAGGTCAATTCTCAATCAACTGCTTCCAAGGCTGCAAATTCAATGTTCTCTGCTGAAGTAGAAAACATCTTTGGTATTACTTTCGGAAGCCTGGGAGCTGTCACAAGAAGCAAGGCAGGCTTGCTAGGACAACAAACACATCCAGTGTCGTTTACTCCAACTCCAGTTTTTAGATCTTCAACCTTGAAAGGAACGAAGTCCAATGGAAGTTCTTCAGAAGGAGGAAGCAGTGTGGCCGAATTGCTAAAAAAGACTAGCTCTACTTGAGCATTCCAGTTCCAAATACTCTGGAGTCAAGAGCGATGGTCGTTCAACAAATGCGTCATATCCATTTACACCACATAAGCTAAGCACTTCAAAAATCAACTTATGTGATAATCCGTGTTACTCTCCAACATCTCCGGTGATCATGCAAGCAATGGTAACTGATGCCTCATCTATGGAGGAGCAGTTTACGAATCTGACAAAGACAATTGAAGGCCTGACCAACTATGTTCAGAATTAAGAGGATAGGATTGATAAGATAGTGGATAGGTTAGAAGGCTTGATAGATGGAAAATCTAGCCATGTACCAGGAAAAGTTTTAGAGGTTCATGAGATATAAAACCTTGTGAAACAAACACCATCGGCTAAAGAGGTGCAAGTTTCTGCTGAGGGAATGATCCCAATTGGGCAATTGAGAGAATTTATTGAAGGGACCCTCAAAGACAAGTATGATGTTGTCACCAAGTCTTTCCTTGCATATGCAAGCCTTATACTGCAAGAATAGATAGCCTCAAAATGCCTGCTGGTTACCAATCCCCCAAATTTCAACAATTTGAGGGCAAAGGTAACCCAAAATAACATGTCGCACACTTTGTCGATACATGTAATAATGCTGGAACTTATAGTGACTATCTTGTCAAACAGTTTGTTCGTTCCCTAAAGAAAAAAGCCTTTGATTGGTATACAAACCTCGAGCCTAACTCCATCGACATTTGAGAGCAATTGGAACACGAGTTCCTAAATCAGTTTTATAGCACAAGGCATACAGTGAGCATGATAGAGCTCATAAATACTCAGCAAAGAAAGGATGAGCCAGTCATCGACTTTATCAATCGATGGAGAAATGTGAGTCTAAACTGCAAAGATAGGCTTAGTGAAGTTCTGCAATAGAGATGTGAGTCCAAGGAATGCACTGGGGGCTTTTCTACATCTTGCAAAGAATTAAACCAAAATCCTTTGAAGAGTTAGCTACTCATGCTCACGACATGGAGTTGATCATGTCTTCTACTAGAAAGGAAGGAGCACCTATTCATGACCCTCGAAGGGGAAAGAAAAAGCAGGAACCCAAAAGATAGAGAAAGTTTGTTCCCAAAAATAAAAACAAAGAGTCCATGAATGTTGATGTGTCTTATGTGAAGGTCACCACAAAGGTGAGCAAGAAGCAAAGTGAGAAAATAGCTTCTGAAGCACGTCCAAATTAGAAAACTTTAAAGGAGATGCAAGAAAAGAAACATCCCTTCCTTGATTCTGATGTTGCTGAGATTTTCGATAAAATCCTTGAGCATAAGATCATTAAACTCCCAGAGATGAAGCATCCCAACGAAGCTGGAAGGACCAATGACCCTAATTATTGCAAATATCATAGGCTCATAAGTCATCCTCTGGAAAAGTGCTTTGTTTTTAAAGATAAAGTCATGCAACTGGAAAAAGAGAAGAAGATCTTCTTCGATGATGAGAGGGGCAGTTCTCATCAAATCTCTATTACTTTTGGCTCACTTGACCCAATCTATATATGAGTCGAAGAGCATAATGAAAAAATATTAGAGCCTAACAGGTCTTCAGTTGATGAAGGAAATGATAAAGGTTGGACTCAGGTGACGAGGCGCAGACGCAGGAGGATGAGTCGACGAAAGGAGTCATCCAAGCAGCCAACCAGAAGGAGAATGGTAAAGAAACTAAGAAAAGAGAAGTTGGTTGGAGTCCCAAGGAAGACGAGGGTAACAGAGCTTCACCACCAAAAACCTCGACGTCCGGTGACTTTAGAGAAATTCTTACCGAGTTGGTTTCGTGTAAAGACTGCCCAAGTCAACCTTGATGCATCTTGTTTTAATACCTCTAAAGAGGGGGCAAAGGGTGAGAATTTACCCATGAAGGTTCCTTCACCTTCCGAAAAGTTTGCTAAAACTCTTGGCGAAGAGGCATATGTCTGTAATACAAAAATCACATTCACAAATAACGATCTTCTGCTTGGTGAGGCCCTACTTAACCTTTCCTTATATATGATGGGTCAAATTCTAGGAAAGAAGATCAATAGAATTTTGATAGACGAGGGATCTGGAGTCAATTCCTGCTTATTCGTATGATGAAGGAGCTTGGCATCGCTACTAGCGAATTGGGCGAAAGTCGTAGGCTTCAACCAAGGGGGACAAAGGGCCATGGGATATATCAAGTTGGGGATTAGTATGGATGATTTTCAATCAAACCCATTGATGCATGTGATCGATGCCAAAACTTCATACAATGTATTACTTGGTATACCTTGGGTGAACGGGAACAAAATTATCTCATCCTCTTACTATCAATGTTTGAAGTACCTCAAAAATGGAGTGGAAATAACAATAGTCGCTGATGACAAGCCATTCACTGAAGCTAAGTCATATTTTGCCGATGCAAAATTCTACTTAAAGAATCATGTTGTAGAAGAGAAAAAGATTGAAGATGTCACCAAGACCAAGTGTGAAGAACTTGTATCTAAGAAGTTTGTGGTGACTATCGAAAAATTCTCCAACAGAAAGCCCTTCTTCACTTCGAATAAAGAAAGCGTCGCTCCTACGAAAAGAAGGAAGCTCATGTTCTTCGCTACGTGCCAAAGGTAAAGAAAAAGAAAGATCACTCACCTGATGCCCAAGATAATGTGCTAAAAGGGCTAACTTTACCTATCAAAAATATTGACGCAATAAATCTATCCTCAAGGCCACTTGGGGAATTTGTGGCTCAAAATCTACCACCAGATATGGCACTTCCTACGAAGCGTACAAAAGAGGACTTTGATCCAAATGCATATAAGCTATTTGTAAAGGCTGGATACAATCCTACTGAGCCATAAAGATTGGGAAAACATCCATCGGAGGGTAACACCAGCCAAGAACGTGAAGGACTGGGATACACGTAGCCATCTCCAATTCGCATCTCCATAAGAAGGGCAGTCAGTAATTACATCACCATGGAAGAAAAATCCACTACCGCTAATAAAAGACCCTCCATATTTGATCGACTTGGAGAATCAACAACTTCTGTGTTTGAAAGGTTGGGTCCTATAAATAAGAAAAAAACAACAAGCGTCAAAGAAGTCTTCAAAGCACGATGTTGCACTCATCATTTAAAATCCAAAGTTTGATTCCTTCTGGAATGAAGCGACAGACGAAACTAGTAGTTTCATGCAATGAGGTGTTAAAAGCAAAGGCGCATACTGTTGTTTATACCAAGAAACGTGAAGAAGCCAAAGAGAGTATTAGCTTCTCATATCATGTTACGACTCAAAATGAGAAAGATGTCTCATCTCAAATAAAGGTTGATAAAGAGATAGAAGATGCCTTTAGGTGTTATCATATATCCATCAATAAAGATGATCCTCAAAAGGAGAAAGATACTGGAGATGCTCCATTGCAACTTTAAGAAGGAGTAAAGGCCACAATAGATCCCTTGAAGGAAGTTAATCTTGAAACCGATGAAGAACCAAGACCAACTTACCTGAGTGCGTTTCTAGAAGTAGAGGAGGAAATCGCTTATATGGACATACTCAAAGAATATATGAATGTCTTCGCCTGAAGCTATAATAAAATGCCTGGCTTAGATCCAAAAGTAGCGGTCCATCAGTTGGCAGTCAAGAATGGTGCCCGTCCTGTTAAGCAAGCCCAAAGATGCTTTAGGCCAGAGTTGGTTCCACTGATCGAAAATGAAGTTAACAAACTCATTGAAGCTGGCTTTATTCTGAAGTCAATTATCCCATGTGGATCTCAAGTATTGTTTCAGTACGAAAGAAGAATGGCCAAATTTGAGTGTTGACTTTTGAGATCTCAACAACGCATGCCCTAAGGATGATTTTCTAATCCTCATACCGGAGTTAATGATTGATGCCACCACTAGTTATGAGGCAATGTCCTTCATGGATGGTTCATCCGGCTATAATCAAATTCGTATGGCGCCAAAGAATGAAGAACTCACTGCATTTTGTACGCCCAAAGGTATTTATTGCTACAAGGTGATGCCTTTTGGTTTGAAGAACGCTGACGCCACTTATCAAAAGGCTATACAGAACATGTTTGATGGTCTGCTTCATAAAAATATTGAATGTTATGTGCATGATCTAGTGGTAAAGTCAAGAAATAAAGATGACCACTTAAAAGACCTAAGAATGATATTCGAGTTACTTCGAAGATATCAACTTAGGATGAATCCATTGAAGTGTGACTTTGGAGTTACTTCTGGAAAATTTCTAAGCTTCATTGTACGACACCGAGGAATTGAAATTGATCAAGACAAGGTCGATGCAATTTTGAAGATGCCTGAGCCTCAAAATATTCATGAGTTAAAAAACCTTCAAGGAAGGCTAGCATATTTAAGAAGGTTCATCTCAAACCTGGATGGAAAATGTCAACCATTTGAGAGTATCAAATCATACTTAATGAAGCCACTAGTTTTTGCGGCACCCATACCTGGGAAACCATTGAGACTCTACATCGCGGCACAAGAGAGGTCAGTTGGAGCACTACTAGCTCAAGAAAATAGTGAAGGCAAAGAAAACTCACTTTATTATCTGAGCAGAATGATGATAGCAAATGAGCTGAAGTATTCTTCAATTGAAAAGTTATGTTTGGCATTGGCTTTCTCTATCCAAAATATGAAACACTACTTTTAATTTCATGTTGTCCATCTCGTGTCTAGGGTAAATCCCATCAAGTTTGTGATGTCAAAACCAGTCCTAAATGACTGACTTGCAAGGTGGTACCTTCAATTTCAACAGTTTGAGATTGTGTGCGTTCCCCAAAAAGCTGTAAAAAGACAAACATTGGCTGACTTCTTGGCAGATCACCCAATACTTGATGATTGGGAGCTGAGCGATTAACTCCCTGATGAAGATGCAATGGCTGTTGAAGTTAGATCCCCATGGAGGATATATTTTGATGGTGCTGCACATCGAGATGGAGCTGCTGATGGCGTAGTGTTTTTCACTCCACAAGAAGAAGTGACACCTTGGTTGGGTCTTAAGGTGATGAAGCCTCGCACACCTTAAGCCGACGTCCACCGTCTTCAAGCAAAATTGGTCGGGTCTTGAGGTGACGAAGCCTCGCACACCTTAAGCCAATGTCCATCATCTTCAAGAAAAAATTAGTTGCGTCTTGAGGTGATGAAGCCTCGTACACCTTAAGCCGACGTCCACCGTCTTCAAGAAAAAATTGGTCGGGTCTTGAGGTGACGAAGCCTGGCACACCTTAAGCCGATGTCCACCATCTTGAAGTCAAAATTGGTTGATCTTAGAGTGTACGAAGATAAAGTTAAACTCTCGCACCCTAAGCCAATTGTTGCATATTGCTATTTGTTTGAACCCTACAAAAGGGGGGGGGGGGGAAGAAAGAAAGTAAAAACAGAAATAGAAAGGATGTTACCTATCAGAGCGCTGCGATCTTGAAAGTTGTATATCACCAACTTGGATTGATATAAGATGCCTTGATGAGAATAAATCCAATCAATCAAAACTCCCTTTGATGGTGATGGTTCCACATCAAGATATAAATTATTTGGTGAGGCGATGCAAATCTAGAATCCTCTGCCAGACAACATATAAGATCGCCTTCAAAACAAAAATCATCCAGAACAATTCAAGAAGTTTTAAAATTCAAATTTTGGATATGTTATACATGCATGTTTCAGGCATCTATAGGATCAAGCGGATCATAATTTTGATACTTTCACATTGAGATATAATTTTTTTGGTGATATCACGTAAATCTAAAATTGTTGATGCATCAAAACTCAATGTTGATTTCAGGATAACACCTGAAAATATATCGATTGTATTAAATTATAAATTTTGGATATGTTATAGATATTTGTGTCTAGTTTCACAAGAATCAAGCGGCTTGTGATTTCATCCTTCCTACTTCAAGATATGAAAGTTTTAGTAAAGATGAGCAGATCTGAAATTTTCAGCATGATAAAATTCAGGGCTAAATTCAAAAAAAATTATCGAGATTTATATTGAAGGAATTAAAATTTGAATTTTGGATATGTTATAGATCTTGAAGTCTAATTTCTGGAATATCAAATGGTTCATAATTTAGATATTCCTACAATTAGATATGAATTTTTTACCACTAACATGCAGTGCTGAAAAAAAGTGACAAAAATAAGAGAAAAGTAGGAGGGAAAGAAATTACCTCAATATTTTGGATGGCTTGAAAACTCCAAAATTGATATTGAAAAAGTGGGGAAACTACCTCCTTTTATAGAGTTGTAGGATGGGTGTTTTCTTCTCCAATATAAATTCAGATCGGAATAACTTCCATCTCCAAATTCAAATTGGAGATTATTTCTTTCTCCAATATAAATTCAGATTGGGATAACTTTCATCTCCAAATTCAAATTGGAGATTGTTTTCTTTTTCCATACAAATTCAAATTGGGGGTTATTTCCTTCTCCCATACAAATTCAAATTGGAGGTTGATTTTCTTCTTCCATACAAATTCAAATAGGATGTTGTTTCCTTCTCCCTTACAAAGTCAAATTGAAGGTTGTTTTCTTCTCCCATACAAAGACAAATTGGAGGTTGTTTCCTTCTCCAGTCTAAGCTTAAATCGGAAGAATTTTATTTCTAATAAGTAAGACAATGAAAAAGTCTTCCAAAACTGTTTGGAATTGGATATCATGTCTCGCCAACGGGTTTTAAGTATAGAGATTCATGAAAAAAAAAAAAAAGAGTTTTGAAAGACAACATCAATATGGTTCGGCTTTAAAATTTTTGAATGAGGTGTTCTTATGTATGGGAAATTGTTGAAGCACAAAGGAAACATGTTTAAATAATCATACTTCAAGGCTAGTCTCCAAAATATTAATTGTCTCAAGTCTTGAAGTAGGGGGCATTTGTGGGTGATGCAATTTTATTAAATTTAAATCCTTACAAAATTTGGATTATATTAAATTCAAAATATATTAGTCCCAAATAAATATTACAGATTAATATAATTGAATTAATTATTTAAGTCCAAATGTGTATGGATTTAAATAAGGCCCAATATTTATTGGGTTAGTCCATTAATTTGGGCTACAAATGATGAGCCCACTTTACTAAGCCCAAGATATTGTCATATTCTAGAGGCCTAAATAAGCGTCACGTGTCAAATGACGTGGCATGCCAAGTCAAGTGAAGGAGCCAATAGGATCGTGCCACAAGTCAAAATGATGCAGCAGACCCATGAAATAAAAGCCCATAAAAAGGCATCACATCACTTAAATCTAATTGGTTAAAGGAAGTCCATATTCATCATGACTCTTCCTTTACTACAACTATAAATAGGAGTCTCATAATTCAGAAAAAAGGAGCCCCAGAATTCTAATAGGTAGCAAGAGAAAGCTCGTGGATCAAACGTCGCTATTTCTCTAAAAAGCTCAAGCATTCAAATCAAGTTCATCACGATTCAAGATCAAGACCGAACTATTCAAGAACAAGCTCAAAAGCCCTTGAATTCAAGCACAAGTCAAGATCAAGTCCCTCAAGTCCACAAACCAAGTTCAAATTCAAGATCAAGCTTCAAGCCCTTGAATTTATATTTGATAAGGTGAATCAGAGGATTCATAGAGATTGTAACACTCGCATTGAAAACAATAAATTGATTGTTGCAATATATTTTTCTTGTCTTGATTATTTATTTTCGGTCTCAAAAAATTTATTGTCCAATAGTATATATCATAATTTTGGTAGTCCTTACAAGGATTTTTTAGACTTTTCACTTTTTTTTAAAGCAAAGTTGCTGCACATGTTAAATTTGTAGAGTATTGATGGTTTCATTTTCTTGTATATTTTCATTTTTGCCCTCTCCTTTTTTTGTTAAGACCATCTCCACTTGATCTTTTGTAATTGATTTCTTTTTGTTATTTATTAGATTGTCATTTAATTATAACTTCTTTAATTTATTAAAAATAATTACTTTAACTTGAAGAAAATTATGCCAAAATAACTTTTAATATGAAATTAAAGTTTGCAATAATTTTTTACTACACCATTGTAATCTTTTTAAAAACATATTAAATTTTTTTTAAGAAAATATAATTACGAAATAGGGAAACTTAATAAATAATATCTTATATTTATTAGTTTTCTTTGTGGACATTAAAAAAAGCAGATTAATAATTAAAATGAGACGAAAAGCTTTATATTATACTTATATATAAGGGAGAATAGCATATTTTGGTAGTCCTCACAAAGTTTTTAGTGCAATTAGATAGTAACACATGTTTATTATTTTTTTCATACATATTGTTACATTTGTCCTCATTTATGTTTATTATTTTTTTCATACATATTATTACATTTGTCCTCATTTATCATTTCATGATATTTTTATTTATATATTTATAATTGAATTATAAATAGCAGTAATTTTTAATAAATCTTTTCTTGTTCCTTATGAATTACTTATTCCCTTTTTACTTACTTCTTATATTAAAAATTAATTATTTTTATTACTTATTTATTTTAGTAAATCACAAAAGATTTATAGTTTTTTTTTATATTATTATTATTTTATTTAGTAATTACATAAAGTATTACAAGTCAAATTTAATTTTTAAAACATAAACAATAAAGATAATTTCGTATGTTTTACTCTCAATATATTTGATTCTTAAGTTATTTGTCAAGTCAAATTAAATAAACAAGTAAAAAGGAATTGAGAGAATATCCCTTTATCTCTTTTTCATTTTGCTTGACTCCTTTTTACTTATTAGGAGAAAATACATCAAATCCCCCCTCAACTTATCGCCAAAACTTACTTTAGACCCTAAACTAATCAGACAATTATTTACCCCCCTTAACAACTTTCAAGTGAATTAATTTGCTCCCTTATCGACTGACGTGGCAAAACAAAAAATAAAAGCGCGTTTTAGAGTATAACATTTTTTTAGTGGGGTCCACTTTAATATTTTTAACCATTATTTTTCCTCCTTTTTCCTCACACCCCACCACCCCCATTTCTTCTTCTTCCTCACCCCCACCACCCCATGTCTTTTTCCTGAAACTGAAAGACGTAAAAGAGAATGAAGT